>NC_092275.1:16337504-16708754 GCF_036320965.1 Panulirus ornatus
AACAGCTTTCGAGATAATAGAAGCCGAGACATTACTATTTTTCTCTCCTCATTGTCATATAGCTCAATCATTGTGCTCCTCTTCTGTGCGTAATATACGCTCTTTTAAGGTACCACCCGGCGAGAGAGACAGATGGACAGACAGAGAGACAAATAGACAGGTAGACAGACAGACAGACAAACAGACACAGTCGAAACGGGAGTGTTGTGTTGCATGTCAGAAGCCAACAAGGGAGAGGAGAAGGGACAAGTGAGATGGAAGGAGCTGAAAGGGAGGGGGAGGAGAAGCTCGAGGGAGGACGTAGGGAGAGGAAGAGGGAGAGGGAGAGTAGATGAGAAGATGAGAGGCAGGGCGGGAGAGGCAGGAATGAAGGTACCTGCAGGGATGATTGCCTCATAAATTACCATTACAGGCATCAATCATTTATGTTAATGTAACCCTGGTCTTCGTTACCTCTGTGTGTGTGTGTGTGTGTGTGTGTGTGTGTGTGTGTGTGTGTGTGTGTGTGTGTATTTATATATGCTTTCATGTCTAGATGTATTTGTATGCGTATTTAAATGCTCGTGTGTTTGCGCTTATATATATATATATATATATATATATATATATATATATATATATATATATATATATATATATATATATATATATATATATTTGAGTGTATACATATGTGTATATGTTTGCGTGCGTCCACGCATTCATCTGTCGGTCTGTCTGTGTAATATATCCATGTGTATGTGTGCACAGCCAGTGCTATTATCCCTCCTGCTGTTTCCTGGGCTCACAGTTGGCGGTTCTGCAGCATATGCTGCTGCTGTTGTTACTATCATCCCCCGAAACAAAGCCATACGCGTCTAGGCAGCATCATAGGAATCGTATCTTTATTGAGTTCGAAGCATTCAACACCTTTCGTATCTTTATCGACTCTGAAGCGTTCAACACCTTTCATATGTTTATTGAGTTGAAAGCATTCGACGCCTATATCCTCAGATTTCAGTTCATTTATTGCATCTTTATTGAAATGCATTTGGCAATAGGTGTCCACATCTGTCTTACGGAACATGGCAGATGAAGGTGTGTATCTTGAGAGTCAATTGTCTTGTATGATGATTCGTCTTTTCGATTAGTGATTCGTATTCCGAGATCTTGAACCTTAGATGAAACTGCTCATCTTTCATAACAGCAGACAGGGTCCAGGGAACTGATAGACCGCTTCTTTTTAACCCCTTGGGAAAGACGGTACATTTCTCGAGCACGACGGTACGATCCTCGAATATGACGTTACGAGCCTTGAACACGACGGTACGATCCTTGAACACTGACGGTACGACCCTTGAACACGACGGTTCGATTCTTGAACACGGCGGTACGACCCTTGAACACGACGGTTCGATCCTTGACACGGCGACACGACCCTTGAATACGACGGTCGGATCCTTGAGCACGGACAGGAGAGAGAGAGAGAGAGAGAGAGAGAGAGAGAGAGAGAGAGAGAGAGAGAGAGAGAGAGAGAGAGAGGTTAGCTATATACCATACCACAGACCATCCAGCCCTGTTACAAGCATTCTAACCCACACAGACGTGTGAATCCCTCCTTACCATTTCCAAGCCTCAAGAAATCATGATTGACATCTCTGTACACCTCGAAGGTATACCTTCGTTCTGCAAACTCCAAATTCCACCTTTCCTCTGTAAACTCGGACGTAAACCCTCTCTACAGAAGAGAAAGAAAGAAAAAAAAATGAGTACTGAAAGAAGCCCACACCAGTTTACATTATAGGCCATAACGTTTCCCCTACAATGTATAGGTGCGGGTGTGGCCCGCTGCTGCCTCCCTGCTGAGCAGAACCCAGCCCTCTAAAGTGAGTGTAATGGACTGGTTCAACTTATCATAAGATCAATGGGTCTTCGTGTACGTCTGTGTCGCTCCGTAGATCATGCGCCAGTGCGGTTTGCCGCCAGTGTTTTATTATGAGCTGTAAGGCTGGTAATACATCACCAGCGAACAAGCAGTTAGTCACTGGAGTGTTCAGGAGGCGAGGGGGTCCATAATGCCTACTTGCTATTCACGGACCACCATAAACAAACATATAAACAAACATTAAACTCGACGTAAACAAACACGAGCCCCTCGTACCAGCTGACTGCTCAAGAAGGGTTGCTAACTAGATGGTTTTTTCTAGCGTTTTTTTTTCTTTTTTGCTCCTCGTGTTGAGTGTCTTTTTTTTTAAGCGCTGCTACTTTCCGATCTCCACAGGACCCAGGTTCGATTCCCGGGCCGTGCTAGAGATTCACGACGAGCCTAGCTCTTCATCCCCTCTCATCGATTGGTGGTTGATCAATTTTTGATGGAATGTTGCTTGTCTTTAGTTTCCTGCATGTTTGTAAATGCGCTTGGAAGGTTTTCCATAAGTCTTCTTCATATGAGCAACATTACAAATTGAAATATAAAAACTAATAAACAATAGATGAAGGTAAAGGTGGTCGGATTGTCCTTGAATAGGATACCCATGATATTATGAGAGATAAATACCAATTGTCAATCAGTTGTACAATAGCAGGAACACTTTGTAACAATATACTTTTGAGAGACAAATTCACAAGTCTTAAATACGTTACTTTGATATAAATCGTATCATTTGGTAGCGTAAGTTTGAGGATCTCCTTTGATAGAAATGTTATCCAAAAAGGATTCCGATTTTTACGTTAATTAAAACAGATAAGAAATTTATTTTTTCTCCCGAACGGATCTTGTAAAGATTTCAATTCTGGTAAAAGATAAGATAACTCTTAGATATCCAGAGCATTCAGTCACCTAATGTGGTTATCAACTTATTTAGACAACAGTAAGAGGTGGCGACGCCTGTATGTGTTGAATGTTTGTCAACTGAAGTGGAGATGCTGTTGTTCTTGTGAACATCAATATCTAAGTCGGGAAGTCTATTTTGAATTCAGCTTCACGAGTAAGTTGGATATCAGAATGTTTTGAATTCAAGAATCCAAGATGAACTGGACTCGATGTATGGACTTGAGCAATAGATATGTGTCTTAAACATGTCTGAAATACAGTGGAAGTCTAAGATTAAGAGGATATTCAGCTAATCACATCTACACATAATAACACAAAAAAACTGCTGAAGTGGGTCCAGATAGAATGCCCATATTTACACATTAAGCAAAAAAGATAATTGTCTTAGTAACAATCACCAGTAGATTTCAAAATCGAGTTGTATTCTTTAAACGTGTGATTCTGGGTTATAATTTCTGTAGAGTGAGAGTTTGATAACATCAATGGTTTCTTTTAACTACATCCAACCTTGCCATAGACGTAGCCACTGGTATTCATAAAGTTCTATGTTATTTTTAGACAAAGAAAGTAGTATTCTGTTTAGTAAAAGGACGAAATCTGAACTTCTTTAGAAATGGAAGATAGATCTAACAATATACACTTTTCCTTGCCCAGTCTTGCGTTGCTCCTCGGAATGTTTAAATGAAAATCAGATACCAACTGTTCTCCTCCGTTCACGTGGCCTTGTTTCGCGCCGGCATCAAGAGAAGAAATTGAGATGAAGACATTTTGCGTGGGCAGCAGCAACAGCATCTTTAGGGGGGACGCCTGAACATGCGATAGCACCCATCTCCTAAGTCAGATAAAGTTCCTTGATACACACTCGAATGAATCCCGATCCTGCCTCGTGTCTGCTTTAAAAATACGTCTGTTCGATCCTCTGATGTGGGCCACAATTCGTTGTCGTCCGCTGAGGCAAATAGCAACCCAGTCTTTACATAGGATCAGTGCTCCGTCCTCTCGACTCTTCTCGGGTATTCAACACGCTCCAACCATCGTCCAATCCTCCTCTTCGTACCCTATACTTCCCTCACTGACTTAATCAACTGATTCATTAATACGTTGGACGTATGTGTCATGACTACCGAACTTCCAGTTGTCTCTCGTATCTTTAATAGTCAACCTTTTCCCTTGTTGATTTCTTCATGTGCCATACTGGATCATCTATATTACCAAAGTTGTGTGTTCACCAGTGGTCAGGCGAACCCAGACACACACACACACACACACACACACACACACACACACACACACACACACACACACACACACGGTAATGTTCTCATTATAGAATATTCCTATGCATACACAACCTCGTCTGGTCCAGCACCCAGGCAGACCTCTCCTTCCAGACGCTCACAATGGTCAGGGATGGGAGTGTGTGCCCAGGTCCCTCAGTGCTGGTATTGCTTGTGGTGGAGCGGAGGTGGTGATTGTGTATTGGTGGTGATGACCTTGATGGTTTGATTGGTAGTGGTGGTGATGTTTGGTGGTGATTGTGATGATGGAGGGAGTGATGGGGGCTCGAATGGTTGAAGTGGTGGGGGTATTTGTTGATGTGTTGGTGATAGCGTTGATGGTTAGGGGTGACAAGAGGTGATGGTGATAGAGGTAGGGAATGTGATTATGGTGATGGTGTTGGAGATGGCGTTGATGGTTCGAATGGTACAGGGTAGTGGTGGTGATTACATGTTGGTGGTGCCTCGTAAGTGATAGTGATGGTGTACAATGATAGTGGCCACAAAAGTGAGTAGTTATGGTGATTGTAGGGGTCATAAGAGCTGACGATGGTGATCATTTCAAAAGTAATATAGGTTGTAGTATGAGCGATAGTGATTCCTGATGTAGATGATAGAGAAAATGTACGTAGAAATGACTTTGATAGTGATGGTAGTGAGTTGGTAGTACTAATTCTGGTAATTTGGACCTTGTTAGTGTTGATGGTAATGCTGGCATCTGTGGCTGATGGTGAAAAACGAAGGTGAAGGCTGGTGGCAGTGAGGTATGATGGTCCTCATGTTTGTGGTACAGTGAGGATAATGATGAAGATAGTGTTATAGAGGGAGCCCGGTGGTCATAGTGAGGATAATAAGGGTACTAGCAGTGAGGCTACAGATGCTGAGAGAGGCTATAGTCAATCTAAAACTTACTTAGTATAAGTGCTTAATTGTTTGTGGTTTCTATAAATGACAAAAAAAAGGTAAAAGAAAGAATTGATCAGCGATACAGACGATGCTTGAATTAACGAAGGGGTTTCCTTCCTCCTCTCACACAGCCTGAAGTTATGGATGACATGGCTCCTCAACAGCTCTAACATGCAGGGAGGATAATGATGCCTTTAACTCCTTAAAAGAAATAAATCATTAAAACTTTTTCAGTCGAGACGCTTGTGTCTTTCAAATGAATTATGTTCCGACTCTGGTAATGTATCTTACATGTTACATGGACACATCATATATATATATATATATATATATATATATATATATATATATATATATATATATATATATATATATGTGTGTGTGTGTGTGTGTGTGTGTGTGTGTGTAGGAAACTGGGAGCGCAGAAGCACAGTCTGTGTGGTAAGCAAGGAGGAGAACGCGGGACAGCCCAGCGCCTTATAACCTCCTCTGGTACAACTTTATAACAGATAAAGTTAGGTTATCCCTTGCCTGTGTAGACCCGGCACCCACTGCCGTACCCAGGTCTTAATAATTTGTATATATAACATTCTTTACGAGGGCTTAAGGATGTGTGAATATGTAACTCATGTTGGTTCAAACTTACATATTCGTTAATGATGTTGAAGGTCGCATATACACGGTGTGTACAGAGATCTACATGAGATCAAGGCCCCCACAATTGTAGCATCTCTCCCCCATGTTGTAGAAATAGGTAACTACAACAAGGTACTCATACACACAGAGTACATTCCCTCCTCCTGAGACCGCTGGTCACTCCGATAGAGCTCAGGAACTAAGCCACTTCAGCCAATTTGCCACTGTGCTGTCGGATGTAGCAAGTACTTCAACCCACTACAATACCATCGTACCCTAAAACCCTAACTTCCCTGTGGGACAATATGGTATCCAATCCTACATATAGTGGAAGCCACAGGTCACCCCAGTAGCCACCCATACCCACTAATACAGGAACTAAACCTTCTATGTGCCAGCCACACAGTCATCAACCCAGTGAGCACTTCTGTGACTACAATAACCACACCTCCCTTCACTACAACCACTATCCCATCACCTAATACAGTAACCATTTCGGTCAGTGCATTAACCAACCCATCCCTAATACAGTAAGCAGTCTATCCTTCATTCAGCAACTAATACAATAACTAATTCAACCACAATAGAGAACAATCCAACCCACCATACAGCATCGCTCATGCTCAAAGTAATTTCCTTCTCAGAAATTGTTACCTCCTGGATCCTCCTCAGAACAGCTCTCCTCTGTCTGTGAACACTTCTATACGTAAAACCCATATCTGTTTCGTAACCACGTAATAGTGATATCCAATAACTTTAACAGCAGTTCTTAGCATCGAACTCCACAACATCTCCCTGAATTCATCTTAGTCCTCCACCTTTATAGTTTAGTCTTGCTGAATCACTTCCCCTTGACCTGGCCCTACCTCCCAGTGTCCTATTCTCGTCCTTTTCTTAACTTCATCTTCTCAAAAGATACATTTTAATCCTTTTTGTTTTATCTTAAGATCTTACCTCTTCATCTAGCGCCCTTCTTATCTTCTCCAACATTCCTCTTTAACCTCAGAAATTTTCTCACTCCCTCCGAAGCCACATTTTCTTTCTGTCATAAGTCTTCCTTATTTGGTTCTACTTAAGCAGGTGTTCTTTTAATTTCCTTTCGCTCTTCTCTAAACAGAGGCTTAACCTGTTGTACTTGCCTCCTGTTAGTTTCCTCATGAGAGAACATCATGCTACTGAATTTTATTGTTTTTCTCTGTTTCCACTGAAAAAGAAAGAAAGACGTTTTCTCGTATATGATTTATAACGTAATATGCCTTTACTGAAATGCATAAACGTATATGCATGAGTGTCTGCGTTTGTGTAAAGGCAACCCTCAGTTTACACGTACCTATGTAAGCATAAATGCGTCCTCAGCGTTTATACTCATCTCAGTCCGCTTTGCTTATCATACCCGGCAGCTCGCTTGCATTCTCGCCTCCCTTTAACTACACAACCCCAAGGCCAAACAAACAGGGTAATAGGAGCATTAAACGTATCTCATTTCCCACCTTCACACTGCCGTAAAACCACAATAAACGCCCAATAACTCATACCAATCCAGCCACTGCCGCCTGGTTGGATAGCTTTCTGTGTACTCATTGAAATCTCCGCGAGGCATCGAGGTTGGAGATGCCCTTCGTTCGCGCCGATCAGGACCCTCGGCGGCAGTCCACACACCCGGCGGTCGACGAGGTTAAAATTAGAATATTCAACTGCTTATATGTTGATCATATCTCCACGGTTGCCTCTTGATTATTTGATTGTGACTGTGATATAACCTAAGCTCAGAGTTGCTGTGGCAAAGATTTACAAGCGAGATGGAATTTAAATCACCGGCTTGAGGAGAGGTCAGAATGCAGGCATTTGACCTTTTCATATGAGTCTTTCTTCTGTTCCACACCCACTCTCCCAACCCACCCCATCCCACCTCCTAAATTCCCTTGTGTGGAGAGTCGGCAGTGGGTTCTGAGCTGAGTGTGGTGTCAGAAACTATTTTAGACTTTACCTTTAGGATCCAGGTGATGCTCTTTTTTTTTTTTTTTTGCCCCAGCGCATGCTGAGGCGGGAGGACGGTATGTTCATGGCTTATCCCTTCGACTAGTTCAGTGCCATTGGTCTTTACTCGTGTGTGTGTGTGTGTGTGTGTGTGTGTGTGTGTGAGTGTGTGTGTGTGTGTGTGTGTGTGTCACTGAGACACTACTGCATATATATGTACTGTATGTGCTACACACACACACACACACACAGTATCATTGTTATATAATCTCAGAAACCTTTCCTCCAGGGGCTTCTCCAAAGCCAAGGTTGCTCTGTAATCAGTAGCAGGGAAAGGATGGACTCAGTGGTCTGTTGTTCGTTGGATTTGTTTTGTATTCGTCCTTCGAGATATAAAGAGATTTTCACACACATCAATGAGGCGATAGCAGTGATGTAGCTGTTCTAAATATGCAACGTGTTTGCATATATACAAGATATCCCAAAAGTTCAGACCTTGAGGCGAAATTCACTTTTGCTTTTAGTCCAACATATGTCCAAAGTGGGCGTCATGAATTTGCATATACTTTCCCATGATCATGAAGTACTGGCTATGTGTATGCAATTTCCTGGCATTTAGTTTGAACTTGGGTTGAACTAAAAATATACTTTAAGTTCTGTATCTATCCGGGTTTTAGGGACGCCTTTGTACCTTGTTAACTAGCGGGTAAAAATATTAAAACAGCTCGGCTGATGTTGAAATGGCTCGGGTAAGCTTATCAGCAATGTAATTTCATTGTTAGACCAATCATTAGAAAACTAGTCAGTAATCTAAAACCAGCTTTTGGAGTTTCTCTGCCACCAGAGCCGTGTCATCTGCAAATAGCAACTGATAATCACAATGGAATGATACACTAAATAGACTTTTCTCGGCAAAAAGGTTTATTAAAGCGATTTAGATGCTATACCTTAATTCACAAATTTTATAGACTATATCAACCCCCAGAAATAAGGGAAGGATACATATAAGAAACTCTGAGTGTTCACTTGGAAGAAGTATACTATAAGTAAACATGGCAGTACATGGGAAAGACATAACAGAGGACCGAATGGTCCCCGAAGAAGTTATTTGCCGAAGTGACAGTTTAAGTATCGTACGTTCCTTAATCTATATAGTTGTAGACAGGATAGTAGAGCAGACGTAGTTAAGTAGTATGTTTCGAGGAATTGTGGGAAAGATGGTCGTTATTGGCTTCGTTTTTTTAAGAGCATTGGAGGAGAGTTTGTCTCAATCGTTTCAGACTTCCTCATCAAGTGTCGTTATTATAAACGTACCTGAATGAGAGACTGGCCACGCTTATTCACAAGGTAACCTTCTAAATTCCTTGCTGTTACCCTATGAACTTCAGGTGAGAGGATTTATTTCATAGCCCTCTGGATATACTGAAGTCCCACGAGTGAAGAACAAAGACCAGACTCGAAGAACACTGGCAACAAAACCAGTATTCAGTGTTCAAGCCTTGTTGTTCTCGCTGTTCTTCGCTATGCTCGATGCTACAATGGCGAGAGCTAATTTATGTCCTCCCTGCGTGTACTCACATATTGGCAGTGTACACAAGTCCATGCAGACCTGCCTGCCGCTTCGATGGGTACACTCAGAGTGGCCCCGGGACGCGCCTAGCTCCACTCTGAATGGCTTCCAGCACCCAGTTCCAGTCTCTGAGCCCAGTTCCAGTCTCTGAGTGGCTCAAAGCACGCCCATCTCTGTTCTGAACGACTCCAATCTCTCTCATCTTCATTCTGAGTGGCTTCATGCATGTTCATATTTATTCTGAGTGGTTACAAGCACGCTCTACCTCACTCTGAGGGGCTTTGTGTGGACCCTGATCACATTCCTTGCAGTTATGCCCATCCCGGCCCAA
Organism: Panulirus ornatus; assembly: GCF_036320965.1. NCBI lineage: Eukaryota > Metazoa > Arthropoda > Malacostraca > Decapoda > Palinuridae > Panulirus > Panulirus ornatus. The sequence goes on from NC_092275.1 coordinate 16,347,014, forward strand.
TCAGATCGGATATTTTACTCACCTGTTTTCAAACTAATTGGTTTAATGACTAGACTGGTTTACAGTACTCTGATTGATTTCAGACGCAATACACAGCTTCTGATTGGATTCATGATCATGAAGATATACAGTGATTGGCTTTCTATCCAGAGAATGTTAAATCTAATCAAGATTCATGCCCGGCAAGGTGAGGCCTGATTGGCTTCAGCCCCAGACTGACTCTGATTAGCATTAGCTTGCCCAAAATAATTCATAGTGACCTCTTGCTCATCAGAAATAACTCTGATTGGTTGTCTGATTACCCATGATTACTCTAACTGTTGCCTTCATAACATGGCACATACTGATTGGTATAATATTCATCTTCGTTATGATTAACACCTTGCCCAGATCCACTCTGATTAGCTTTGCATGAGGTTCATTTCTGAGTGGCTTGAGGCTCGTGTATCCTGATTGGCAACACGGTCAGGCTAACAATCACTTGGTCTATGCTTACCCGTTTTTTTTATTGCTTGTTTATACCCTCTTGTGTTTGCTTGGGTTTTATTGTTGTTTGTTTGTCTCGGTACGTTGTTAGTGGCAATTGTTTATATTGCCTTGTGTTCTGCCTTGTTTATACCCAAGTGTTGGTACGTTCTGAATTGTTTGGTTTACAGTGTCTTTTATTCCTCGGTATGGCTTACCCTCATTTGTGGGTCTATGGTATGGAAATAACGTGTTTTCCTCAGCGAGAGAGAGAGAGAGAGAGAGAGAGAGAGAGAGAGAGAGAGAGAGAGAGAGAGAGAGAGACAGACAGAGAGAGAGAGAGAGAGAGAGAGAGAGAGAGAGAGAGAGAGAGAGACTTTGTTTTGCTATCCTTGTCTTCTTCAACTGGTTTTAAGAAGACTACATCTTTTCCACTAGCGTTGAGAAGACCACACCACCTCGTTTAGACCATTGGAGGGCGGGGGAGGTGCCTGTCCTCTCTCTCTCTCTCTCTCTCTCTCTCTCTCTCTCTCTCTCTCTCTCTCTCTCTCTCTCTCTCTCAAAACCTCCACACACACACACACACACACACACGCTGGTGGTGTCTAGGTGTGGTAGGCGTGGCAGCATCTGGCGAGGTCCTGGTTGAAGTGTTTATGGCTGTTCCATGGAGGGGACACACCACAGTGACGCTCGGGCCAACAGCCTACTGGCCACCAGTAAGCTAAGGACCACTGCCTCTTTAGCCCTACGACCGTCCAATCACCGACTCTCTCAACACTCCTTGTTCACACCACCTCCCTTTATCTGTGCATGTTACTCACTCGTCCAGCTGGTGCGAAGCTTTGCTTGTGTTATGTGTGTGTGTGTGTGTGTGTGTGTGTGTGTGTGTGTGTGTACTGTACAGGGAGGGACTCTACACTTGTGATGTTTTCGTTACATTTACCTTATCTTTATGACGCCATAGACACATTTGTTCCGACTCTGTTTTCGTTTCTTGGTTGTTTTGTGGATTCTGTGTTTTGCTTTTTTCCTGTACTATTTTTCGTGCCTCCTTTATTACAACTTGTTGATGATGATTCTTATTATTTGTCTTTACTTTTAATTCATATTTGTTTTATCGTTCTTAATTTCCTATTTGCCCTTTTTTAAAAGAGTGTTTATATCTCTTCATTTTATTAACTGTCTTGTGTTTTTCTCTCTTCTCTGTCTCTCTCTCTGCCTCATTAGCTGTTTTCTTGTCTTCCTTGTCCCACTTATTACTGCTTATCTGTTCTTATCTTCGTTTCTGCCTGCCTAATCAATCCCACAAAGTTCCACCGTGGCATCAACGCAGGATTAGCATATCGTGTTCCGCAGCGAAAAGTAAATTGTAAATCGTGTGTTATCTTCAAGCAATGTCCCAGCATTGTCAGAAGGTACGCGATGTTGTTGTGACTCTTGGTATTGTGGGAGGGGAAAGAAGGAGAGTGAGGGAGAGGAGAGGGAGAAGGAGATGGGGGTGTAGAAGAGGGAGGTTACATTGGAGTACGTGGGAGAGCCAGAGGACAGATAAGCTGATGGTTAGTGAGGAGGTTATCTGCTGGAGGACAAGGGATGATATTGAGTATTTCCAAGTCTATGTAGATGGAGAGAGGATAGTAATGCAGAGGATTCCTACCAACCCACCACTCCCTCTAGTATATATAGATGGAGACAGTATAGTAAAGTAAAAGTCTCCTCTCCACCCACCACTGTAGATAGAGACAGGACAGTAAAGTAGAGACCAGATAGTATAGAAGAAGACACCTCCCCACTCACCATTCCTTCAGGCACATCAGTCGACAGGAAAATAACTATGGAGGAACACCACATAGAATATACATACATACAAACTTCGTATGACAGGAAAAATGAAAAATAAATTCTGAGCTGTTGTAAGATATTACACAAGGCACACCGAGAATCGAACCCTGGGTCATCATTGTGACAGCCAGAGGTTTGATTCTCAGGGTGCTTCGCAGTAAGTAGGTTAGGTTAGTGTTATGTCTACGTGTTTGAGATGTGTTCTGATCTATCTACATCTCATTATGACCAGCCGCTTTAGATAGATGGGTAGTTGTAGAGGTGTAGGTGAGTAGATGTACGTTATAATCAAGTGGTGTTAAGAAACAACAGATATTACCGACAATAGGTCTTAATGAAATGATGGTTCACACAATTAGGTGGCCGCTATAAGTAGTTAAGCACTTAACCCTCGCTATAAATGGGTGGCCGCTATCGACAGCCAACCACAGTGAAGACAGAAAGCCAAAAGGTAAATTCCTAGACATATGAAAATGGTCTTAGTAGTGAGGTCAGCGATATACAGAGGCAATATGTAACAGTGGCTCACTGGCCTGGTCGTTATAGCCAGGTGGCTGTAGTACAGAGGTGGCCGCTTCAACAAGCCATTGACCCACTTCCTCTCCTCAGTACTATCAAGCTATGCAAATCAGTCCGCAAATTACAGACCAGACTACTTTATTTCAGAAAAATAAGGACTGATATTTTTCTTCCTTCTCCCCAGTATTGCAAGCAGGAGAAAAATACGTGGACGTCTGCTGATTACCAGGTAATGACTCCCTTCCTGGGACGACAAAAGGCAGCAAGCAGAGGCAAGTTGGGGAGAGGATGGGGAGTGTAAGATATACCGGAAGTTCACCTGACGCCATTGCTGTAAAAACACAAGAACTTATGCTACCACAGAAGAAGAGGAAGAAAGATTCCTTTTTTCTTCCTTAGAAGACGAAAAAGATTCTCTCGCCATCTCAGCTATAGAAAAAAGAAAATAGAGGTCTTGGTTTTAGCATATTTGCTTGTGAATTTGACGTAATGAACGGTATATTTCGCTGCAGAATTGCGGCTGGTGAAGACAATATGTACACAGAAGTGTACAAATAGTCACTTAACGTTAGGTAGCAAGAATATCCTAATAGTGGTATGTGATTAGCTGAGTGTTTAATTAATGATTTATATCACGTTGAACATCACTGAGGGAATAGAAATAAGAACACATGGGAAAGCCAGTTAACAAGAGACTTTATGGTCTTTGACGAAGTTATCTGCTGGAGGACATTACATGGGAAAGACAGATAACAGAAGACCTGATGGTCTATGACGAGGTTATCTGTTGGAGGGGAGTACATGGGAAAGACAGATAACAGAAGACCTGATGGTCTAGGATGAGGTTATCTGTTGGAGGACATTACACGGGAAAGCCAGATAACAGAAGATGTTTCGGCCTATGACGATATCATCTGCTGGAGAACAGTACGTGGCATAGCCAGATAACAGAAGACTTTATGGTCTATGACAGCAATACCTGCTGGAGGACGATGTCAGGATTCTCGACACCTCGTATAAATGGAGATGAAGTGAAAGGATTTCGTACCTATGTCATAACAGATCTCCTCCCTTCTCCTCCTGCAGGCACTACAGCTCCCGCACACCTACACACACACACACACACACACACACACACACACACACACCTCAGATGAGGAGGACCTGGGCGCAACGTTGCAAACATTTGCTTAAGAAATCTGCATTTTGCTTTGGCTATCACGTTGAAGACTCGGGTGTTCCAGCCTCGCCCTGTAAAGCAAGAATGTGTAAAAAGAATAAATGTTGCTTGGGCGAGCCACACACAGGAAGGTAATAGGAGGTGTGAAGTTTCAGATTAGCGAGTGCGACCGAGGCTATAAGGGGGAATGAACATTTATGACAGAAATTTTAATATGTTAACAACGAGAGGAAAACACTGAGTTCAAGAGTGAACAAGCGCGTGATTGTTCACCATAAGGTAGAGAGGTTAATATGAATTAAACATAGAGTATGTTAAATTAAGAGGTCAACCCGTATATAAACGCCACTATCACTGTATAAACATTGTAATTGGCATGAACCTCCACTGCATAAACATCAAAGAGGGTAAGACCTCCCACTGAAAGGACATCATGGAGGGGAAGACCTCCCACTGAATAATCACCATGTAGAGGACAAGAACAACCACTGTATATACACCACAGATGGCTAGGAACTCCCACCACATAAGCACTGGAGAGGGACTGCCCTCCACTGTTGGCTTAGACACTGAACATAGTGCAAAGCATTATTGTCTCATACGACAGACATGTTGGATACTAAACCCGATAGACATCATCTTTGTAGTTAGTGTAAGTGTCCTTCAGTCTACAAGACACTTTCAGTTAATGTTTATGTGTTGTCGAGAGCACAGGCTGGTAAACAGGAATTAGGCAAATGGTTTGTTCCATTTTAAAAGAAAACGTGTTACATTACCATCTGCTGTGGGTGAAACAAAAGAAAGTCTTTTCTTGATAAGGAAAATGCGAATCAGATGCTTTTAAGGGGAAACTTGTGCATTTTGATCCACTTATAGAAAGTGAAGGTGTGGGTTATGTAAATCATTTCCACGAAAGAGGAAGTAGATACGGAAAAGACATCAAGACCGTATCTAATGCTCAGTATTGAGCAAGATATCATGTTATCATAGGAAACTTAACATACGAAAGGATGAAAGAAGAGGAAACAAAAAACTGAAAATCCTTCCTTACATTGCGAGAAAGTTCTCCTGTTTTCTGGTGTGGGTGAGTGAGCAATATTCGTTATGGAGAAGAGAGCAATACACATACCTGGTGGAAGAGAGAGAAAGAGGACGTGACGTTGTAACAATACATATGTTATGGCTCATACAACAGCAATTACAAAGGAATTACAAGACGAATACAGAGGAATTCATAGAGCAACTTTGGTTCCTTTGGAGTGGATGATATTTTACACCAGATGCGACAGATCTGAAGAAACACAAAGGCCATGATGAGATAATGACAATAATAAGAACTCAGGAAGGGATAGTTCCTGGAATGAGATGACTCTTAGAGTAAAGTAGGTCTCGAGAGGGCCATAGTGAGAGAGATACTGGAGTAAGTAGAGTAACAAAAGTGGATATCGTAATTTTAAACCTAAAAGGGAAATAAAGGCATCGGTCTTTATGTGGAGTTAATGTCGGAAAAATGTTCAGTAATGACTGGATAATTACTGCAATTGGAGCTCCTTGTATTACAGGAGGGAATGACGCAAAATGAGGGCAATATAATCTTTATACGCATGGTAAACGCTGGGGCGTAGAGTCAAGCGTAAAGGGGCAGTACGCACTGGAGGTGTTGGGAGGAGGTAGGGGAAGAGGGAAGGAGGGAGTGGGGACCCCAGAAGCGAAGCTGGTCGCTAGGTGTGGCTGCAGAAGGCGGGGCAGAGGGTGCGCTCAGATAAGCAGCAGGGGAGGTGGTGTCCAGCAGGCGATGATAGCCTTAACACAGGCCAAGGGAGGAAGACCAACTGCTGTAGGTGCTCTACTCCATCATGGTCACCGCTTGATGCATCGGGTCAAAACCACGAAGCCAATTCTTTTTCTTTTTCTTTTTTTAAGGGCATCTCCTTCTCTCTCTCTCTCTCTCTCTCTCTCTCTCTCTCTCTCTCTCTCTCTCTCTCTCTCTCTCTCTCTCTCTCTCTCTCTAATCATCTTGGCACCTCTCTTTTCCTTGTATCTTTCGTTTATGTTTTGAGCTGGAGCGTTAACAAAACTAGCCATAGCGCTAGAAAATAGCAACTGCAGCGTTGACAACAACAGCTGCAGCGTTGACAACAACAGCCACAGCGCTAACCGTAGTACTGCAGCGTTGACAACAACAGCTACAGCGCTAACTGCAGCAGCTGCATCGTTGACAACAACAGCTACAGCGCTAACCACAGCAGCTGCAGCGTTGACAACAACAGCTACAGCGCTAACCGCAGCAGCTGCAGCGTTGACAACAACAGCTACAGCGCTAACCGCAGCAGCTGCAGCGTTTTCAATAGAAGCTACAGTGGTAACAACTGCAGCATCTGCAGCGTTGTCAAGGGCAGATACGGTGCAGATAACAGTAGCAGCTGCAGCGTTGATAGCAGCTGCATTCGTACTAGCAGCAGCGGCAACAGCAGCTGTTGTGCTCATAAGCGTCTCTCTCAGGGGAAGCAGACACGATGGGAAGGACAAAAGCGAAGGAAATTGATCCCAGCACAAGACGAAAAGGCTCCTCGCTACACCCTGCCGCTACCATTAGCAGCTCTCCCTTCGTAAATTATCGTGTCAGTTAAAGACAGAGAGACAGACACACTACACACTGATAGACAGGCAGACAGATAGATACATCCACGAAACTCCTGAGCATAGTGATAGAAATGGCTATCGCAACAACAATACCAAAAGTGGAAGAAACGGATAAACGACTACCATAGCAACAGTACCAACAGAGGCAACAGGTGCGGATGGATAAGGCAACAGGGCTGACAACAGATGTAGCAACTGCTGCTAAATGTAACAAAGAAAATGGAACAAAGAAAATGGACTGAAAAACAATTCGTGTCATTTTCACTCCCAACATCTCTATGGTTTCCCCATACCCCATACCACACAGGTAGATACCATTTACCTACCATAAACCCCATGTCAAGAAACCATATACCATTTAACACAACCATACATCTTGCATCGGGATATAAAACCCCCAAAATACAGTAGAATCCACACCATATCATCAATCCATTAAACCATAGCCAGTCACTTGACTTTATTTTTCACCGCCTGTGATGCTATTCTCCGCCACCCCAACGCTCTAACGCGTCAGCAAACACCCTTTCAATCGTGTCTGATGGGCCACAAGGCCGTGACTCCATTGTTCACACTATCACCTCGTATCTACACGGGTTATCTCCCTCTATAGTGTTGCCCAGTGTCGCAAGATGGATGACCCAGGCGCCATCTACCGGCCCGGGCCTCGCCTAACACAAGCCCCGGCAGTCATCCAGGTGATGGATTGCGACCAAAACGCAGAAGGTCGTCCGAGGTTTCTGACCAGGTTGGCGAGGTTTCTGGCCGAGTTGGCGAGGTTGCTGGCCAAGTTGGCGAGGTTTCTGGCCAAGTTGGCGAGGTTTCTGGCCAAGTTGGCGAGGTTTCTGGCCAACTTGGCGAGGTTTCTGGCCAAGTTGGCGAGGTTTCTGGCCAAGTTGGCGAGGTTGCTGGCCAAGTTGGCGAGGTTTCTGGCCAAGTTGGCGAGGTTTCTGGCCAACTTGGCGAGGTTTCTGGCCAAGTTGGCGAGGTTTCTGACCAAGTTGGCTAGGTTTCTGGCCAACGTGGCGTACTTATATTAAAATAATTTTCTTTCGTAAAACTGTTGATCGTTTAAACATGAGGCAAGATGCACAACCACTGTGAAAAGAGAGTGTAGCTTGACGTATTCTTGAGGTGCTGGAAGGCTTCGGCATATATATATATATATATATATATATATACTGAATTTCCCAGGCGTCGTCAGCGATCGTGCTCTGGCAAAATCTTCCTTGAGTTTTTTGTTGCTTGGAAAGATCAGCTTCGTCATCTTGTGTTGCGCTGGGGGGGCGCCTTGCTGGAAGGAGGTACTTTAGAAAACTGGCTTCAAGGAATCACTTGAGCGTTAGGTTAGGTATTCTATGATGTTATCCAGACTTGTATTCGGCCTTCGTTCTGTGGTCTGTTTCTTTTTCTCTACATCATTAAGCTTTAGAACTCTTAACCCTCTCGTCTCTTTTCCAGTCGCTACGGCTTTTCCCCTTTTTTCTTCTTTTTAAGGCAAGTTCTCAACCTTCTCCAAATACTCTTACATTACTTTCCTTCCCTTATCTTTATTTCAGTGTCTTCTTCCTACCACCTCAGTTTCTCTCAGGCACGTATACCAATTTCCGCTATACAACCTTCTTCTTCTTCTTCTTCTTCTTCTTCTTCTTCCAGCCGAATTCCTCCGGCAGTCTCCCAGAATTCCCTCCACTAATAACAGTCGTTGTGAGGCCTGATTACCACCTATGATTCCCTATGGTGTCCTTGATCCTGAGGATGAGCTTCTGGCCACAAATGCCGTCCCAGTCACCACCTGCTCCATACGAGTCTTTATGGCTTTAGTGTAAAAGGTAGATTTCCTTTTTACTTCCTTTAGGGACACTTGCGGTTAGGTCGGCTGGAAAAGGGGGAGTGTTAAAAGGAGAGAGGGAGATGTATTACGATCCTGCGATCCTTATGGATGGTAGGGATGATGGGTTTTGGAGGATGGAATAGGATGGATTAGAAGGAAGGGGATAGAATAGGATGGATTTGAAGGAAAGGGAATGAATGGATTGTAAGAGAAAGGATGGAATGAGATAGAATTGAAAATGCTGAATGGAAAGGAAATTGAGAAGAAGGAGGAAGTGGTAAGGACTCGACATTCCGGCCTGGAAGAGTTGCTTTTAGACCCTGGAAAAGTTGATATCAGTCAGGGAAGATCCTGGAAGAGTTATTGGACACTGGAAGGACACTAGAAGGACACAGTAGAAGAAGACAAGTCTATGGGCAACGACCCTGAAACTGAAGGCAACTCCTTTGCAGAATCCTGGAAGCGGCAAGGATACTGGAAGTACGTAACATCTCCCCAGTGGAATTCTTTCAAGGATACTGCGTCTTCCGTGAGTTGAGGCAGTGATCCTCCTCACGCTGGAGTGAAGGAGAAAAATAGACGTAGCGTCCAGGAAGGCTGGTATCCAACTCCCTCGTGGTGCGTATTGGGGGTAGATGGGACGGGGGAGGGAGAATAAGTGGGGGTGGGCGGGGAGGATGTGGGAACAATACGTGGCCATTAATAGCAGGAAACCTATGGTAATCCAAACTGTATTTTCTCTTACACGACTGTATTAATGTGCGGGTCTATAATCAGTTCCGCCGCTTCCTCTCTCAGAGGTGCAAAAAATGGTCTGACGTAATTTGGGACATTAAACATAAATGGGATAATGATAGAGATGGTTGAGGGAAGTCATGATGACGGGGGGGGGACTAAGGAAAACAGTTGAGGAAATGTGAAACTAAAATTCCCCATAAGAATTTTAAGATCACAGTTCTCACCCTCGTGGATGCCATTGATATAATAATTATAGGTATATAGACGGCTATCACGTCTATATACAGTGAGTGGTTAATATCTGTGATATCCTGTGTGTTATCTTTCCCGACTCGTCTTCAGTAAAAGACACTGGTGAACGATAGCGATCAACCGTACCAAATGATAAACCAACGTAGAACACCTTACGTAGTCACTGCTGGGATGCACGTACAGTGTATGTCGTGCCATTTGGCCAATAACCTATATATTCTCAGGTTATCTACCGTTTTGTGTGACTCTTAACCAAAGCTAGTTTAGCGGACAGGCTTCACCAGCGTCACTAAACCACCTCCGCCACATTACACATCCCCTCGTCTCTTAAAACTCATCATCTGTTTCTCTCCACTGTGAACTTCCGCCGACCAATGTGTGTTCAGTCCTCCACCGCTCTCAACCCCCGGGGGGAAGATAATGTCATAATCCTCATACGGGTCAGAGACATCGGTGATGTCTTCATCGTTACGGACCTACAAGTTCCAGAGGCCATCACTGAAACGCCTCTATATCCTGTCTCGGCTCATCACTGGAAATTCCATTTACTATTGCATCACCTGTTGTCTAACACATATACACATACTAGGGGAGTTTGGGGTCTTTCTCTCAGTAACGCAGCTGGGTAAGGCAGCCCCCGTGACTACTGGCATGACTCCCCAGGTCATAAAATCAATTTGCACTCATACAGGAAGCTGTGTGTTACATTAGACGCAGCCACTGAATATAGCCAACCAGTTTATAGACGTGAATATTCCTGCGCGCTGGGCTTGCGCGCTGGGCCTCATCCGCTAGTTCAAGGATGGTTAACGTAGTTTAAAAGGTCTTTTAGCATTAAACTCGCCACTAATGTCTCTATTTATATATATTCTATTAAGGCGAGAATAGCCAAACGCAAGGCTTCCATGATCTATCGCTTCCCACACTAGATGTGAGTCTGTAAAGTAAATAAGATAGATTATAGAGCGAAAACGTCATCATAACGAGGGAAGCAAACTACCAGTGTCATACGGACGGTGGTTTGGGGTGATCATGAGCGAGCTGGCTGGAGGGCCACAGTTGAATCATTATCGTGCAGTGTGTGTTGCTCTGCCTGACCTAACGCACTCAGGTCCCCGGGAAGGAAGGAAGTGTTTTGGACGCAGTAGAAGTGTGTGTTTGCAGACTCGACCCTTAGACATGGGGACGTATAAAGTGAAAAGTGTATAAAGTAGGAGTGTGGTGATTTAAGTCATAGCGCGACTATGTAGATCATGAAGTGTTTTAATAGCTTGAAGACGGCGGTACGACCCATGTGGTTTTGACAGTACGACCCTTGAACACGAAGGTACGTACGACTCTTGTGTACGAAGATACGACCATTGAGCACGAAGGGACGACTCTTGTGTACGAAGATACGACCCTGGAGCACGAAGGCACGACGACTTTTGTGTACGAAGGTACGACCCTGGAGTACGAAGGCACGACGACTTTTGTGTACGAAGGCACGACCCTTAAGCACGACGTAACGATCCTGAGCACTACGATACGACCATTGGGTACAACGGTACGACTCTGGTACGAAGGTACGACCCCTTGGATACGAGGATACGACCCCTTGGATACGAGGATACGACCCCCTGGATACGAGGATACGACCCCCTGGATACGAGGATACGACCCCTTGGATACGAGGATACGACCCCTCGGATACGAGGGTACGACCCCATGGTTTCGACGGGACTACCCCTTGGATAAGAAGGCACGACTCTTAGATAAGACGGGACTACCCCTTGCATAAGAAGGCACGACCCTTGAGTACGATGGAACTACCCCTTGCATACGAAGGTACGACCCTTAAGTACGACGGGACTACCCCTTGCATACGAAGGTACGACCCTTGAGTACGACGGTACGACCCTTGGGAAGGATAGTACGACCTTTGAACCAGGTAAGACACTCTCCATGTTACCGATATTTCACAACTGTTATTTATGTATTTGTTATTCATTCAAATTGAGGCTATGTATGTTTACGCATAAACATCTATTGTAAACACCTATTTACATAGTACGGGGAGGGAGTTATTTACACCCGTGGGGGGGGCCATGCCTTGAGCTATGTCTTCCATATGACGAAGGAAAGATACGGTTAGATAAAGAGGGGAAATAGAAAGAATTCGTCAATAAAGCAGGTGTATAGATGATAGATGGTAATGAATTAAATGAGTTTAGTTTACATGAGAAAGACAGACAAAAGACCTGATTGGCCCACGTCTGGGTTGTCTGGAAAAAAAGAATGATTTAAATTGACAAGAAAAATTTAATTCCGTTCAGTACTTTTTTAAGCTATCACAGACTCCCCGTTGCTGCACATTAGCCTTCTAGTGTCCCCGCTAACGCTGTCGTTTATACGTTTATTTCTGGCGTTTTTTTCTCAAAGTAAACCTGAATTTATAGAATATGTGACTAAAACGACTTTTGAAGGTGTTTATAGATTTAGTATTCACTACGTCTGACGGTAACTTATTCCAGTGCTCAACATACGTATAGGAAAAGAAGCATTTTCCCCACGTCCGTACTACATCTTTTAGCTTTGAGTTTTATTCCATCTGTCGTAGTAACTGTATTTTCTTGTATTTCGAGAGATGTTCGTGGTTTACTGTATTGGACTTTTTCAGAATTTTAAACACTTGGATTAAGTCGCCGCGAGGTCTACGTTTCATAAGGGAGAAGAGATCCAATCGTTTTAGCCTCGCTTCGTATGTCAGATTTGTAAAGTATGGGATCAATTTTGTCGCGCGTCTTTGTACTTGCTCTAATTTTTCCTCGTTTTTCTTATAGTTTGGGGACCAAAATTTAATCGCATATTCAAGGTGTGGTCTTACTAGAGAATTAAGAAGTGTGAGAATTGTTTCTGGTGTCTTGTAATCTATATTCCTGGCTATGAAACCTAACATTTGGCTACCTTTTTTTTACTTGCTGTTTGACACTGTTTAATGTATTTCAAATGGTTGCTAATGACAACACCAAGGTCCTTTTCTTCATTTACTTTAATCAGAGAGTTCCGAATAGTTTGTAGTCGTAACGTATATTCTTGTCTCCAAAGTAAATAACTTTTACGGTAATCTACATTAAACTTCATTTGCCATCTGTCTGACCACTCTGCTAGTAAGTTAAGATCTCTTTGAATCATTTCGCCTTCCCGCCTGCTTACAGCTCTACCTCCTAGTTTAGTTTCGTTAGCAGATTTGGAGATCTTAGATATGAGACGGAGCTTTAGGTCATTAATGTATATTATGAAAAGAATTAGGCCCAGGACCGACCCCTGTGGCACACCACTTGTTACGTCTAGCCAATCTGAGGCTTCGCCGTTTAATACTACACGTTGCTTTCTTCCGGTAAGCCAGTCTCTGGCCCATGTACAGAGTTCTTCACCGATTCCGTGTGCTTTGAGTTTTTGTAACTCTTGTGAGGTACTTTATCGAAAGCCTATTGGAAATCTAAATATACGACATCAGACAGTAATTCTTCGTCGCAATTCTGACAAAGAAACATTGATAAATTCCAGCAAATTCATCAGGCAGGATCTTCTATAGCGGAAACCGTGTTTATTGTCCGATATGATTTTGTGTTCATCTAGAAACGTGACAATATCATCTCGTATTATTTTTTCCATCATTTTACCTAACACTGACGTAAGGCTGATAGGGCGGTAGCTCAAGGCACACTTTTTTTGTCTTTTCTTTTTATATAGAGGAGTAACATTTGCTGGTTTCCAATCAGTTGGCACATGACCATCCGATAGGGATTTGTTGAATAATTTTGTTGTGTGGTATATTAGCTGTCTCGCTGTCTCCTGACCTCCTTTGAAAATGGAGCTAAGTTATCTGGGCCGATGGGTTTGTTAGGATTTAAGGGGATAGAAGGAGGAGACCCAGGGAGAGATATAGGAGGGGCTGGTATATCAGGGAACCAGAAGAACCAGTCATGAACCAGGAACGCTAGACGCTGATAAATCAGGGAGGTAAGAGAGAAAGAGCCAAAAATGACAGCGTAGAAGATAATATGATCAACAGAAAATGTTTAAGTTATCTTACTCCTGTCTCCACCCCGCAGCCTCACCCCCGTTTTCCCGAATTTTTTCCGTTTTCTAATTACCAGAGGAGACGTTTATTTCTTAATTTATCGCCCGGTAGGTCATTAAATCTGGCCTGCTACTGGGTGGCAGGTTACGAAAGTCCCGGACATTTTTCGAAGCAGGTGTTGAGGGTAGCCATTTTTTGGCCCCATTTTGCCTGTAAAAGCCTCTCACACATTTTGCAAATGACGTAGACATTAATCTATTAAGAGTTACGGGGTAATTTACTGGTGAATCTTAGAACGTTACTTGATGGGTCATGCATAATTTTCGTCATTGCTCTGTGTGTTGTCTTCTTTTTATCTTTATTTTGCTATCAGTCCCTTTGTCTATCATTCTCTCTCTGTCTCTCTCTGTCTCTCTCTCTCTCTCTCTCTCTCTCTCTCTCTCTCTCTCTCTCTCTCTCTCTCTCTCTCTCTCTCTCTCTCCCTCTCTCTCTCTCTCTCTCGCTATCTCTTATCTGTGACCATATTTTTCTTTCTTTCGAAAATTCATCAATTTACTGTGAGCAAGGTCTGTTATGATCATTGTAACGAACACATACACACAGAAATAGACAGGCAGACAGACAGTCACACACACACACACACACACACACACACACACCACCACCACCACACAGACGCTATCACCACCACCACCAACACTGCACAGCCTTCATCTGTCATTTCAAGAAGCGTATCATACCCACTCACAGGATGTGGGAGGGTCAAGTGTTGGACAACACCCACATCCCTTCCTCCTTCCTCCTTCCGTCCCTCCCTCGTTCCACCATCCCTTCTCTCAACTTTTCCACTTTTCCTCCTCTTCCACTAGCCTTGAACTCCACCTCTGGGCTTCCATCTCCCTCAGCTACCTCTTCCACCAGCCCTGACCCCCCAGTTTCTCTCTTCCATCCTCCTTACCATCTTTCCCACAGCTCTGACACCCACGTCTTCCCCCCTCCCACAGCTTACTCTCCCTCTGTGATCAGTTTCCTTTCCACATCTTTATTCCTCTTAACCCTAACACTCTTCCCCCAATCTTCCCCATACCTTCCCTTCGCCCCCTAAATCTCTCCCTAACACTGTTCACCCCATTCCATTACCCCTCCCGTTCCCGACCCCTCTCCTCTTCCTCCTCCTCTTCCCTTCCACATGGTCCACCACAAGCCAAATAATACCGACCTATTTTTTTCTTCCGTCATCATCTTGAGACTGAAATTATATGTTTATGACAGCGTGGCGGGGCGGCCAGTGTGCTACTTGTATTTCTCGTCTCCTTTGTCACTGCCGTGGGAGGAGAACCCCCTCCCCCCCCATAGTGGTTGAGTGGGGGTTGGGGTGGGAGAAGGAGGAGGAGGAGGAGGCATTCCTCCTAAGCGGCCTCCTCCTCGCTATTCTTAGAGTGTTTTGTACGGTGGTCCAATCATGCTTGAAACCTCTTGGTGGTCAGACACGTTTTCTTTCAACTTTCCCCCCCAACCATCCCTTAACCTTATATTTTTCTTTCGTCTTTATCTTCTCTTCTTCTGGTCTTTCTTAAGAATGTCTTCATGGTCTACTGTGGTGGGAGACAGGCTTACCTCAGTGTGAGAAGCAGACTGAAGATGGACAGAGGAGGACATGGGAAAGCCAGAGATAACAGACCACCTCATGGTCTATGGTTAGGTCATCTGCTGGAGGATAGAATTAAAATATTCCTTACACCTACAGGACCCCGCCTCTCGAACCCTCACTTCTATCAAAGAGCTTTTAAAACTTCAGTCTTCTCTCTGTGTTTCCTTCTTCCTCATCCAATTTATGCCATTCATCCACCGCTCACGTACCGTAAAGGTCCTTCTTTACTTCTTTTTTAACAAGCTTTTTTGGGGGCTTTGATTACATGTCATGTCCTCTCTCGTACGCTTCCACTTCCCTTGCAATGGATCACAAAATACAATCGTTGTATCGAAGGTCATTTCCGAAACGTATATCTGGACAGTTACCTGTTGTTCACTACATCTCAAAACTCCCTATACATGAGGTATTATGAGAGTAGGAACTGCATGATATACATCAGGTTACATGTATCATACGACTGAGGGTTTCGTAAAATTCACCATCGACTTACAGTGGCTAGGAATGGATATTTAGATAATCAGTATCGTTATTTTTTTTGTCATCATTGTTGCTATGATTATTGAGTTTTGATTATAATTATCATTATCATTATCATTATTATTATAATATTATTATTATTATTATTATTATTATTATTATCATTATTATTATTATTATTATCATTATCATTATCATTCTTATTGTTGTTATCATCATTATTATTATCATTATTATAATTAGTCGTAGTAGTAGTGGTATAATTATCATTATCGTTATCGTACAATAAACATGGCTGGATTCTAGGGCTCAGGACACTGACCTATGAGACAGCCTCGTGATAACCCCCTGGCGGGAACATAAGCCAATCAGGACACGTTACTGGGTGTGCCAGAGCAGAAAGCCTCGACCTTTGACCTGGAATATGGACTCCATATAAGCCCGTCCGTGACTGATTTAAAAGTCTCTTTGCATTAGGTCATCGGGAGGGAGTAGGCGCTCATGTGTGCTTATCTCTACATCTGTGGCTTCACGTATTTGCTTATTCTGTTCTTTCGGGGCTTCTGGTGTCTTTCCTTGTTCTCCTTCCTATCATCTCTTCGTCCCTGTTGGTGACGTCCTGAGAAGCAGGCAGACAGAAAGGAAGGTGGAAGAGAGAGTGAAGTGAGTGGGGGGATGAAGGAGAGAAACGGGTAGGGAGAAAGTGGGAGGAAGAGAGAGGAAGGTAGAGGAAAAGTGGGAGGAAGAGAGAGGAAGGTAGAGGAAAAGTGGGAGGAAGAGAGAGGAAGGTAGAGGAAAAGTGGGAGGAAGAGAGAGGAAGGTAGAGGAAAAGTGGGAGGAAGAGAGAGGAAGGTAGAGGAAAAGTGGGAGGAAGAGAGAGGAAGGTAGAGGAAAAGTGAGGGAGGATGAAACGGAAACGAAGTGGTAGAGGGAAATTAAAGAGCAAGGGAGGAGTTTCAAAGAAAGGGAGCAAGAGGAACGCTGGATGGGGGAGGAGGAGAGATGAGAGAAGAAATGGAGGCCAAGAAAATTGATGGGGATTCCAGGAAGGGCATGGAGGACTGGAATCTACAGAGTGCAGGGCGGTACTAGTGGAAGGGCTAAGCAGGAAGGAGGAAGGAGGAGCGTTGAAAACGAGGGAGGGAGTAAGGAGGAGGAGCGTTGAAAGCGAGGGAGGGAGGACGGAGGAGGAGCGTTGAAAAGCGAGGGAGGGAGGAAAGGAGGAGGAGCGTTGAAAACGGGGGAGGGAGGAAGGAGTAAGAGCGTTGAAAACGAGGGAGGGAGGAAGGAGGAGGAGGAGCGTTGAAAACGAGGGAGGGAGGGCTGGAAGACTAGCAGGTGGAGGGACAGGCCAGCGTTTATGACCAAGGGGCCCCGACTGCGGTCCGCCTAGATGGTATCTGCGACCCATCAACACACCACCGACCACTTCACGGCCATTTCCCCGGCCACTTCCAGACCCGGAGTCGTGTAGGCTCCAGGTGACGTCCTCCAGAATGATGTAGGCTCCAGGCGGCACCATCCAGAATCATGTAGGTTCGAGATGGCGGCTTTCAGAATGATTTAAGTTCCAGTTGATGTTTTCCAGGATTATGTAGGTATAAGGTGGCATCTTTCATAGTCACGTGGATTCCAGGTGGCGTCTGAGAGAATCGTATAGGTTCCAGTGACGTCTTTCGGAATCATGTAGGTTCCAGGTGTCTCCCATCAGACTCACATGGGTTCCAGATGACGTCTCCTACGTTCCATGTGCGAGATCCTGGACTTTCTGGCCCCTTACGACAACATGAAACTATTTTTCCAGTCGGGAACTAATGGCGTACAACGTTGCCCTGTGGATTGGACTCTGGGAAATGTAATCGTGAATTCCACTCGTGGTCGGCGATCATCCAGCAGTAGTCCAATTTCATCCCTGGAACCATATATAGATATTAATCATAATCTTTAATCTGAAGCTGAGATCATTCCAGCAGTTGACCTAAACCACAGCGCACTTGCCATTGCGCCGAGACAGTCTTTCATTCTATCCTCTTTTTTTCCCACACCTCGCGACTCCATCCGTTTTTTTCACACCTTGCGACAATCCCTGGAACACCTTCTGAGGCTTTCTCGCCAGACTTCGAGGCTCGCTGCGTTCCAGAGGTCAAATATCAGCGGCCCGGGGTCCTGTAGCCTGGACCCACACGGCTCATTTATCTCATGGAGAACCATTGATTTCCATCCAGCTGCATGTAGGAATCTGTTGACACCGGCTCGGGGGAAGAGAGAGAGAGGGAGGATGTTTGGTAGGAGGAGGAGGAGGAGGAGGTGGTGGAGGAGGAAGCACACGGCCTTAAATGCGACGGGCTGCGCCTGCTGCCTGGTGATAACCACCCGTCTGTGCCTTAGAGATAAGGTTCGATTTACCTCACAAATGAGTCGCCTGGTACTTTGCGCTCATATCATCGCCTGGGTAAGTAATTAAGGATGAGTCTTCCTTGATATTCCGGTGAGGGAATGTATCTTAATTATGTTTTTATACTGTGGTACACTGAAGTACTTTTAAATAGACGAGGATATTGATGGTCCTCATTACCAACTGTTGCTGTTCCTCTGTTTATTTCGATGCTTTCTGCCTTTGTCAGTGTAAACTTTGGTCCACTGACTAGTTTATATCTGCCAATTAGACCGTATGTGTAATACGATTACTGCATTAATATTTGTGCTTGGGTCACACACACACAGTACAATATATATATATATATATATATATATATATATATATATATATATATATATATATATATATATATATATATATATTATATATATATCTGTGTGTATGTGTGTTTGTGTGTGTGTGTGTGTGTGTGTGTGTGTGTGTGTGTGTGTGTGTGTGTGTGCCTGTGTAATACCTTCCTAGCTGTACCAGGTGACCACAGTCATTCTAGGTTTGGTGAAAAGTTTCCCTTTTTTAATTCGTATTTAAGACTTTCAAGTCAAGACAGAAATAAATGTCTGCCAATGTGATTATATCTAAAGAATTCATCCATTGTCGCTTTTGTATCTTAATCACGAGACATAAACTACAGACAACCATTTGTAGATAGTCTTTCTGAAGATATCTATAAAGACTTTTTTTTTTTTTTCCTTCGTGTTATTGTGACAATCTTCGTTTTCTACAACTGATTGTCTTCATCATCTTGGAGGTGTGATCCCACACAATGGTCTCCACCCATAAGGCGTGGGAGGGTACGTCTACCTTCATCCTACTCCTCAGTGTTCCACGTTCCTGTGTCCATCCCTCGATTTCCCATCCTTAGGCCTGCACGTTCTGCACCATCCTAGGAACGGACCTTCCCTTCACCAACAGAATCATCAATTCCTTAACATTAGATCTTCGTGTTTATGGGATAATATTGGTGGACGATTTTACACTAACATTAAAAATTTTTGTGTATATATGAGATACTATTAATGTATAGTTTCATCCTCCGTTCATTGTAAGTTTGTACACGGTGTAAAGTAAAGCATAAAGAATGTATATTCATCTTGGAACATACATACAACGTAGTGTTAGTGTGTAGAGTGCGTTACCCCTCATATTTCAAGACCATTCGGAGAAGATAAGTGTGAGAGACACTGACACACAAGAACACCTTCGAAAACCCGATTAACCAGACGCGACCAGTCTTTTCTGAGTCTTAGAAACACAACGAAAAGTCCAGCGCATCCTCAGCCACCAAGCAGCCCACACTGCCCCTACACACACACACACACACACTCCACCGTTCTCTTTCCCGTAATGTCAGGTTATCGCTTTGGCACCGATACCATCAGCTTCCAGTGGGCCACCAGACCACTGTAGGGTTGGGCCGACGTCCCCACTCGGTTAGTTTGCTAGTTAGTTAGTTAGGCCCGGCCAAACATAATTAGTTGTGGTCCGCTGATGTGTCCCCAAGATAGAGGAGGCCAAGGACTCCAAAAGGCGGCTTTGAGATGGAGGGATTAAGGAAGAGGAAGGTGGGGGAGGTGAGAGTATAGACGATTTAAGGGGGGCAGTAAAGGCTGTTAGGAGGTAAGAGTAGATGATTTAAGAGACAGTAAGGGAGGGGAGGAGAGTGGAGACTTTAGGGGTAGTAAGGTGGTAAGAAGAGAGGACTCGAGTACAGCATCATGAAGGACCTTCCCCGGCCATCGAAGTCCACAAGGACCTTCCCGCGCCATCGAAGTCCACCTCTCCCTGCGACGCCACCCACCTGCAGGAGCGCCAGCAGACAGGTGCTGCGGAGTCACAGAACGAGCTTTAAAACTTCACGGTAGATCAGAGCAGAGGAGAGAGAGAGAGAGAGAGAGAGAGAGAGAGAGAGAGAGAGAGAGAGAGAGAGAGAGAGAGAGAGAGAGAGAGAGAGCTTGATTCGCCTGCTGCAGGAGGTGGAGAGATGGAGGAGAGGATCCCGTGAATCCTCACGTAAATGTGGTTATAGCAGGAGACTCCGGACCTCCCGGAGTTCTTCGTAATGACCCCGCTCCTGGCTGGTCATTAAGTGTGGTCTGATGACTCATGACGGCGGCGGCTTTTGCTGGGATTTTTGTGGATCACATCGACCTCGTGAGGCAGGTCGGACAACCCCGTTGCCCGGCGTTCCTCCGTGATGGATCTGAAGCAACAGTGAGGACCATTGACAGGATACTCGTCGTATAGTGTGCTTTCCTGATGGTGTTTTTGTAACAGTGATGCTGATGGTGATAACCTGGAGCGCCAGTGCACTATGGCTTACTACAAGCACTCACTCACCAAGCCTGGTGTGGCAGTCGACTGGTTATTGATGATGTTTACAGTGGCTGGGATGGGGTCGTTTTACAAGCGGTCTCTACGTACTCAGATGGGTTCACTGCGGTTAAAGTGCAGCACTGGGAACTTGGGGACGAGGGATCCCTGAGAGTAAGAGGTGACGGTGGTGACAGTGTTGAACTACGTTTGTTTTCGAACTGTCACATGAGATGCAGGTGATGTCCAGAGAGAGTAGGGTTTTTTTGGAGCGCCCCTTTTCAGCACCTTTTCTAGTAACTCCTGTTGTGTGGGGAAGATGACCGGGTTAGGGAGGCATACGTGATTTGGGGAAGAATAATAGTCATGCAGGTGTTCTCGAGTTCAGGCACAGGGAGTCTAAGAGTCTTGTGACTACGGAGAATATAGAGACGACGATACCCAGAGGGGGATCTGATCTGATGATGGTGGTAATGGATGTGTGTTTGTGTTTGTCCTGCGAGATGGCGTGTGTGTCTGTCTCTCTCTCTCTTCCTTGTTTGTCTCTCACATTCTTCTCATTAACGACTAGTCAGAGAGAAGTCATCAGTGAGCGGATGAAGTAGCCAGCCTCCACACAGAGATTAATTCCCTACTTGGGTCTGTTGACGTCATCTCAAGATGAGAGAAGGACCGGCCTGTCGCCATGGGGTCTGCAGATAAGTGATGGCGGATATTGGGCGATGAATCTTACCAACTACCATCACCGCTGGCAACCACCCCAGTCACCTCTATCACTGGCACTCTACGGACCGGACCACACTTGGCCCGGGCTTAAACCTGGCCTGGACCACACCGGGCTCAGACCACACTTGGCCCAGACAGACCTCGGCTGGCCTAGAACATACCCAGTTTCGAACCACACTGAATTGAACCTCACCAGGCCTGGAGGAAGATGGAAAAAAAAATAGTTTTCATCCACTCTCCAAGTCATGATAGACCTGCCACTTGAAAGAAGATAGATTATAAGACTGGAGGGAAATACAGGGAGGTAGAGAGAGCCAAGAGACCCACAATCCCACCTGTGGGATGGGGGCAGAGGGAGACCCACAATCCCACCTGTGGGATGGGGGCAGAGGGAGACCAACAAACCCATCTGTGGGAGGAGAGGAGATTTGAGATTCACTTTCGGACAGTGTTAACCAAAACACTCACCTGCCTCAGTGTACCCTCTCCCACACGCACCTGCTCCACGTACCTTCACCACCACACCTGCTCTCATGCCCCTCCTCCCACACACCTGCCCTCATGCCCCTCTTCCCACACACCTGCCTTCATACCCCTCCTCCCACACACCTACCCTTATGCACCTTCACCACACACCTGCCCTCATGTCCCCTCACCACACACCTGCCCTCATGCCCCTCCTCCCACACACCTGCCCTCATGTACCTTCACCACACACCTGCCCTCATGCCCCTCCTCCCCCACACCCCTGCCCTCATTTCCAGCCCATGGCCTCCCATCCCTCTCATCATCATTATTCCCCTACCCTTCATGTGTTTAGTAAATGGCATAATAACACCAGCAGACATGGTGATGGAGGGGTGAGGTCCGGGAGTTAAAACGGTGTTGCTAATTGTTGTTGGAGGATGTGTAATTACCAGCCTAACCTTGCCGGAATTTCTATATCTGTGGCCACGTAGGGATGCTGGGAGTATCTTGCAGTAGAGGATACACGTGAAAGTAAAACAAACGTGTGAGATAAGAGAGGAATATATTGGGAGAAGTGGCAAAGCTTTATCTGAGTGTCTGTGTATAAGTGTAGTTTTATTCTTAATTCAAATTGAATTCGATGATTTGATTTTATATATAGACAATCTATCATATTCACACATGCATTATTCACACACACACACACACACACACACACACACACACACACAAACACAAACACACGAACACAAACAAACGAACACAAACACACGACCCTAAAGACAGTAATCAGGCAGCAGAAAGAGAAGGTCTTGACTGACACCAGCTACTCAAGAAGGAGACAACATAGAGTCAGAGACGAAAGATCTTGCGTGACGAATCGATTCCATTTCCCTGTGAGACTGAGCCGCGTCCTCGAGGAAAAATGGGAGGGTGGGGGTTTGAGGGGATGGATGGATGGGTGGAGTGTGTATTCATGAATTGTCAGAAGACCTTTAATACTGTCTCTCACAGAAGATTGAGGATGGACCTACACATTCAATAAGGGGGTCAGAGGCGGGGGGAGGGAGTAAGGGAGAGCTCCTCAAATGGACTGACAGCTACCCAACTGGGAGGGCAGAGAGAACGCACGTCAGCAGGAGCCATTTGAAGTTGAGGTGAGGGGTAACAAGTGAGGTTCCTCAAGTCTCAGCGTTGGGAGCCAAGGCCGATTCTGATCGACATTAAACGATTTTCCAGAACGAGGCGGACATCCTACTCTTTTGAATATGTTTGCTGATGATGACTGAATAATTATGAATTGACGAAGTCACAGGGATTGCGAAGGAACCTCGACAAGATGCATCAGCTGTCGGACGAACTGCTAATGAAAAAACAACCCTGGAATATGCAAGACTATGAGGATGGGAGAGAGAGAGGATTTGAACAGACTGGATGGTGAGTAGTGTATGGAGGGAATCAAATCACAAAAGAGACATGTTGTGAAACAGACTCGAGGGATCGAGACACTGCGGAAAATGTCACCAGAACTGCATGTAAAGGGGACTGTGAGGAAAGTTACACTACGTTTTGGTCAGCGATAGAATAACCTTCAGTTCTTTCCTTAATAAGAAGTTTGAGAAGACGTACATAACGAACAGGCGACCGACGCTACCACTGTGCCTCACTTGTTTGGTGTGGTCTGAGGAGCAGCACAGAACACCTTGAACGAAGCAATAATGAAGGAACCGAACCCACGAATATGAAGCAATAATGAAGGAACCGAACCCACGAATATGAAGCAATAATGAAGAAACCGAACCCACGAATATGAAGCAATAATGAAGGAAATGAACCAATGAATATGAATCAATAATGAAGGAACCGAACCCACGAATATGAAGCAATAATGAAGCAACCGAACCCACGAATATAAAGCAATAATGAGAGGAGTGAACCCACGAACGTAAAACCCCCTCCCTCCTCCCTACACAGGATGCATCGATACCCAGAGACACTCACTAGACACTACATGAATAGGCCTAGACGAAATGGGAAAGCCTGTGGATATGTGTGTCACCAAAATGACTGTAAATCTTGCATTCTCTTCAAGTTAAGTTTGAATTAAATATCCATCATTTTCTTCTTTTTCTCCCAGTTCAGGTGATAAATCTACCCTCCCTCTTTCCCCACACACACCTGTCGTCTTTCTGTAATCACCTTCTTTGACTATCTATCTCCAGAATCTATCCATCTATCTCTGCCTAACTACCTTCCTATCTATCAATCTATCTGTACCTTAATCTACCTGTGATCGCCATCTGCATCCTCTTGCGTCTCTCCATCTCCATCACCATCACCATCACCATCTCCATCTTATAAACTCCCTCTCCCCAGCGCCCAGCGGGAGGTCTAGGCTCACAGAGAAGCTCCTTCTTGCAACCAAAGATGTCTTTAAGTACGGAATCCCTCCTGTTTTCTTCTCTCCATCAGTCATGTTTGACTAATTACGACGTTTTGCAGGGAGGGAGGACTAGCTGCCCCCTCGTCTCCTTGTGAGCTGGGATGGAGGATCCATCTCGTCAGTAATGCTGGGTAATGATTAGATCATCGTGATGAGGGAAGAGCAAGATGGAGGTTGCTATCATCTGGGCAACGGAGGTTCCCTCATAACCTTGTTTATGTGAGCAATTCGGGCACGTATGAGGCAGCCGGTACCCCTCGCAGGGTGATGGTGATGTGTTGGGGGGGGAAGGTTGGTGGAAGTGGCGGTGCTTGTGGTGTTGGGGGTGGGTCTCTGGTGGTGAGGGAGGGAGGGAATGCATTCCTCTGTCTGGTCTGTTGAGGATCTCATCATCTTTATGTGGGTATGTGTGATTCATCTCTCTCGTAAATTGACAGTCCGTTTGGAGAACATATTCTCTCTGTGGATTATTCGATTAAGTTTTCGGTAGAGTTTAGGCAGTCACAACAGACATACGGTAAAGGCACACATGTTTGTGTGGTTAGCTGGGACGAAGATGCCCCTTGTCAAGGGAGTGTGGTATGGTCGAGAAACATACGGTGGTTGTGTATTGTGTATGGTTGTGTGGTCGTAGGTTTATGTATGTGTGAGGCTGATCTATGGAGTATGTATTTTATGTGCCATATTCATATATCTTCTGAGAATTTTCTTTTTCGACCCAAATTTTTCGACCAAAGTTCGTACTTGAGGCAATCGCGTCCTTCCAGAAGCTCTTGAAGGCCAATCATTCGACGATTATTCAATTAAAGAAAAAGAAAATATCCGGTTAAAGAAAACGCGTTTGGCTATATTTTCATCTTTTAGCGATACGTGTCTGTCCTTTATCCTCTTGGCGTGCCAATCTGGGCGGCTGGCACTGAGTTCAATGGCTGCATTACAATGGAAAAAGATGGTTTTTCTTCTCCATCAATAATTTTTGTTCTTATATCCACATCACAGCCACCAGACGACTTAAGGCAGTACTCACTTGCCAAGAACATCCTTCAGTCATTCAATTCTTTAATTCTCTCTCTTTTTATCCTTTCTTTTAACATTTTCTTCTCACTTAATGTCTTCTTATTCCTTTCTCCAAAATTCTTACTCCCGTGCGCAGCGCAGGATGCGCCCACCTCACACGCGTGATAGCCAAATTCAGCCAAAATTCTCCATCAAAACTTTGAGACGACGGTGTTTAGTATTCAGTGCTGGAGGGCGTGGGGATGAAAGGCAGCCCACACGTTTTGACGAGTTCCTCTCACGGTGGGGTATGCTTGGAGGGGGACACATGGTCGTGTGTTGTGTGTGTGTGTGTGTGTGTGTGTGTGTGTGTGTTAGCGGAGGACCCTTAGGGCCGTCTTGTATGTCGCGTGAATGTGGGCGGAGCTGGAGCTCCCAACACCCAGGATAACCCCAGCCAGACATGCTACGGCAGCCCCATATATTCATCTTGAGCACCGCATCTCGAGGGTGTACCTCCGAATTACACAGACTGTAAACACTGACGGATGATGAGACTAAATTGATGCCGCCCTTGGTGATTGAGGCGTTGTGGTCTCTCGAGATGCAGGCGTTAAAAGTGACCCTACATCAGGGTTTCACCGGGCGGACCTTAATCTAGCGTAATCTACCACAATCTTCCGTAATATACGCGCCAGGTAAACCTACCATTACCGGTGTAAAACACTCTTAACGTAATGTACCTCACTCCCTTCCTCCTCTCTTCCCGTCCCTCCTCACCGAACTACCTCAAGAGGATAGGAAAAAAGTAGATGAGAAATACTACCTCAAGATAATAGAAGTAGATGAGAGATATATCTACCCCCTTCCTCTTTAGTCAGCTTCCCTTATATACACCGTACATCCAAGCCCTTCCCCTACACTTCGTTATGACTGACGTCAGAAACACCCATACGTTCCTGTAAATGACTGGGTCTGATTTGTGCCTCTAATCATACAACTATCAGCCACAGGGCAGATGAGAAGGTAGGACGGGATCTTTCTGTGTTTTGCAACCTTCATTTCGTGTCTAACATCATCACTACCAACAACCAGTCTTGTGTTTTTATATATATATAATTTGCTTATCAGAATGAAATCTCGATTTAGAAAAAGAGGAAGAGAACTTGCAAAGTTTTTTTTTCTATACTGTAACTTATTTTTGCGAGGGTTATAGCAGATAGGGGAGATAAGAGTGGAAAAAAAAGGCCTGCGTAAATGGATTATTTCTCCTAATTAGTAATTAGCGAAAAAGATCACCTTACACAGTAATCCTTCTCCCTTATCTCCCCTATTTCTGCCATAATCTTCGTAAACATAAATTACACCAGAAAAACCGAATTATGAGGTATTTCGCAGATCTGTTGTCCAAGACAGTAGCACACAGGAAACTTAAGAAATAACAAGAACAGTAACTAAGATGACAGAATGTTTGTTGTGTAAAATTTTATAGAAAACTGAGAAACGTAAACGTTATTATAAACGTCGATCATGAAGCGAACATTGTTCAAAACAACAGATGAAACTCTAAAAGAATTCCTGTAAGTCCCCATAGCCTTACCTGTTGTGGCCCAAAGAGGGCATCTCCCTTACCCCAGTCCTGAACACGACAGTATGACTTGGAATGTCTCACTAGGAAGCAGAGGGGAAGGGGCTGGGCTTCTCCGTCCAGTATGTCAGTCCCCTGCATGGAAACGAGTCTGTCTCGCCCGCTCGCGTCCCTCTGCCATATATGCGGGACAAAGAGTCGAGTAGATCGGAGGATATTCGAGGTGTAAAGACCCACCCTCCTATGATTCAGAGAGAGTTGCATGAGATGAGAGCCAAAGATTCAGCTTGGTGTGAGGAGAGGCCAAGGTGTAAAGGCAACCTTGATTCAGGGAGGGTGTCGTAGCTTTTGCTATCCAAACTGTTCCAAATGCAGCTCACACAGGTACCAGTGTCCTTGCCCCTCCGTCAGGTGGGTCTTACAATACGGTTGTTCATTGTCCTCACAGGGTCACATTTCACTGCTAGAACCTTCCCCTTGATCAGCGTCCGTAACACTGGTTCAGACGCGACAAACCCAAGGTGTGGCGGCCACACAATTGGAACGGTCCACACAGTGTTCCTGGATGATGGGGTATAACATGACCTTCTTCTCCTCCTCCTCCTCCTCCTACTCCTCCTCCTCCTCCTCCTCCTCCTCCTCCTCCTCCTCCTCCTCTCCTTCTCCTTCTCTTCCTCCTTCTCCTCCTCCTCCTTCTCCTCCTCCTTCTCCTCCTTCTCCTCCTCCTCCTCCTCCTACTCCTCTTCTCCTCTTCCTCGTCTTCTTCTCCTCCTCCTCCTCCTACTCCTCCTCCTCCTCCTCCTCCTCCTTTCCAATACCTACTACGTTCCTGGTTCGTCGTAGGTACTCGCATGTAGGTATTCTTCCTGCTCTCCCCCCGCTACATACATCATACGTACTGGTACACAACACGTCTTTAGCTAATAGAAAACAGGTTTGCATAATAAACTAAGCTTAAAAGTCCCATAAACTTCTCATTGTCAACATTAATTCTCGTCTCCATCCCTTCTCTGCACCCTCTTGATTCACTACCTTATCAGCACCATCCTAATTATTGTTATTAGTATCTCAAATTCTTTTTTATACTACATCATCACTTAATTCGTTTCTCAAGTATTCATTTCTGGGTTTTCTTATCTCATTTACTTAGTTTGTTGATTCCTTCCCTGATTTCATTTTTCCTTCGTTCTATCCTCCATGTAACTCTCAATCCTTGTTTGTCTTATCGTCTCTCTCTCTCTCTCTCTCTCTCTCTCTCTCTCTCTCTCTCTCTCTCTCTCTCTCTCTCTCTCTAATGATGTGCCGGAGGGAGTTGTAGGGGGTTTGTGGGTATGTAGAAGGAGCCTTATGCTTTACTCTCCTGCCTCCATCTACATGCCAGAGGGAGTGGTGTGTATGTGTGTGTGTGTGTGTCTGTGTGTGTGTGTGTGTGTGTGTGTGTGTGTGTATGGGGAGGAACCCTCTCTCTACTTTACCATCCCGTCGCCATCCACACTGACTAGGAACTCAGATCTTCCGCTACCATGCCCTTCCCTTGTCCTCTCCTCCCTCTTGCCTCTCCCTGCTCCCAGTCCTACGACACACCTCGCTCCCGGCACCAACAAATACCCTCCATCAAGACCAGTCAGGGATACCCCTGATATCTGGTCCACATCTTAAGTATCTCTCATTCTATTTGCCATCATTTCATTTTTTCTGCTCCTCCTCCTCCTCTTTTTCCTGCTGCTCCTCCTCCTCCTCCTCTTCTCCTTTCCTCTGAACTTCTCCTTCTGTTCCCCTTACGTCCTGCTACACCCCATCCCTGTGGAATAGACGAAATAGTCAAAAGACATGAGCATGACTGGGTGTTGTGATTTCGCAAATCTCTTCTATAATCCTCACTCTTGTTCTATTATCTCTCTAGATTGGTGTTCTCTAATCCTCTCTCTCTCTCTCTCTCTCTCTCTCTCTCTCTCTCTCTCTCTCTCTCTCTCTCTCTCTCTCTCTCTCTCTCCCTTCTCCTTCTCCCTCTCCTCCCTGCTCGCGTGAGGAATGGACTCTCACTCCCGACCCAGAGTGCGCATCAGCATCCAGAAATCTGATCCTTACCTCGAAGTTCGTGGACCTTATTGACGCCTCTCCCTCTGCCCTCCTTCTTCAGCCTTCCTCGTCTTCTTCCCTCCACTTCTTCCCTCCTCCTCTTCTTCTTCTTCTTCTTCTTCTTCCCTCCACTTCTCATACCTACTGAAAGCCTCTTCACATACTGGCTTCTCCCTGTATCTTCTTTCACCCGCCTACTCCTCTTCTTTCTCCCTCCCTCTCTCTCTTTTTACACCTCTCTCCAAACCATCGCACCTTCGTCTGCCTTCTTGTATCAACCCTCTCCTCTCCCTCCCTCTCTCACCGACTCCCTCACCCTCCAACCCTCCCTCTAGAGGCAGTAAATGGACACTCGAGGACGCTCCACCCGCCTATCTGAGTATATCTAAGACCTCGTTTCTCTCTATTCAACCCGGCCAGCTAGAAATCAGACACAAGAATTAGCTGTCCGACCCCGCCCTTCGCGATGCAGCTGAGCCGCATAAGCTTGACCGCACAGCCTCGGTCCCACAGACTTGAGTACTTATAGCTGATACTATAGTTTGGCCAAGGGCTTGACAGCATAGCCGCCTCCTCGCTCACACGCAAGCTTGACAGCATAGCCGCCTCCTCGCTCACACGCAAGCTTGACAGGTCCAACCACACGGATGTGAAAGCTTGAATTTGACTGCACAGCTTTGATCTTGAGGACTTTATGACTGAGTTGACAACACTACACCCTCCAGACGTACAAAATCTTGACAAGACAGACTTGACAGAACATGCTTGACCACAGAGCCTTGACCACTGAAGTCTTGACCGTACAGTACTGATCTGACGCTTGCACTGCTTAACGGTTTGACAGCAGTGACCTTACGTTAGCACTGCTTGACACCACAGGTTTGACAGCAGTGACCACACATTTGCACTGCTTGACACCACAGGTTTGACAGCAGTGACCTCACATTTGCACTGCTTGACAGCACGAGCCTTATGGTTCAGGCTAGACCAAAGTCGGACGCTAAGTCTATAAAAGCCATGCATGAGATGGGCACAGCCCTGGCAAAGGCAATAAGAATAATGACTTGATAAAGCTAACGAACACCCCCGCTATTTATATATATATATATATATATATATATATATATATATATATATATATATATATATATATATATATATATGATGCTCTTGAGACCTAACGAGAGCCTTATTAAACCTGATGAGTATGGCTATCATCAGCTAATGAGTTGATGTGCAGTTTTCTGAGGGCGATACGGTCAGGCAATGCTAATGTAAGCCTCGTTAGAGGTCAAGGAAATTGGTCGTTTGTGAATGTCGTGTGTATTGTGCTTGTTCACTCGCTGTCTTTATGAAGATGTTGATTTGATGTTTGCTGTTGTAACGTGTTAGTGGCCTCTATTGATGTGATTATCTGTACGACTGCTTCCTCCTTAAGCTGTCATATATATATATATATATATATATATATATATATATATATATATATATATATATATATATATATATATATATATACATAGTACCTTGAAAGACAGTATCTTATTTCTTTTGTTACTTCAACGTCAGGAACAAAACAAAAATGACCTCATTAGTATATACTGACACTCACTTCCTCCAGGTCCTCCTCATTACAACTACCACTCTAACCATCCAGTCTCATCCACACTCTGCACCTCATTGTTCACATGTAGACTCTCATCCTCCTCCTGTCACACACTCGTCCAAGACTCCGTCACCAGGAGTCTCTCTCTCTCTCTCTCTCTCTCTCTCTCTCTCTCTCTCTCTCTCTCTCTCTCTCTCTCTCTCTCTCTCTCTCTCGTTTGAGTCTGCCACTGGGACCGCGTCATCTGCAAACAGCAGCTGATTTGCCTTCCTCACCAACCCGTCCATAAATACCTTAAACCACCACTATGACATCACCCCCCCCGAACACACCAACCACCCAATTCCTAATATACATGCCTTACTCTCCTTGTAAACACAACCCCTCACTACATTTATCAACTCCCTATTTTGCCCCATATGTTAACAGCATCTATCTTATCACCGCACCATCAACCTTATCACACACACTACCTCCGGATCAACAAATGTTAGGTTATCATTCTCCCAGGAACTGCCCCCACCCAAAACAAATGACCTCCAGCCAACGCTTGGTCCACACACACACACACACACACACACACACACACACACACACACACACAGCCTTTCCACCCCCCTGAAGCCACATGCTTCCTCCCCAATCATGTGGTCTGTGCATGACACCAACCTCTCTGTCACGACACACACACACACACACACACACACACACACACACACACACACACACACACCCTTCGAACATTCATTTTTGTCTTTCTTGTGTTTATTTAAGGGCACGATGCATGCATTCTGCCAGTCCTCAGACACCTCACCTTGGGCCATGCAGACGTCGATAGCATGAATAATTAACTGCAATGCCATCTACTTCTGATTATATATATATATATATATATATATA
Source organism: Panulirus ornatus (assembly GCF_036320965.1). Lineage (NCBI taxonomy): Eukaryota > Metazoa > Arthropoda > Malacostraca > Decapoda > Palinuridae > Panulirus > Panulirus ornatus. Next base: position 16,378,243 of record NC_092275.1, read on the forward strand.
TATATATATATATATATATATATATATACCACTTTGACATAACTCTATAGCAGGGTATCAGGTCTGACCTGGCCATAACTTTGTACCTGGCCACCAGGTCTGACCTGGCCATAACTCTGGACCTGGCCACCAGGTCTGACCTGGCCATAACTTTGTACCTGGCCACCAGGTCTGACCTGGCCATAACTCTGGACCTGGCCACCAGATCTGACCTGGCCATAACTCTGTACCTGGCCACCAGGTCTGACCTGGCCATAACTCTGGACCTGGCCACCAGGTCTGACCTGGCCATAACTCTGGACCTGGCCACCAGGTTTGACCTGGCCATAACTCTGTACCTGGCCACCAGGTCTGACCTGGCCATAACTCTGGACCTGGCCACCAGGGAGGGGTCGAGGCACTGATGTTTTTGTGGTTGTTTGTGTAGCGTCCCGTGTTGATGGGGGAGATGCTCCCCGCATAGTGATTAGGGAGGAGAGCGGGAAGTGGGGAGATGAGAGCGAAGCGGGGCTGGGGGGAATGTGGGATGGGCTTGCGGTAGGGGAGAAACAGAGGGAGGTGGTGATGTAAAGGTGAGGAGGGAGAGGGGAAAAAAGAAAGGGGTGGAAGAGACGGTGGAAAAGGGAACGATTGGAGAGGAGGGGGGTAAAGGAATGGGTGAGGCTATGGGCTAAATGGTAGATGGGGAGAGTGAAAGGGTGTGTGTGAGGGACGACATTCTCTCTCTCTCTCTCTCTCTCTCTCTCTCTCTCTCTCTCTCTCTCTCTCTCTCTCTCTCTCTCTCTCTCTCTCTCTCTCTCACACACACACACACACAAACCGGCCACTTAGACAGAAGGCGGAAATCAAGCCACCTCCAACCTGCTCATCACATTACGACTCACACGCGGGAAAGTATTTAAGACGCGGGAGGAAAATGACATACATATACATCGCTGGGTAGAACATGGACAGACACTGAGGGCCTGGGGCACGGTAATCCATCTCAATAAGGGCCAGGGATCACACCCTGAGGGGCAAAGCTGATGCCCTGATATAACCAAAATAACTTGATGCTGTGAATTAAACTTTGGAAAAGTTCAGTTGAATTTAAGCTGTTACGTGGGATGACGTAAGTCTCTTAAGTACAGTGGATTATATAAGCTGTTGTGCGGGATAGCATACGACTTGAAGCACAATAACTTTAGGCTTTGGGTACGATAGCATGAGGGTTTAAGTGCAATAACATCTGGTGCCGCGTACGATAACATGAATCTGTAATTGAAATCATTCCTGAATCTGCGTACGATAGCATGAGATTGTAAGCACGATAACTCAGGGATCTTGAGTACGATAGTTTGATTTATCAAGATAATGTGTGATGATTTACCTATTAAATTTTGAGATTTATTACACTGGCTTCTTACCGTGGTAAAGCTAACTTTAGCTGACCATCTCGTAAGCTAGAGGGTAGTCGGAGCCAGCGCCAACAGCACCACAGAACCGAAAACTAACCACACAACATTCAAGGTAAAGAAGAAGAAGAAGAAAAAAAATTGTGGTAGGTGGCAACTTGCGCCGTGTCACTCTGATTGAATCCGTACAAGAAATGGCGACGCCCAGAGTGATGGAGTAATGGAAAAGGCACGCACTCATCTGCCACACACACACACACACACACACACACTCACACACACACACACACACACACACACACACACACGAGAGATGAGGACCTCCACCAGTTTGAAACTCGCTTTCCATACTGCACAAATAGGTATTACAAATAGCTAATTCATTACGCAAACACACACTAGCCATCGTGGTGTGGTGGATAGCGTCGACGTTGAGGTAGCATGGGTTCGAATCCTAGGCGCAGAAGTCGGCCCTCACCCAACACAGGTCTTCGACCTCGGGACAAGGTTCCACGATAGAGTATCGTCTGATAGAGCATCTATCCATCTAGGTTTGACGTTCACCCTCTAGTTTCCCGTTGCTAGAAGCAGTCGTCTGTACACCACGCCGCTGAGACAGAACCCCACATTATTGATAAATGGAAGAGGACATCACTCCTTCATAATCTTCGACCACGACTAGCGAACATTACGTTATCTACTAATCTAACGAGCGAATAACTCTGTTGTGTCCTGATTTCGTACCTGGGCCTAGGGTGGCCATTCCCTCCCTCATTTCTTTTTTTTTTTTTTTCATACTATTCGCCATTTCCCGCGTTAGCGAGGTAGCGTTAAGAACAGAGGACTGGGCCTTTGAGGGAATATCCTCACCTGGCCCCCTTCTCTGTTCCTTCTTTTGGAAAATTAAAAAAGAATTATGAGAGGGGAGGATTTCCAGCAGCCCCCCCGCTCCCTCCCCTTTTAGTCGCCTTCTACGACACGCAGGGAATACGTGGGAAGTATTCTTTCTCCCGTATCCCCTTCCCTCATATGACACTTTATTGTCCTCCCTGGAGGAAACAAAGCGTAGCCGACTTTATGCGTGTGTCGCTGCATACCTGGACACGACCACACTGCTGATATGTGGACCTCATATCAGGGACAAAGCCGTACCAACCCCATGCACTTGTTCTTCCTAGAACTTACGCTTATCTTACGAGTGACATTTCAGTCCACACACCCTTAGCGTGGACGAAGGAGCGTCGGCGATGCTTGCATCAAGCTTACATTGTGGCCTCTTGCAGGTCGTCTGTCTCGGGTCACAGACGAAACCCAGCCTGGCTCAGTGAACGCGTCTGGCCTGGCGTGACCCCCCCACTCTTGAACCTGCGTAAGGATTGATCGTTCAAGTTTTAGACTTGTTTCAGCTTCTGGGGTTGTGGACACGTCTTTCCACACACACACACACACACACACACACACACACACACACACACACACATACGAGATGGGGCCTCATGAGTGGAAAACTCCCCACACACAGAACAGTACAAATAGGTAATTACCTATGTGTCATTATCTATCTAATCTAAATCTACTTCAAACTGTGCCACCTTCGTGCTCAAGTCTTTCTATGATCCAGCATCTGCTCCTCATTTTCTACCTATGTAATTGCTCTGTATGATTCCACCTGTGGTTATGAAATTTTGAATCATGGATCCACAATCGTGTATTGTGGACTGAACATTTGATAAGTTACGATCTGAGATATTTGTCTTCTGTTTCCTCAAGATTTTGATGATATTGTTCACAGGAATGGTACACGTAATGACCCATTTGTACAATAAAGGGAAAAAGGGAATTTTGCTCTGGCGTAGACCCCCCCCCCCCCCCATCACTTGGAAATTTCTTTTCTTTTCCATCAAGTAGCTTTTTAATAATTTGTTATAACACAACCTACATTCATATATTTGTTATGACACGACCTACATACGCATATTTGTTATAACACAACCTGCATGCGTATATTTGTTATAACACGATCTACATAGGTATATTTCATGGTGGGGAAAACTGGCTGTATTTTTTGGGTCTAGAACTTGTATTGTTCCTGTTGTGATCATGAATTACTGTATAATGTGACTTAGTTCCACTGATGTCCAACATGTCTCTCTCTCTCTCTCTCTCTCTCTCTCTCTCTCTCTCTCTCTCTCTCTCTCTCTCTCTCTCTCTCTCTCTCTCTCTCTCTCGCTCGCTCGCCGTGGTGAGGCGTTGCGCGACAAGCCCAAGAAGAAAAAGGAAAAATGTCTGTGGTTTCTCCCAGTTCCCCGGAAAGCGACAGCTTAACTCGGTGGCTTCACCTGCGTAATTTATGAACTCAGGGTTCGAGACCCGTGTGCTGCCTCCCTCCCTCCCTCCTGGACATGGTTGAGGAGAGATGGTATCTTCCTTCCTCGCCCTCCGTGTTAATTGTAATGTCCTGCGAGACGAGACCATTTGGGAACGAGATGAGCATTCTTCTACAGCTCTCTGAAGCACAGGTTCTGGTTCGAACCCCTATGCTTGCCTCTACCTACTTCCTGTATTATACTTACTATATGCTGTATGCTTGCCTCTACCTACTTCCTGTATTATACTTACTATATGCAGTATGCTTGCCTCTACCTACTTCCTGTATTATACTTACGATATGCTGTATGATTGCCTCAACCTACTTCTTGTATTATACCTACTATATGCTGTATGCTTGCCTCCAACAGACCTCCTGTATTATATCCACTGTATGCTGTATGCTTGCCTCCACCTAACCCCCTGTATTATATCCACTGTATGCTATATGCTTGCCTCCACTCAACCTCCTGTATTATATCCACTGTATGCTTGCCTCCACCTACCACCTGCATTGTATTCACTATAGGTTCTATTCTTGCCCCCTGTATTGTACCCACTGTACGTTCTATGCTTGCCTCCACCTAACCATGGGTATTAATCGGTACTATGAGACAAGGGGGTCACCAAGATTACGAGAGAGAGAGAGAGAGAGAGAGAGAGAGAGAGAGAGAGAGAGAGAGAGAGAGAGAGAGAGAGAGAGAGAGAGAGAGATGCTTGAACTCCATTATTGAACCCTTGGGGAAAAATATTCCTCAAACAGAACACACCACGAGACGTCTTGCCAGGGTCTTGTGTCTCATTAACATAGTTTGTGGCCTCTGCCTCGTGGACCCAACCCGACCCCGGCAACTGCAGACTCTGGTTGACGTGGGGGAGACGTGGCTCGACCCGACCCCGGCAACTACAGACTCTGGTTGACGTGGGGGAGACGTGGCTCTGCTGGTGGTGGTGATGGGAAAGTTGGAGTGGGCATGGGACTCTAGTGGTGATTGTAGTACGAGGACATGACCATGGTAAGGTCAGATGGTTGAGGGCCGTGGGCCCTTAACAGTAGGGAGTCATGATGGTGATGGTGGTGTGGGGAAGGGAGAGACGCCCCCATATGGTCGTGGTGTTGGAGATGGTGATGGTGATGGGAAGAAAGTAGTAGCAGTGGTGGTGATACCTTTTTACCACTGTGACAGTAGCCCCTGGTGGTATATATATATATATATATATATATATATATATATATATATATATATATATATATATATATATATATATATATATGTTTAACAGAGGAAAGATCAGTAGAGATAGCCTCTATACCTGAGGGTCAAATCACCTTCAAAGATCCTTAAGTAATTTTCAACCTTTTTCCCTGAATTTTCCCCTTAATGACCCGTTCCCCTCACCACCCTCCAACCCCCCCCTTCCCCCCATCTCGTTAAGTGGTTCCGGGAACGTTTGCAGGTAGCCCCCTCCCCTCAACTCCCCTCACCACCCCCCTCCCCTTCCCCTCCTCCTCCTCTCTTAACCACCTCCCCTCCCTCTCTTAACAACCTCTCCCCCCTCCCCCTCCTCCCCAACCCTTCCCCCCAACAACCCTCGTGGACAGATGTAAAACGGCCTCCATTATCATTAACACCATTACCACTTACTCTTATCTCTGGCAACACCGTCGTTAAGATAAGTGTTATCGCGTCCAACATCAGCGCCAATACGAAGGCAGGCACATTATTCTCTGTGGGAGTGACTCTCTCTGGAATGTAGGCACCCACACGGGGAGGGCTCGGCCTCATTGTCCCAGGTATTGTGTGGGGACGTCACTGTACCAGGTCTGATAAAGGGACGTCACTGTACCAGGTCTGATAAAGGGACGTCACTGTACCAGGTCTTGTACCAGGTCTGATAAAGGGACGTCACTGTACCAGGTCTGATAAAGGGACGTCAGTGTACCAGGTATCGTGTGGGGACGTCATTGCAATAAGTATGATAAGGGGACTAGATGTGGGGACTTCATTGTACCAGGTATAAAGTGGGGACTTCATTGTACCAGGTATAAAGTGGGGACTTCATTGTACCAGGTATAAAGTGGGGACTTCATTGTACCAGGTATAAAGTGGGGGACTTCATTGTACCAGGTATAAAGTGGGGGACTTCATTGTACCAGGTATAAAGTGGGGACTTCATTGTACCAGGTATAAAGTGGGGACTTCATTGTACCAGGTATAAAGTGGAGACTTCATTGTACCAGGTATAAAGTGGAGACTTCATTGTACCAGGTATAAAGTGGAGACTTCATTGTACCAGGTATAAAGTGGAGACTTCATATCAGCAATTATAATGCGTGGACCTCAACTGAAAAGGTGTATTCTGGTGATTTTCAACGTAACATTGGTGACATCATTGTAACATTGATGACTTCACCGTAACACTGGTGACTTCACCGTAACATTAGTGACATCCATGTAACATTAGCGACGTCATTGTAACATCGTCGAATTCAATTATTTTAAGTTACTTAAGAGGCCTCATTAATGGTCATCACACGTAGAAAAACGTAAAAATCGGTTGTAGAGAAGATCGTAAAAAAAAAAAAAAAAACCATCGACTTGTCGAAATAGGAAGAGGAAACGTCATTTCGGACTGAAGAAGGTGAAGTGGTAGCAACAACACACACACATGCACACACACACACACACACACACACACACACACACACACACACATATACACACACACACACACATACACACACACACATACACACACACATACACACACACACACACACACACACACACACGCATACACACACACATACACACACACACACATACACACACACACACATACACATATACGCCACCAGCAACTACAGCAGGAGGTGGTGCGGGCTAGCGGTGCTGGCCCCCGGCGGGAGCACCACGCCCTGGACCCATTGCGCGTGCTTGAGCGAGGCGGAGAGCTGTTGACAGGGGCGGTGAGAACGGTGGCGTTAGTGTTGCCAGAAACATCGCAGGGTCGAGCGTCACGCCTGGTTCTCCTCTCACTCGTGCCGCCCCCCTGCACACACACACACACACACGCACCCTCAACCACTTGTTCGGTGGGGGACTTACCTGTGTCAGTCTCGCTGTGGGAGACTTGTGGTGATCCCCCTCCGTCTCGTTGTGGGAGACTGGGTTGTCCCCCGTCTCTCTGTAAGGGGGGGACGTGTGGTCCCCGACCCTCTGAGCTGTAAAGTGCCGAAGACGAGCTGTGGCTTTGAGCTGTTGGGTTACGCAAGCAGCACAGCACCTGACTTGCTGTGGCACAAAAGATCTATATAAGTTCCCTCGGTGTCCTGTGTGTCCACCTCCAATGAATAGGATTTTGTGTTTCTACGTTGGAAAAGGTTTTTTGTGTTCCACGTGTGTGTGGGACCAAGACGCAGCCACCTCCTGTTGCAGGTGAGTAGTGCAACACAAATACTGTTGTATTGACGCTCACGTGTTGCATGTTCTCTTCCCTAAAGGCACACACACACACACACACACACACACACACACACACACACACACACACACACACACACACTCGTGGGACCCTTTGGACCCCACAAGTGTAAAACACCCTCCCCATGCGGTACATATAGGTAATTATACACACACACACACACACACACACACACACACACACACACACACACACACACACACAAATGTCTGTCGATTTGACATAAGAGATGTTCTAAGTGTTTGAGTAAAGTCTGTCTATACGTGACGTCTATGTGATGTACTGTGGAACCAGCAAGGACGGAGGAGGGGATGAGGCATGAGTGTGGATATGGAAGAAGGGGACATGAGGATAGTAAGGGACATGAGGATAGTGAGGGGATATTAGGATAGTGAGGAGGATATGAGGATAGTGAGGGGATATGAGGATAGTCTATATAATAGCCAGGTAGGAAAATCTGCAGGGGAGAGACTTATGAGGTAATAAGAAAGAAAATAACATTGGGAATGATGCTTGATATCTGCATGATCATCAGTGTTTGTTTGTTTGTTTGTTTTTTCAAAGGCGACTGATTACCATCATGAGACTGGTGTAAGAATGTGGGGTTCGTGTCTCCGTCCGCTAACCAAATACTTGACGTTTTACTGCCCATCACAGTGAGGAGGACAAACACAGGAGAATCTTCTTCCCTCCAACCTTACGTCTCACCTCCGATTGAAAACACGATAGCGTAATGCGTGTTGCCTTATCCCTAATAGTGTGGTTCCTTTGTACGACTTGTCTTCCCCAGCGAAGTAGACGGGGCGCGTTGTTGCCGACTGGTTACGAATAGCTTTTAAAAGCACGGCGAGCGACGGAACTGCCATGGAAAGTCTCAGCTAAAGATTAAAGTTATGATCTACGTTAAAGACAAATGAATCGTACGATTAGAAGGTTAAAAAGATCATTTTCCCCTGTGGAAGTGTGCCATTTGCAAAATAGATTTACAACCATCAGACTGATTGGCTGTTACGAAATACCAACTCAGATACATTCTTGGAGGAGGCAGCGGGCTGATAAAAGAAAATGAGAGAGAGAGAGAGAGAGAGAGAGAGAGAGAGAGAGAGAGAGAGAGAGAGAGAGCGAAGGTCCATCAACTCCCTCCTCACTCCCCTCAAAGGCCATAGACTTAGAGAGCGCGTGTGTGGCCGTAGGATCAAGCACCTGAAGAAGATGTTCACATTTTTCCTTTTTCTCTTAACAGCGATAACTTAACACTGGTGGCATTCGACAGGGTCTACAACCCTACACAACCCAGGAAACCGAGTGACACCAACAGGTGGAGGGATTAATAACACCACCCTCGCTGACACCAAGAGGTGGAGGAAGCACGACTCCCTCACTGACACCAACAGGTGGAAGGCCAACAGTGAGAGATGGGAGTACCAGAACCCACCACGGGATCTCTCCATGCATGGACACTTCGTGCCTCAAGACGACCCATCCCTACCTATCCCTTTCTGGTATGATCGTCCCTCCCCGACGTTCCTTGGCAGTTATGGCTCCTGACGTTGAGGAAGCGTCCTTGATAAGAGGCGAAGCAAACATTTCCATCTCGTCAACAGGCGAAGGTAAACAAACACCTGCTGGTGGGAGGGAGGGAGGGGGCCGTGCCGCCCCTCCCTCTCACTGACAAGACCGCCTTCTTCGTAATTGCCTCCTGAGCGAGAGACGCTTCTCCCGGAGTGCTCAAGATGGTCATAGATCCTCTCTCTCTCTCTCTCTCTCTCTCTCTCTCTCTCTCTCTCTCTCTCTCTCTCTCTCTCTCTCTCTCTCTCTCTCTCTCTCTCCTCCACTTCCCATGAATCCCTCATGGCCCTATTCATAAGGACACTTGAAGAGGTAGCCTTTCAGCCTGATATATTTTCTACCTTCCATGACCCACCTCTCGGCTCTACGTTCACTGCCTGCGTAGGAAATGGTCCCCAAACACCTCGCTGGAGTTTCGGACACGTCACACCGTGCAAACAGTCCCACTCAGGGCACATTGTTTCGCGCCCATCCTGACAAATGGTATCCAGTCCCTCCAAAGGAAAGACAAACACACTATAGAGGATAATCGTAGCCTAGACAGTGAAGAATCGGGCCATAAATAGGATCCAAAGCCTTGGATGAAAAAGATCGTCTCATCGGCCGCTAGACGGCTCCCCACCATTCCAGGGCCCAGCAAAGGCCTTATTGATTCCTGGAGCGACATTGGTGCCAGCCAGTCTGCCCCGTGGAACACTTCCAGCCTGACTTCTCTTCCTCTTTGTCTCTCTTTGCCGTCTCTTTCATGCCTTCTGTAACTCTGACCTACCTCTCTCTCTCTCTTTGTCCCTCTTTGCTGTCTGTTCTACTTTTTCTGTGTCTCTAGTTTGTATTTGTCTTTGTCTTTGCTGTCTCTTCCACTGTCTCTGTGTCACTAGCTTATCTCTCTCTTTGTCTCTTGTCTCGTCTACCGTCTCTCCTCCCTTAATTTCTCTCTTTTCTTTTGTTGCTTTTTATCAATGCCTCGTGTCTCTCCCGCCCTCCTGCCTTTGTCTGGCTATTATCGTTAGTCTCTTGCGTCTTTATCTTCTCTTGTCTCTCTTTTCTATCTCTTTTTCCTCATGATATATGTCTCATAACACGTCTCATCGAATACCAACACATACACCAAGGTAGCCCCTTGGAAGGTACACAACGAGCGCGTTTCGACTCATAACTCGTTCAACCATTTTCTTGGTCACAACGTAACAGGAACCCGTCATTACTGGCGTCACCACAACCCTCGTATATGTGTCAATAATCATCATTTTGCCGCTGCGTATATAAACAAGACGATAAATAATGTTTTAAGAATCGCCAGGAGTCAGGAAAGCTGTGTGGCGTAATGGTTGTTGTGTGTTGGGAAAATTGGATCTTACGAATGTCAAATTCTAGTGTTGGGTTGTGATCCTAGATGGCGCTGGCATAGCCTTTGTCAGGTAAACAATAAAAAATGCCTTTTTATGATATTGACTCAAATCATACCACATAGCTGTGGCGTTTTTCGTATCGCTTGCTTCGGGAATAATCTAAAAACGCCAGAAGCAAGACACAAATTCACTAATCATTAGGATACATATTGATAATAGCAGTATAAGGTAATTATAATGATCATATCATTTTTATAATCCACCATTATGGCCGCCAGAGAATGAGTGAGGGCGAATATCATATACCCACGATCATAGGTTTTTGAAATAGAACCGAAAATACATAACCCACAGTGATCATATTTGTTTGCTCGAGTACAACCCACAGCGACCATGTCTGTGGTACGGTGCCGCAAAGAACCCACTCCCACTCACAATGATCATATTATCACCACATTAAAAAGAGCTGCCTCCATTGATCTCTCATAATCTCCACACCATTAATCACACGCGCGCCAGCTAGTCGTCCATCCTTGAACCAGCGGGGCTCGAAGCCCGGCACGAACGACACAGGCAAATTGCTCAGCACATATGACGAGGGACGGAGACGAGCCACGTATGGGAGAGGACGGAGACGAGCCACGTATGGGAGAGACGGAGACGAGCCACGTATGGGAGAGACGGAGACGAGCCACGTATGGGAGGGACGAAGACGAGCCACGTATGGGAGGGACGAAGACGAGCCACGTATGAGAGGGACGAAGACGAGCCACGTATTGGAGGGACGAAGACGAGAGACATATTGGAGGGACGAAGACGAGCCACGTATGGGAGGAACGAAGACGAGCCACGTATTGGAGGGACGAAGACGAGAGATATATTGGAGGGACGAAGACGAGCCACGTATGAGAGGGACGAAGACGACCTTTCCTGGCGCCACTTTCCCCTGGCTGATTCCCGCCACCACCCGTCACCTCCCCACCTCCCAATCAGCCCCTGCACTCCCCCACCTCCCAATCAGCCCCTGCACTCCCCCACCTCCCAATCAGCCCCTGCACTCCCCCACCTCCCAATCAGCCCCTGCACTCCCCCACCTCCCAATCAGCCCCTGCACTCCCCCACCTCCCAATCAGCCCCTGCACTCCCCCACCTCCTCCTCCTCTAACTGCGTCAGGAAGCTTTTGTTATCCCAGCGTCATCCAGTTATGAAATGGGATCGGAAATCAAGTGTCCCGCGCATCTGTCACCCACAGCGACCGCCGGCCTGGCCGACTGGAGAGAGACTGCGAGCCTAAAATATATGTTTTAGTGTTTACATTTGTTTTTTATATATATGTATAAATCATTTTTCCACGCACGAGTTTCCGCGACGAATCCATCGGCTTTGTATCGTAAAAGAAGATTTGCATTACCTCCATCTCATCTGACAACCCAAATTGAAAAGCGGCTTAAAGCAGAGCAACAAAATAGATTGAAATAGGGGGGGCAGTGGGCGTTAAAACAATGCTCGCGGGTTGGCAACAGTGCCTCCTGGTTGATCAATAAGCTTCAAATACACGCGAGCGAAACCCGCGATAATTTGGTTAACATTTCCATGTATTTTCTGCGCGGAATTTTACTCCTGGACACAATGCACTTTTTTTCCCCCATTGTAAAGTGATGAAAATATATTCTTATTTCTTATTCATCCATGACTATGTAATTAGGCGAATATTCTCTTCATTAATTAAGAAAAACCGTCACTTTATATCGGCGTGTGACATTAGATTGACGGATTAGGTTAGCTGCAGGATAACTAGGGTATATCATCCATAAACAAATTAGTTTCTAAGTAAAGTTATCAATCATTCTTAATTGCAACTCCCGGATCAAACCCCAGAATGTGATTACCAAAGAAAACGGAGACCAGGGAGTGTAGGAGAATAATATACAACGAAATTACGAAATCGTCAGTTGGGTTGCTGACTTGTGTTGCTGAGGTACAAGTGGACCTTGGTCTTGCTACACTCGACGCGGGTTTCGTTGTGATATTAAGCATTATCTCGACTGGCATCTGGTGTTCCTTAAGAATGCATTTCCCACTGGATGATTTGTTTGCTAAGCAATATGCTAAGTAATAAGCTAAGTAATATGCGTATATATGCTCATTCTGATGTTCCCAGGTCCCCTTTCTTGTACAGGGCCTGGTGGTGTCATTCCAGGACCTTATTCTTCAAAGGTTTTCTGGTATTTATCCATGATGCCTTCTTCCAGGAACCTCCTGCAGGTGAAAGACAACGCTACAATCAGTAGCAGGGAAATGATGGATCCCTTTGTAATACGTTCTTCAGCGAGACTGTTACTTACATCTCGTTCACTGAGGGTGTTATAGCTCGTCGGAGGTATGTTTCCCCTCGGAGGTGGAGTCCGGTAACGCCAATGCACATGCCAATAGCAGTTATGTTGTGACTTTAAAGAACAAAGGCATAAACCGCATTAACATATTCTCGTTACGCGTTCTCAGTCTCTTAGTTATCATAACATGACTTGAAATTTTAGTGCGTATTGTAATTGTATGTATTACCTGGCAACACAGACACCCCTATCTCTCTCTCTCTCTCTCTCTCTCTCTCTCTCTCTCTCTCTCTCTCTCTCTCTCTCTCTCTCTCTCTCTCTCTCTCTCTCTCTCTCTCTCTCTCTCTCTCTCCCTCCCACCCCTAGACGTGCTCATAAAAAGTACCTTTAGAAATTGCTCTTAAATTGCCGTCAACATAACGCCGAGCATGGCCCCCTCCCTCCCTCCTCCTGCTCACACGGTCTCCCCACCACACTTCTCTACTGACATCGTAACTTTGCGGAGAATCGCCTTTATAAATTCACTTAACAAAGATCAAACCAATCTCACTCGAGGGGCCGCAGGACCAGAATTAACAGCCCCGATCCATCTTGGGGTAATCTACACGCCTCGCTAACATAAACAAGTGGAGAAATTAAGAAGGAAAGTGATGGTGTGTTAATGTGAACGCCTTTAGTTTGTCTATATTACCTAAGAACACTCTTATGAGCCGATTCCTGATGCTTTGTTTTTGTCTTTTTAGAGTCTAAGGGATCCAATGCCCCAGCCTGAGGCGTATACCTGGCGTTCAATGCCCTGGTAGGTATATGGGAGTGAGGAGGCATGAGTATATGGGGTGAGGGAAATGAATGAGTGAAGATGTGGGAATGGGAGGTATCAGTACATGGTGATGGTTGTGTATAAGTCCTACTGTTCCATCTTTTCTCCCCCTTCCTTCCTGTTCCATCATCTCTCCCCTTTCTTATCATCCTATTCCATCCTTTCTCTCCTTTCCTTACCTTCCTGGTGCGTCTTCTCTCCCCAGTCTAGCTATGTGTCTAAAAGCATACTTTTAACATACTCATATCATACTTATGGACTTCCTGAGGCATTAGTCGAGTACATTCGGTCATTCATAAATTATACTTAAAGTTGGATTGTAGATTAGGCATACTTTATACTCGCATATACAGACGAATTCCAAATTCTATTGTAGGTATACGTTTGTGTATAACGGAAGTATACTTGCGTATACCCTTCGTACCTTAAGAGCAAGGCTTGAATTCTGATATATCTAGGGTTATGTGAGGGTCCTGAAGTATGCTTTTGTTATACCTCACAATATACGCTTTATCTGTGTATGCTTATCTTGCTTCCTCTTGTGTTATAACCCCAGACATATATCTCACAATACCCCTCATTATCTCTCTCTCTCTCTCTTCATATCTCTCATTTATTCCCTTATATTCCTGTCGCTGTATTTCTCGTTACTCCTCTCGTTACACCTGGTCATGCGCCTCGTTAAGCTACACCCGTTATGGAAATGTAATTAGTGAAAGTGCGCTTAACTCTCGTTAACCCTGGCGCCTCTGTGATAAGCAAGGATGAGCTTCGATGTTAAATCTCTCTCTCTCTCTCTCTCTCTCTCTCTCTCTCTCTCTCTCTCTCTCTCTCTCTCTCTCTCTCTCTCTCTCTCTCCTACGACCAGTTTTAAAGGGACAGACGACGGAAACCACCCACTCACTTCTTTCCCTCCCTCCCTCCCTCCCTCCCTCCACCCCTTGCGCTCCTTTCAGCTCGAGAGTAAAAGTTACCCAGCCTTCCTCTCTGTTTCGAGCCGCAGCGATACATCACGAAAAAGAAAACGAAGCCGAACTCACAAGAAACAACGCCCAAATTTATATACTGGTTCATAACGTCTCATGATAACGAACGAATTAGACCATTACTACTACCCCCCCTCCCCCCCGATCTTGTGATCCTACAAATACACCGTAGAATTTGGCCTCTCGTAGTCGTCAAAGCGTACGAATCCAACCGTGGTTTCAAATCCTTCAGATACGCAACATGAATGTGTGTATTTACTCTCTCTCTCTCTCTCTCTCTCTCTCTCTCTCTCTCTCTCTCTCTCTCTCTCTCTCTCTCTCTCTCTCTCTCTCTCTCTCTCTCTCTCTCTCTCTCTTGGTTTCAAATCCTTCAGATACGCAACATGAATGTGTTTATTTACTCTCTCTCTCTCTCTCTCTCTCTCTCTCTCTCTCTCTCTCTCTCTCTCTCTCTCTCTCTCTCTCTCTCTCTCTCTCTCTCTCTCTCTCTACGATAGCCTGGCCGTATCTCAGGTTCCCGCCGTCTATCACGTCCATATCGACAAGCTCTTCAGGAATGCCGACGTGGGATATTTCTTTTTTTGATAGTGGCTGTAATGCACTGCCTGCCGGGGCACGAGAGAGGGGCCCCCTCGCCCCCACCCCCCCACCCGAGCTCTTTGTGCTCCACTTTTCCCCGGTCACGAACTCCCGTCTGCTTCTCTCTCTCTCTCTCTCTCTCTCTCTCTCTCTCTCTCTCTCTCTCTCTCTCTCTCTCTCTCTCTCTTGCTCAAGACCACGGCACTTATTTTTTTTTGGCAGAGTGCTGATCTGTTGGATCTTACCTGGATGGCTGAAACGGGAAAGTTAGAGAAAATAAAGAGAGAGAGAGAGAGAGAGAGAGAGAGAGAGAGAGAGAGAGAGAGAGAGAGAGAGATTTACATAGCTTGTTTCCCCCTCCCCCACTCCCCCCCACACCTACACATTCCTGCAGACACAGCACCAGCTCTCTCTCTCTCTCTCTCTCTCTCTCTCTCTCTCTCTCTCTCTCTCTCTCTCTCTCTCTCTCTCTCTCTCTCTCTCTCTCTCTCTCTCCTTCCCTTAGCGCTCGCCCTCAATTGACCATAATTGATATGGATCGTCTCCTCTTCGCCTCCTTGATGGTCGTAACTCCGTCAGAATGATTGTGTTGCCCGCCCAACACGCATTCCCTCCCCCACACACACATTCCCCCACACACACATTCCCCCCACACCAAACACACCCCTCTACACCTCCACCCCTCCACCTCTCCATCCCTCCACCCCTCCTTCCCAACCCTCCACCCCTCCACCCCTCCATCCTCCTTGCCCCCCTTACCCTTGGCCATACCGTCATTGCTGACGGTACACTGTACCGTCAGCAATGACGGTACAGTGTACCGTCTCGTGAGTACCGTCAAGGCTTGGTTCCTCTCTCTCTCTCTCTCTCTCTCTCTCTCTCTCTCTCTCTCTCTCTCTCTCTCTCTCTAGGGCCGGACCAACTCACTTGGACCTTGGGTCTGTGTGGTCTGTGTGGCTATAACTCTCTCTCACTCTCTCTCTCTCTCTCTCTTTCCTGGCTCACAAACCCCTTAGTCAATCTTTCACCCCTATCGCCCCGCCTCAACCCCACCCATCCCCCTCTCTCTCTCTCACTCAAACCTCCCCCCCATATCACCCCCGCCTCAATTACATCCCCCCCCCCATCCACCACTCAATGACATTTCCACCACACCCTTATGACATCCCCTCCCCTACTGCAAAACACATTCCCCATCTCTCCCCCAATGACATCCCCCTCCCACCACCCACGTACACCCCACCCCTCCCCCCTCTCCCAATGACGTCACCTTCCCCCCACCCCTCATACACACACACACACACACACACACACACACACACACACACACACACGCTTGACACCCGGTAATCAACCAGAGTGGCTGCCATCAATAAACAATATTTCCATTTCCCTCAGCATTAATCCAGACGTGTGGCGCTTATCGGGCGATTGATAGATAGATAGAGAGAGAGAGAGAGAGAGAGAGAGAGAGAGAGAGAGAGAGAGAGAGAGAGAGAGAGAGAGAATATCACAGAACAGCGCCCATCTCGCTTGGAGCCTGTGGTCTATGTGGTCTGTGTGTGTTTATGTCTTTGTACCCACAGGCGAAAGGAAAAACCCCAAAATAGATATCATTAGAAAATAGATAATAACGTAGAATACAGATAGGGCTGAGCCAATGGGACTCGAACCCTGGACCACAGACAACAAGCACAGCTGCTCCCTCACCTCCCATAACACCATGTCAAACAAGCGTTACTAAACTACCAGTTCTTGGAGAACGACCGGTAGCGAATGGTTCTTTTACCCTAACAACCCAGTGGTCATTAGAGGTCAGGTTAGGTCATGGTGGGAATAGGTCAGTCCTGCGGCTGCGGCGTCTCGTTGCGGGAAGGCATCTCAGCTGTCGATACGACTGACGCATGCGGGACCCGAGCCTGCGAAGGGCATGCGTGACTGACTTCAAATATTTAACGATGGGCGGGAATGCGCTCCAGTACGGGGGAGGGAAAGGAGGGTGAGGTAGGGGATCTATAGTGGGGTAGGAGAGGCGGTGGAAGTGTAGAGTCAAGAACAGGGGAAAGGGAAGGGAGCTAAATAGCTAATGAATGTATATTGGGAAAGCAATAAGACGAGGTAGTGAGGCAAAATATATTATACAACACACAAGCGATAGATATTATGGGTGATTCGTGATGTGAGGTGAATAGATAGGTAAAATGGGTAGGTCGTGAGAGACACATTTCATAAATAGGTAATTGGAAAGGGGAAACATGACCCCCTCTCATTACCACACCCAACACCTCATCACACTACACGTCTATGAACACTGGTATATAAGGACGAGTCTCTGGTCTTTTCCACAGGGTTTGTGTGTGATATCTTCTTTCCTCTTCTGCCAGTCTGTTTTGGCTGTTATGATGTCCGTCTGAGCGCCCAGCCTTCACAGACCAGCCAAATGTGGCCCAGTTTACCGACATAGTAACGATAAAAGTATGTTTTAATCATAGCCACGTAAATATGAACGAATAAGTTCATTAACACTGAAGATGAATGAAAGACACAGCTGCAATAAGTATCAATTTGATTGTCTCATGTGTTTGTGGAACATCGTCTTGTGCCTGGGAGGATTTTTAGGTGAAGGGAAAGGCGAAAGTAAGAGAAGAATTCCATTAAACTTTGAGGGAGGAAGTGTTGGTATCGGATAACGGTCAATCCTCGGGTAACCAGTCATCAAAACAGTAAACTAAGGGAAGCAGCTGCCATAGGTGCGAAAGTGCTAGGTTGATGTTCGGAAGCGTGAGACATATTTGAAGACGACGATACGACCTGATGGTATGATGTAGGTGACTTTTGACCTCTGACCATTAAAGGTCAGGTCAAAGTTCACGCCATCATAGCCAAAGGCTGAGCCGTCATACTCAAAGATGGAGTCGTCGTGATCAAGGATCGTACCGTCGTGCTCAAGGGTCGTACCGTCGTGCTCAAGGGTCGTACCGTCGTGCTCAAGGGTCGCACCATCGTGCTCAAGGGTCGTACCGTCGTGCTCAAGGGTCGTACCGTCGTGCTCAAGGGTCGTACCGTCTTGCTCAAGGGTCGTACCGTCGTGCTCAGTTAACTACGCCATCAGCCAATCATCACCGGGCTCATGCACTCCTCCAACCAATCACTGTTACGTTATGTTCAACAGTGACCAATCACCGTTACCCCTGAGTATACACATGAAATTAACCAATGAATGCTCTCCTTACGTACTCTTTGAGCCAGTGAGGCCACAGTGGCACGAGTAACCAATCAACATCGTGCTTACAAAACACCCTCTACCAATGAAAGCCTTGCCAATAGATCCTACATACCAATCAACGCGTCGCTTGCATACCCCCGCTGTAAACGAATCAATGTCGCGCTTGCCTACACCCTCAGCCAATCAACTCCGCGCTTACATATCGACCCCCCACGCATTACATATGTAACCCTCTGTGCTTACTAACCCACCCCACATGTACAATGGGGCACATGTACCCAATCACCAGACCACCATAATAACATTGTTTCATACATTACACTAAGAACAGTACTTCATTTTCCCATATGACTCTCCTCGTAACGATCTCTGTAGACCAGAACTGGAATAAAACCTGTATTCATACAACCTGTATTCATACAACCTGTATTCATACAACCTGTATTCATACAACCTGTAGTTTCCGTGGAATGATTTTACGTAAAAAAAGGAAATAAATAAATCATTTCTTGACACGTCAAGTAACTCATAATTTCTGCTGTCAGAACACAGGGCTACGCTTGACACGTTCATTGGCACACACATGTCAAGAGTTGGAGTGTAATGACAACTTTGCTTTTTTTGTATGGGTCATTTGGCCAAAGGCTACATTTTTTTTATCTCTTTTCTTTTTACGTAATTGTTGCTACATCTTTTTTATCCCTTTTGTTTTTACGTAATTACTGCTACATTTTTTTGCATCCCTTTCCTTTTTACGTAATTTTTGCTATAATTTTTTTTTATCCCTTTCCTTTTTACGTAATTGTTGCGACATTTTTTTTTATCTTTTTACGTCATTGTTCATACAATAACATTTTAGACACCCTTGGTAATCCACTGCGTCATCTCAAGAGTAAGCTGTTTTTGGTTACAATTTCTCTTTCTTTCCCTACACCGCTAATCTTTGGGTCTCTTTACCTTCTCATGTCTTCCCTAACAGCTTCGTCCTCATGCTTAAGCTAAACTGTTAAGCTTGAAGACTCCTCGTATTTTCATATATTTCTCAACCAATTTTTTTTCCTGGCCTTTAGCCTAAGCTGCTAAGCTTTAGGATTTGACCTTCTCATGTCTTTCCGAGCAGCTAAGTCTGACCCTTTTCCCTTAGGCCGCTAAGCTTTGGAACTCTTGACCTCCGACCTGACCTTACGTATTTGAAGTCAGATTTTCCACTTTTGGCAAAACTCATATTTTTGTTTTCTCTTCCTGAATTTTCCGTCGAAAATTTTTAGCTTTTCTATTTTTTATGACCTGACTTCATTTATGACCTGACTTCATTTATGACCTGACTTCATTTATGACCTGACTTCATTTATGGCCTGACTTCATTTATGACCTGACTTCATTTATGACCTGACTCCATTTATGACCTGACTTCATTTATGACCTGACTTCATTTAGGACTTTTGTCCACGACCGAACCTGCCAGATTAGAAAATCCTATGAGACATACAATGATAAGAGTCTATAATATTCATATGAATTTTGATTACAAAAATTCGTTGTCCCGTTTTCTTGTTACCTTTCCGTTTTCAGAATCTGCTGGTGGATCACGAACAAGAAAAGAAAATAGAATTAAATCATAAACTCAAAGCAAAATGATAATTGTGAATAACGATAAATGCAGTTACTAAATATCGTATTTATTTGCAAACTCTCCGTCAAAGGCATAGTAAGTTTTTTCCATATTTCACGTTAAACTAATTTCGATAAATCCCATCTAACTTTGAGGAGGTTATCTCATTAAACCGTAAATAAAACCAAAGACAAGATAACAAGACGTTGGCATTTTCCGTCATTTTTCTGGAAATAGAAAACATTAAAAATTTACACCGTGAAAAATTTTTCAACGGTGCTTATTTATGACAAAATATATATGTATATCCATTCCCACGTGACTTGATATCTAATTGTTGGGAAGTCATAGAAATGACACCAAAAGTGTCGCTATTTCCTTATCGACTTCTGTACAGTGATGGTTAAGGAAACTACGGCGGAGAATACGTTAGGAAAAAAAAATATCCCTTGCGCCTTCGGCGTGCGGAGTTGCCAGTTAGTGTAAATATCAGGTACTATATTGGACCACATTCCGCGCTATAATGAAACGCGGCTGAGGACAGAGTGGTCAGTGGAGCGTATCTGTTGTACGGCACGCTACCTCTCACACTGCTACCTTTCGCACCAGTGCCTCACATCGGTACCTCTCGCACCAATACCTCTTTCGCACCACTACCTCGCACCATTCCACCCCACACCCGATAGCTCTCACACCCAGTACTCGCCATGTTTCCCCTCCCTTTCGCACCACGAATGTTTTTACGGTCATTTCGTGAATCTCCAAAGGTCTGTCGCCAAGAGCAGAGCGACGGAGGCGTTCAAATCCATAAATTTCTCATAAATATTCATGTTTCGTTAGATAACGCAAGACGTGAGACAGAATCAGAATGGACGAAAAGGAGAATCAGAGCGAACGAAAGCTTTCTGATCCTCTCACTCCTTTGACGTGTTGGCTTTTCACTCTTCTGACGTTCTGTCCTGCTGACGAACTCTCTTGCTGACGCAGTATTCTGCTGACGACGTATTAGCCCTCTGACTCAGGCGAAGGCGTCATGGGCGGGCTCAAGGCGAAGGTGTTCGGGCAACAATCGGAACTGCTTTAACGTAGTGGAAAGCCATGGGGAGGCGCTGAAGAAGGTGTGTGTGTGTGTGTGTGTGTGTGTGTGTGTGTTTGGAGCCGGTGGAAGGTGGATATTAGTGGACGGTCTAATGTGGATGATGAGGGGTGGAATGTGGAGTGGGAGGGGATATCGATAATTGTGGTGTGTGGAAGGTCTCACTCACTCAAGTGTGCCTCAAGGGTACAACACCCCCCCCCCCCCCCCACTCCCTCGTCCACCTATTTTCTATATTTCGCCAGCAACCCGTTTTCACTCCCTCCTCGTGTGCCATGTTCCTTCCTTGCCTCTAATGACATTAAGACTCGTCCTAAATCTACGCGAGTCAAAGCCTCGCTGACCCTAATCCTAGTTTATATGTCTGTGGGCCAATACGTCTCCAGGTAGAGGGACTGGAGGGAGGGTTTACAGCGTTACACATAATATTGAGTACAAAGCAAGAGTCCAGGCCACCCAACCCTCACCACAAGATCCACCCCAGGTGGTGGAGACCGAACATCTCTCCCTCCTTCCCCCACTCCACAGACACACCCCACCCCACTACCTTCCCCTACATACCCACTACAATGGTAGGTTCCTATACACTACCCCTTCATTCTATCGACGTTGTACCCCTACGTGTAAGGGGCACTTCCTCACTCTACTATCTCTATCACCGATAAGGTAAGGGACTCAGGACATTCTTTCTGTCCCTCTGTGGATAATCTCTCTCTTGAGACATTGGAGTCTCCTGTTACGTGTCCTCCCCATGTCCTTCTCCCACGTACTCTCCCTCGCCGCTCTAGACCAACTCTATCCTCCAGAGAGAGAGAGAGAGAGAGAGAGAGAGAGAGAGAGAGAGAGAGAGAGAGAGAGAGAGAGTCAGAGAGTCGTACACAACTACACAGCTACGTCACGACCCCCCTACGTCACGACCCCCCCCCTACAGTTTCAGCATCACGTGGGGTGGGGAGGGCGTGGGGGGGGGAGGGGTTAAGCCACACGCCCCCTACGCCAATCTGGCCATCACAACTCACGGCTCCTCTCCCCCGCTGGCTGGCTGGCTCCCCCGGTGCAGCAGCGGCTGATCTCATCAAGGAAAGGAGTGAGTCGGGAAAGCTTAATCAGTCTCTTCTCGTGCTTTCCCGTTCTAACTGCTCATCTGTGAAGGATTAAAACCTGCTGATCCGGCCTTGCTGATGTGTTTCATTTTAGTCTTCGTTTCAGCGGTGTTTTGTGGGATTTGGTAGATGTGTTTGTAGCTTTCTATTTCAAAATTAGCTAAGAAATTACACACAAACACACACACACACACACACACACACACACACACATACATAAACAAACACACACATTCACAGCTTGCGCTGCGTGTGTGTGTGTGTGTGTGTGTGTGTGTGTGTGTGTGTGTGTGTTCACATAAGAGGAAAGACATGGTAAATAGGCCTATATACAAGATTACGAGGCTGGACAGCAAGTGTGAATAGTAATCTCACACATACACGTGAGTGTATTTATGTATGTGTTGCGTGTGCCTGGGTTTGTATGTTTCTGTAGTGTTTTGTTATGTGTGTTGTCTTAAACACTTTTTGCCTTAATAAGTCTATTGTTGTTATCTTAATATCGAGAGGCCATTAGAGTCTTTGATCACAAACAAAATCTTTCGATAACACAAAGATAATATAATGTAATATCACCTCTGAACCTTTCAAGTGTATTTCATAGGAGTGCATGGGATAGGTAGATAACAGAAGACCTGAGGGTCTATGACGAGGTTATCATCTGGTGTACACGGAAAAACCAGAGAACGGAAGACCTCATGGTCTATGACGAGGTTATCTTTTAGAAGACAGTACATGGGAAAGGCAGATAACAGAGGCCCTGGTAGTTCATAACAAGAAACGTTGTCCATAGTGACAGCTGGTCGACAGAGTGACAGCTGGTCGACAGAGTGACAGCTGGTCGACATAGTGACAACTGGTCGACAGAGTGACAGCTGGTCGACAGAGTGACAGCTGGTCGGCAGAGTGACAGCTGGTCGACATAGTGACAGCTGGTCGACAGAGTGACAACTGGTCGACAGAGTGACAACTGGTCGACAGAGTCACAGCTGGTCGACAGAGTGACAGCTGGTCGACAGAGTGACAGCTGGTCGATAAAGGTTATAAGAATGTGTGGAACTCTTAGAACTCCTCCATCTGACCCTGATTCAGCCTGATGGTTCTAAAGTGGCCGCTTCGTATTGGCCACAGAAATGCTTCCTTGTCGTCCATTGATTCTCATGTTCCTAAATAATCCTCACGTGTAGGCCACCCAAAATGGTGTCATTTGTGAGTGAGGAACCCTTGATGCGCCGGACAAATCCCCCGTCACTGGGTACCTTTGATGTGCTCGTCTCGTTGACCACCCACCTTCCATCTTCTGTTGGCCATACTTCCCTTTTTCTCTTGTGGTCACTTCCGTTCCCCTCCAACGCTCCCGTTGGCCTCTTTATCACTCCCTGCATTGTTCCCTCTTGTGCCCTCCCCAGGGTCGCCCCATTGATGCCTTGGAGTCGTTCCCTGCCTGGGCTACTGTTCCCGGCCATGTTCCGTGTGTAAAAGTTCCTTTCAAGCCCCCCGAAGGCCTCACCGCCGCCTGCCTGACCCCGCGTGTGTGCGCCCCTCCTCCTCTTCCTCCTCAACACCCACCACGTAGCTACTGTTCCTCGGCTTCCCTGGCCGCTGTGGTTGCGACGGGGTGTCGGGTGTGAGGGTCGTCCCATACCTGAGTCTATTTAGTCATACATTCTTCGAAGAGGCAGAATGTATACCAGGCCCGAAAAGGAGTGACAATTGTCCTCCCTTGGTCAGCCGCCCATAAATAGGAAACTTTGGCATGTGTGAAAAATGAGGGACAAACCAGATCTCGTTTTCCTCTTCCGTTAAGAGACGGAAAGACTTTGTCCATTGGCCGACCTACCATTCGGATCTTTTAGGTCGGACTGTTAGCCTAAAATCCATTAGAAAGTTAATCAACTTTTTCGTGTGTTTTTCGGTCACTTGAATTATTTCTTCATGTACATAGATTTCTGCTTGTATTTTCTTATCTAATTTCCATCAAGGTTATGTCAAGCCTAAAATATGGGAATGATACCACAGCATGCCAATACATCATCAGGTCTTCCAGGGTTCGGAAAAGATAAGAATGAAGAAATATAGAGAAAGAAGACACGAAAAAGAGACTCTCTCTCTCTCTCTCTCTCTCTCTCTCTCTCTCTCTCTCTCTCTCTCTCTCTCTCTCTCTCTCTTCCCTCCCACCCAAAACCCCACGCAGAACCAGCTTCCCAGCGGCCCACCACGCCCCAGACGTCCTCCCCCCTCCACCCAAATCCATCCATGCCCCCCCCATCTTCCCCCCTCAATCCACACCTCCCCCAAAACCTCCCATCCCACATCCCATCTTTTCGAGGTACAGCTTGTGGGTGGGCGGATTATGTTGGAGGCTGGCCTTGTAAGCTCCGCCCGTGACCAATTGGGCGTGCGTGACCCCCCTTCCCCCCCTCCACGTGACCTGACCTGACCCCTACACACGCCACGCTGGGAGGTCAATACACTGATGACTGTGGGAGAATCTTGGTGACGTTCAGGGAAGGTCATGATGAATGATGAATAGATGAAGACTGTGGCAGGAGAGGGAAAAATGTAGGTACACTGTAGAACTCGGGGCTGTGTGTGTGTGTGTGTGTGTGTGTGTGTGTGTGTGTGTGTGTGTGTGTGTGTGTGTGATTGTCTGAGGTCGTCCATAAAGACGTATTTTTTAAGGTTACTGACCCTTTGTGCCCTCGTGCTTTGGTGTCGTATCATCGTGTCCTTGGGTCGTACCCTCATGGCCATAGGTCGTACCGTGTGCTCAAAGGTCGTACCGTCGTGTTTAAGGCGCCTACCATCGTGCTCAAAGGTCGTACCGTCGTGTTCAAGGCTCATACCATCGTGCTCAAAGGTCGTACCGTCGTGTTCAAGGCTCATACCATCGTGCTCAAAGGTCGTACCGTCGTGTTCCAGAAGCTAAAAAGAGCGAGAAAGATCCTCGAGCTGTTCAGCTATATTTTCAAGAGGACTGGGCCCCCTCCATGGTAAACAGGGTTTGTTTACTTACAACAGTGTGTGACACGTTCCCTTCCTCCCCTGCACGTGAGCGCTAGTGTGAAATACTTCCTCTCCTCTTTAGGCCTACTTACACTTGTCTCATTTAGGTCTACTTATGATAAGATCGTTAATGCCTACTTTTACTTCTTCAAGTAAACCTACTTAATTACTTATGCTTTTCCATTGTAGGGATACTTATAGATCTCTCGTTTAGGCCTACTTAAACTTCTCTATAGCTTAGGCTTACTTCTACTTATCGTCTATACCTCCTATACTTTATCACTGAGGCTAACTTTTACTTTTTTCACCGAGGCTTACTTAAACGTGTAAAGTTTAAGCCTACATACACATCTCTCGTTTGTCTACTGGGTCTCTACCTTAAAGAAAGATCATTCTGAAAGAACCTAACTTAAGAATAGGTCACTTAAGCAGTTTCTAACTTAAAAGGAAGATTATTCAGCGAGTCTAACTTGAAGGAAGACCACTCACTATCTAATTTTGAACTAAGACGATATTGAGCGAGTATCCAACTTTGTCTTAGATCTTTCAGAAAGCATCTAAGTTAATGATGGTTCCGTCCCTGAATTCCTAACTCACAAAAGGGAAATACTAACTCCTGAAAGGACTTAAAAACGTAATGGTAGTTGATATGAAATGAGGTTATTTGAACTGTACAAAGAAAGTGGGTGAAATGCCTTGCTAATATTAATCCCCAATTCAGTAACTGTATTTCCTATGCGACAAATGTACCCGTAATCCTCTGACTGTATCTTTTATCCGGAAAATTGATCCTTCATCCGTAAGTGTATCCTTTATCCGGCAACTGCATCCCTTATCCGGCAACTGCATTCTTTTATCCGGCAACTGCATCCCTTATTCGGCAACTGAACCCTAGGTTACCTGTGTGGTCTTGTCCCTTAATCCTCATGTTTAAAAGTGTAGGATTTACGAGTTCCCTGAGCGTGATATTAATCCGGGGATCAATTTCGTATTTTCATCTCTGTGTGACCCCCAGAGAAAGACGTGGGAAGAATACCTGGCAAGGCTTAGGTGGTGGGGGAGGGCCCCCGTAACCCAACAATAGATCAATTTGACTATTATTTTCTGCCGACGACTCTGATCAATGGGATTACTGTAAAGTTGTTTTGAAAATATTGGGATTTCAGAGGGTTGGGGAGGTGAGATCTCAACGATGGGTAATGGGGGAAGAGATTACGACATACGACTGGTTACTCATACCTGTCTGGTGTCAGAAGTATTTTCCAGACCACAGAATAATCAGGGAATGACTTGGGTCAAAAGGCCCTGTGCTTGGCTGTGAGTAAACACGTTCCTTTAGCTTGCGGCGAGCGTTCTTTTAACTTGCAGTAGACATCCCTTTAGTCTTTATTTTCTTTTTTTTTTTTGTACAATGCATACTTACATTTTCAACGTGACCAATGCATACTTACATTTTCGACGTGACTTTATTTTAAACTTGTGTTATTCTATCATCTAAGTTCTCTGCTTAGAAAGAATTAGATCTACATTTTCAAAAGTAATAATGACAAATGGGTCAGTGGATATTTTCCTAGTATTCATCTAAAATATTCATTTTCTCTCTTTTTTTCGCATTAATCATTTATTATCAATATGCATATCATATGCTTCTATACTTCGTGTAGAGCATGAAATATGCTAGAATTACATTATAAAAGCACACACTCTCACTAACAGTCGACATGTAGGGTCTAAGCAAGGCAAAAACCTCCAATACCCATTTTTCTTGTTTGTACGAGACGGATCTAAACCCTTCCTCAGCTGTCCAAGCCGGAAATACACTGCTGTCCAATTTGACGAGATCCAAATAAACTCTCAATCAACCCACCAAGTTGGATATATACACACCCGTCCGTCCTTCTCACAACGAACATACATAAACACCAGTCCATACTTCATTCTACGAGGGTATAAACACCCATCCATATAAACATTCGTCCGTATCTAATCACTGTGGACATATAAACATTCAACTGACCTCTGAATAAGATTTCAGTCTTCTGTTGCCTCACTCGTCCAGAGGAAATAAGTTTACTGAAGATGTTTAAAACTTTTCACGTCAATGTCTTTGACATAAGGTCGTCTTGCTTTGAAGAACGAGAGAGGTTTTTTTGAAAGAAGAAGCAATCTCGCTTTGAATTGAGAATGAATCTTGCTTTGAAGTACGTAGGATTATCTATTTGAAATAAGAACTCTTGCTTTGAAAGCAGAAGGACCCTTCCTTTGAAATAAGATCGACTCCACTTTGAAATAAGATCCTCAAGTCTTCATTCTCTCGTCAAGGCAATGTCCTATTTCGTGTGCTGACGAGGTCGTGGTTCGTGTGCTGATGTGGCCACGGTTCGTGTGCTGACGAGGTTGTGGTTCGTGTGCTGACGAGGTTGTGGTTCGTGTGCTGATGTGGTCGTGGTTCGTGTGCTGACGAGGTTGTGGTTCGTGTGCTGACGAGATTGTGGTTTTAGTGCTGACGAGGTTGTGGTTCGTGTGCTGACGAGGTTGGGGTTCGTGTGCTGATGTGGTCGTGGTTCGTGCGCTGATGTGATCGTGGTTCGTGTGCTGACGAGGTTGTGGTTCGTATGCTGACGGTCGTGGCTCGTGTGCTGATGTGGTCGTGGTTCGTGTGCTGACGTGGTCGTTGCTCCTCCTTATGGTCGTATAGGTACAGTCGTACGCCCTCATTTCCCTCCCTCACACGCTACACGCTACCTCCTCCAACGCGACTATGACCTCTCCACCACACACTCTGTGGACTCCCTACCTCACGTTGCCACGCCCTTACCTCCCACAACTCGGCATAATACAGCTGTATAATCCCCACAGCTGTATATTCCCTACAGCTGTATATTTCCTACAGCTGTATATTCCCTAGAGCTGTATATTCCCTACAGCTGTATATTCCCTACAGCTATATATTCCCTACAGCTGTGTTTACATTCTTGTGTCATGAACGTCACCATCCACGACCATACGTTCATGTGATCGTATTCCCCCCACGCTCCCTCACTCTCCCTCACTCCCACGCCCCAAGCTCAAGTCCTCTCCGTAGCGTGAACGAACGAGGCCATCGTCACGGGGTGTCGGTTCAGCGGGCGTCACACGACGCTGCCGCCCATGGTAAACACAGAGGGGTCGCCAGTCGAAGTAGATATGGCCTCAGTGTGATGACGGACACACACACACACACACACACACACACACACACACACACACACACACACACATACACACATACACACACATCTGATGGGCGACCTGGAGCCTGCATGAATGCCATACCACCTCGACTTGGACGTTAGGTCTGTGTGATCAGTGCATCTATGTAAGTCTATGTAACTCTCAATGGATCTTTCCCTTTATCTCTCTTTATCCCTACAGTCCTCCAATCATCCTTTTTTCTTTCTCTCTCTCTCTCTTTCTCCCTATTCCCCTTTCTAATCTCTTTTCTCCATGCATTCCTTTCTTACCTTATATCTTCGCCTCTTTCCCATCTCTTTCCCTTCCTCCTTCCATCCCCTGCATTCTCAGTTTTGTATCTCTCTCTCTCTCTCTCTCTCTCTCTCTCTCTCTCTCTCTCTCTCTCTCTCTCTCTCTCTCTCTCTCTCTCTCTCCATCTTCTCCATCTTCCTTGCGTTACCTTTACACCTCTTATCACAAATAAGGACATGCAGAGGGACAGACGAATCATGTGAGTGTGAGAGAGAGTGGAAGAGGAGGAAAGATAAAGGTATGAAATGAGAGAAGAACATGATAGATATAATGGGTAAATGAAGGTGAAAAAATAGGGTAAGGGGAGAAGAAGAAGAAGAAGAAGAAGAAGAAGAAGAGGAGTAGGAAGAGGAGGAGGAGGAGGAGGAGGAGGAGGAAGAAAAAGAGAACAGGGGAGTAATGTTAGTAGATGAACATCCCCTCCTCCTCCACCTCCCTCTAGGGAGTATTTAAACCCTGCCGTGAGTCACCATCAGCTGATGATCAGCTGTGCCGTCCGGGGGTCTCGGAGGCCCCCCCACCCCAACCCCCAGCCAAACGTAAACAAAGTGTCACGTGATGTAAACACGGATGGACTGGTCAGAAGTTGGCGGGGTCATAATATTTAGTCTCGACTTCCTGCTGATGCCTCGCTAATGGTGATCACTAGGATAGAAAAAAAATATATATATATATGATATGAGGTTAATTGGCCAGAAGGGTGGTTTGTGTATGACGAGGAAGACGACTTCCGCCGGTGTGGTCTTAGGCCATCTCTCTCTCTCTCTCTCTCTCTCTCTCTCTCTCTCTCTCTCTCTCTCTCTCTCTCTCTCTCTCTCTCTCTCTCTCCCTCTCTCTCTCTCATCAAACTTCCCCTCGCTCAGGTATGGTGGCAGCTTCCTCGGTACCTGCTCTCGATGGGTTATTTTGAGAAAGTCAACATTTTGGGATCAGTTCACTAAACATTGAAGGAATGATAAGAGAGAGAAGGAAGCTATCAAGGGTAGGCGTTCTCCAAGCACTCTTGAAGGAGTTCTAATTTATCTGTATAACAAATATCATGAAGGAAAATAGAACGCGAGATCTTATAAACAGTTATTTTGACGATTAAAAAGAAAAGATCAAAATCAAAATTAAGAATTATATGATGATTGTCACCAAATTCCTCACTATCAATATGCTTACATGATGATATTCATCATACTTCCTCATCAGCATAATGCTCATACTCATCATACTTCCTCATCAGCATAATACTCATATTCATCATACTTCCTCATCAACATAATACTCATATCAAACATCATGTTCACCTCACTCATCATCATAAGCATTCTGTGTACCATCATTCATCAACATGATACTCATCTCACTCATCATGCACATGGGACTCATCTCAGGCGTCATGAGTACCAAATTCATCACAGTGAATCATCAAACTTACCATCATCTCATCCTGATTCGAAGACTCATCAGTACGGCCACTCATCCATCAATACGGCCACTCATCCATCATCACGGTCACTCATCCATCAGTACGGCCACTCATCCATCAATACGGCCACTCATCCATCAATACGGCCACTCATCCATCAATACGGCCACTCATCCATAATCACTATTAACTCACTATCATCAACTTCATCAATCCTGGTTTGGGGTTATCTATTGATGATTACAATCAACCCCTTCCCCCATCAGCGTACCACCCACCCATTCCTTACCCATTGATCCATTCCTTCCGTCCCTATTCCATATTGGCTCGCATCTGTGTGTAGCGTGCGTGTGTCTTTTCCACACAGGATGGGAGACTCTGAGACCTCTCCAGGGAAAGGGTCAGGATAGAAAAAGAAAAAAAAGAATGAGAAAGGGGGAGGGAACTGTTAGAA
This sequence comes from Panulirus ornatus, assembly GCF_036320965.1. Lineage (NCBI taxonomy): Eukaryota > Metazoa > Arthropoda > Malacostraca > Decapoda > Palinuridae > Panulirus > Panulirus ornatus. The sequence goes on from NC_092275.1 coordinate 16,408,563, forward strand.
TAACAGGGTGGGAAATCCTGTTCAAATACAGGAGGGGAAAAGATATAAAGGGGGACGAGGAACGCAAAGCAAAAACAAAAGGAATAGATATGGAGCAAAAGCGAAAGGCAAACACGGGAATGGAAGGAGGTGAAATCATTTAGAGAAGTGTAGAAAAGGATCATGTACGAATCTATATGGATCTCCATGACTGAACCCTGATGTATGGCCATATCTAACTGAAGAACAGGTAGATCTCCATAAGTGAACCCTGATGTATGGCCATATTTAACTGAAGGACAGGTGGATCTCCATGACTGAACCCTGATGTATGGCCATATCTAACTGAAGGACAGGTGGATCTCCATAACTGAACCCTGATGTATGGCCATATCTAACTGAAGGACAGGTGGATCTCCATAACTGAACCCTGATGTATGGCCATATCTAACTGAAGGACAGGTGGATCTCCATAACTGAACCCTGATGTATGGCCATATCTAACTGAAGGACAGGTGGATCTCCATGACTGAACCCTGATGTATGGCCATATCTAACTGAAGGACAGGTGGATCTCCATAACTGAACCCTGATGTATGGCCATACTAACTGAAGGACAGGTGGATCTCCATGACTGAACCCTGATGTATGGCCATATCTAATTGAAGGACAGGTAGTATGCATGAATGGTACGGGTTAGGGAGCTGTCTATATTGCCCAGAGAAGTAGAGAAAGAATGATTCGCGAGCAGCGTTGTGTGCAACAGCTGGTGAACTGCCAACCATCATTGTAAAGGAGAGCGAGTTTTCAATGCAGTGTGGAATTCCTAAGCCAAAAGGAAAGCTTCATAGGTCAGAAATAATGATGTGGGGATAAAACTTGGAAATTAAGTTGATGATAAGCGCACTGAGTGAAGACAGATCAAGCTAAGCTTTGAACAGAAGGGAAAGCTAAGCTTACATTAGCAGGGATGCGTGGTCAAGCTTTAGACGGAAAGGGAAAATTAAGGTTCACATAGTAGGGACACGAGGTTAAGCTTGAGACGGAATAGAAAGCGAAGCTTATATCTGTAGGGACTCAAGCTTAAGATACCAGGAAAAGCTAAGCTTACACTTGTAGGGAAACGAGGTATTTGTCACTGTGGCGGGTCAATACCGTGTGTTTGCCGAATGTGAGGAGGTATACGTAGGGTCAGCTTGAGTGGGCTTAAGCTGACCCTTCAACGCCCTCTGGTCGAAGGGGGAAACCTACTGAGGGAACCGGCGGAGGGGACTATCCGGTGAGGGGACTGGTAGATGGGACTGACCCGGGGAGGGGACTCGCCAGAGGGGGGACAGATGAAGGAAACTAGCGAGAGGGGAACGATTGACTGTACTTCCTTTCAACTGGGGGAACTTGCACCGCGAGAGGGAAAATGGTGTGGGACCATAACCCATCCCCGGAGAAGGAGAGAGAGAGAGAGAGAGAGAGAGAGAGAGAGAGAGAGAGAGAGAGAGAGAGAGAGAGAGAGAGAGAATATAGGAAGAAAGGGAGAGAAAGATGAGAGAAGAGGATGGGGTCAGAATAACCAAGAATGATATGCATCAAGCAAGCAGTCCACAAGAGGAAGCACCAAAAAAACAAAGAGACCGGCTAAGCTCCTGTACCACATCTGATAACATTCAGACATTACAAGCAGCAACAGATGGACGTAAACATACACACCACAACATTATCATAATCCAATTGTATATGGCAGAGAGAGAGAAAAAAAAACCTTACACTAAATGGTCATTAAACACTCAGACTTAATTAGTATATTAAAGAGACATAACAGCAGATAGGGAAGTGACATGAGAATATCTTATTAACATAAGGTATGCATATGGATTTGCATATCTGTTTGTCTGTCAGTTGAAAAGTATTTATTTGCGTAACGGGTGCAGATAGAGCAATGGTGTTCAGTTTGTATGTACATGTTCCGCTCGTAATGGTTGAATTTAGTTCTTATACTTTGAAAGATAACAGACGAGGAGTAGTTCCTCTGTGTAGAGCAATAAGATATAAGAGAGACGTTGAGGGATGAGTTAGATGGTCGTTTAGGCTTCGAGACTAAGAACTACTAGGGTCATTAAGGCTGTCAACGGCTAATTACATCAACCATACGACAAATCTTGTACCACCTTCTTCAGGTGTTGAGGATGATTTTGAAATCACATCTACTTCGTCCATGGAGCTTGGAAGAGATGGAACCTTTCTTCCCAATACGTAATCTTGAATTGGTGTTGAGAAATCATGTTCACAGATTACAGTCTTACACATGTGTCAGTCATGAGGAATTAGAAACTGTAATTGCATTCCTCTGTGGTGACTGATATGAAGACAGTACCATCAACTTAGATTCCACGACCATTTACCTACTAAGGTAAAACACTAGCTTGCTGCTCTGACTCAAAATCGCTACATGTTTCGACCCTTCCAATGAAACTCCCTGTATTTCCCGTGATTTTTATCCCCTTGGGCATATGGAGGGTCGCGACACGCCTGGTCGAAGCAGTACCGAACCCTGTGTCTCGAATGGCAGAGACACTCGACTCGGTACAGCTTCGAGCACGTATGTACCGGAACTTGGAACACGTCATGTCGAAGCAGTATCGAGCCACGTGTCATACCAGGTAGGGACGGAGCGCTTCATCGACCGGGCGCTTTCATAATACCAAGACTTGGCGAACGCCTTCTCGAAGCTGTGCCGAGCCCTTTGTCTCTGGCTGGCGAGACATTAGGGCTCGTTACAGCTTCGACCAGGCGTTATCCGAGGCTTCAGGGCTTCAGAAGTGTCGCAGGACCTTAGTTCACAATTGTACACTCAAACAGCTCCCACTTGACGAGGTAAACAGACATTAAGATTGAGCTATATGTTAATGCAGCATTTCATCAAACACCAGACGTCAGATCCATAAGCTCTTCGAAGCTCCTAATCTGCCTTTGATCTCAACACACCAAGAGTAAAGCGAATCGCAAATCTGATAAAGGATTTATCTTTTTTCTTATCTACAATCGCATTAAGTGCGTCATACCAGCACAACAGGAGCAGTCATTCTCTCTCTCTCTCTCTCTCTCTCTCTCTCTCTCTCTGACCGTATCACAATAATAGCGTGAAATACGTTCATTAAATCCATAAAACACACACACACACACACACACACACACACACACAGGGCGTCGGATTGTGGCTGACTCGGTACATACCAACACGCAGGTTCAATTCCTGGACACCCCACTCACGTGTGTTCAACTGGTCATTTCCTTCATCAATTTCCAACTGTATCACGCCTATCCACCTGCCTCCCTCCACACCTCTACCCCTGTCTCTTGACCCCCCTCCTTCCTCCCTCCTTAGGATACATTAAGTCACCTTTCACACCCCAGGTCACAAAAGGTCACACACAGGTCAGGCTACGAAGAGGTCAAATTAGGCCAAAGCTCTCATCAGATCGGGGGAAACCTTTGCACCTCTTTGGTGTCATCGTAGGTCAAGTTACTGAGAGAGTTCACACGAGGTCAAGGCTGAATCTTGCACAGGGTTGTGTTGCCCAGAGGTCAAAGGTGAAGGGGGTCATCATATGACCTTTTCAGATCGACGTATCTGAGAAGGTTTTACAGCTAGTGAATTACAGGAGGTCGCCGATAAACCCATCATTGATATACAGTCACTGACCCAACACGTAATGTACGCGTGCCAAGCCTCTCCAGATAGTATAGGGTCAGGTAGGGTCAGGCGTTAACCAACCAACCTCGCGAGGGGTTAGGAAGAGGTCACACGTTGCGCTGCGACCATGGGAGGGAGGCACAGCCCCAAAGGGAGGTCATGGGTCATTTGGATTGGGTAATCAGCAGGTCGCTGCCCAGTGAGGTAAATGAACGTTAATAACAACGACTGATTTTTGAGGTTTTGAGACTCCAAAGGAAAGAAAGAGGAAGTCTGGAAGGAAGTGTCCTCGTTAGAAAAGCCGCAAAGACAATAAGAAATTATAGACGAGTAGAAGGCTGAATAACACTACCAGTCATCAGTTCAAGAAGGGATTATACATGTGTTATACATCCAAAGGATGAATAGGGAAGGAAGATGATGTAGGAGATGATAAGAATACGCGTATAGACAACCGTGGGAGACCAGTGTAAAGAACCATGATAAGCGAACGTGTAGGGGTAGAGGTCGACGTCTCTCACTGGGGAATGGACGTGCCTGGGGTCGAGTCCCGCACAAGGTATGAGGTTGATTGACAATACAGCTGCTGACGTTCAACTCTGTGGTCGATCAATAATCGGGATCCCGACATGGGTTCGACCCTCCTGTGTACGCCAGTATACCCTTGATAAGCAGTAGATATGGGTCGTATCGACCCAAACAAAAACAATATAAACACACACCCATCCTCTCACAAACGAAGGACTAACAAATAGTCATCTGAAGGGTAAGATTGAACTAACAAAAACAACAGAAGATAACACCAACCTCGCTTGATAAAAAAAACATCAAGAAGTGTTTACGAACTTGTTTACCCTCCCTGCATTTATTTACATATAGAGAACTCTATAATTCCTTTTTGATATTTATTATAATAACAGCCACATAGACGCTGCGGTTGGCTCTGCAATTTACTGCTCTGCTTCAAGGCTCACCTGGAGGTTCGGGGGTTGGCGCGCGACGCATTCGGGAGCCCCCAAGCCGTCATATCATCCGGATTTCTAATCTAACCGATGGCCGGATCCTGCGGGCTCCTCCCGTAACCGATTATTGTGAGATTCAATTAAGGGTCGTCCCACTTACCCGATGGGGTCGTTGGTTTACGGGCGTGGGGAAGCGATATGTCGTTCAAGGCGGGCGAAGAGGAGCGTTAATTTTGGCCGTGGTGCACGATGTTCCGTCTCTCTCTCTCTCTCTCTCTCTCTCTCTCTCTCTCTCTCTCTCTCTCTCTCTCTCTCTCTCTCTCTCAGAGGTCGTCCACGTACGCCCTTGTCGCCTTATGAGAGTTCCTTACGCAAAGAGTGTGTGGTGTTTGAGAGTGTACGCCGTATGTACGGGTGTACCCTGCTATTACTACTACTACTACTTCTACTACTACTACTACTACTACTTCTACTACTACTACTACTACTACTACTACTACTACAGCACCCTTTCTTCCTTTGCATCTCGAGTGACCTTTAACCTCTTTGCCATCAAACCCATTAAAGGTCAACATTAGATCCAATAATCATAGATCTATGGAACAGGTTTAGAAAATGACCCGTTATTTGAAAGTACATTTCCTTTTCCGTGAAGCATATTCTTTAATTCCCTTAGGCTCCGCTGCTGTTTGTAAATTGATATTAAGTCATTCAAATCCCCATTGAATAAGCTCTTAATATCAACTACGGCTCGAATCAATGGCTAGATTCTTTTTAAAACGATTATCCACATTAACTGAACACCTCCCCTCCGTTCTAGCGAGGCGAGGGAAATGAAGTGTGTCGTATCATAAAGGAATGGCCATCTCCGTCTAAAACTATGAGAGGGATTTAATTTACCGTATCCAAATACACGTTGATATTTATGAGTTGTGTTTGATATACGAAGGAAAACACATTTTGGTGTCTGCCTTTTCACCCTCAATGAAGCATATAAGATATACGTATAGGAGTTTTCATATATATATATATATATATATATATATATATATATATATATATATATATATATATATATATATTTCAAATATCCCTGGGGATAGGGGAGCAAGAATACTTCCCACGTATTCCCTGCGTGTCGTAGAAGGCGACTAAAAGGGGAGGGAGCGGGGGGCTGGAAATCCTCCCCTCTCATTTTTTTTTTAATTTTCCAAAAGAAGGAACAGAGAATTGGGCCAGGTGAGGGTAGTCCCTCAAAGGCCCAGTCATCTGTTCTTAACGCTACCTCGCTAATGCGGGAAATGGCGAATAGTTTGAAAATATATATATATATATTTGTATGTGTGTGTGTGTGTGTGTGTGTGTGTGTGTGTGTAGGTATGTATATATGTATGTATATAGAGGGTTTTCACTATACTATAGACCCCATATATATCATTGTCATATAGCCTGGGGTGATGACTGGGCGATAGTTCTCACGTCGGCCGCTCTCTGCTGATGGCGCCACCGGCTCCCCTCGACCAGGTTTTTAATTTATTTATTTACTAGATATTCGAGGACGGTTTAGAGTGGCGTATATCGTCGTGAGGGAGGTCAATATGTGAGCCAGGGTGCTGGGGGCTCCTTAACGTTACAATACTTAAAGTTTTTATTGACTTTATTTCCAACAGTGTGATTGGTTGAGCGTTATGCTCCAACCACTGTGATTGGCTGAGCGTTATGCTCCAGCCACTGTGATTGGTTGAGCGTTATGCTCCAACCACTGTGATTGGCTGAGCGTTATGCTCCAACCACTGTGATTGGTTGAGCGTTATGCTCCAACCATTGTGATTGGTTGAGCCAGATGTCTCTAAGCATTCTGATTGGTTGTGCCAAATGTCCCCAGGCATTCTGATTGGTTGTGCCAAATGACCCAGAGCGTTCTGAGTGGTTGAACCAAATGACCCCAGACATTCTGACTGATTGGGCCATATATTGCCATCACTGTGATTGGCTGTGATATGCTCCCAAACACTGATGACGCAAACAACCCAATAATAACGACCCTAGATGACAATCAAGGGTCAAAATCAAGGTCAGAATCACCTCTCCAGAACCAGTCATCAACACGTCTAAGACATGTTAATCCATATAGTCTCCATCGTGCTTTGAGTGTGTCTTGAGCTTAGGACAAGGCATGAGGAAAATATCAAAGAGGAGGAGGAGATGGTTGGTGTTTACCCATTTCAAAAAGTGGGAAGAGCAAAAAGGAATTTAAGTGAGAGGAACCAATGTGCTCACCTTTTTATTTCTGATCGCATCTCTTCATATATTGTGTAATCCTTTGAACAGGACTGTACGATTCCTTGAGGACGACGGTACGACCCTTGAACAGGTCGGTACGGTTCCTTGAGCATGACGGTACGACCCTTGAGCACGACGGTACGATTCCTTGAGCACGACGGTACGACCCTTGAACACGACGGTACGATTCCTTGAGAACACGACGGTACGACCCTTGAGCACGTCGGTACGACCCTTGAGCACGACGGTACGATTCCTTGAGCACGACGGTACGATTCCTTGAACACGACGGTACGACCCTTGAGCACGACAGTACAATGCCTTGAACACGACGGTGCGACCCTTGAGCACGTCGGTACGACTCTTGAGCACGTCGGTACGACCCTTGAGCATGATGGCACGACCTTTGGATCTAATTGCCCAACCTTTGATCTTACTATCTTCCTCATAAGGTTATTATATACAATGAAAAATTTGTAATTCCCTCAAAGTATCATGTAAATCTTATCCTTGGAATTCGCATTTCTTAATTCGTAGAAATCGTGACGTGATTATTAGCAAAAATTACCGAAGAAGACAAGGGGGAGAGAGAGGGAGAGAAGAAAAAAAGAGACAAGGAAAAGAAATACAAGAAGAAAGAAGAATTAATAAGAGTTGGATAATATAACTGCCCTTCAGACTTCCACTGTCCACACCCGAGATGTATCTAGATAGCGAACGTAGAGAGAGAGAGAGAGAGAGAGAGAGAGAGAGAGAGAGAGAGAGAGAGAGAGAGAGAGAGCAGTTGCTTCTCTGAGGGCCCTTCTCTCTCTCTCCTCTGACACGCCCTGACGCGACCCGTAATTATGACTTGGGAGATCCTTCCCAGTGGGACTTGCTGGTGGGTGGGAGGGAGGGAGGGTGAGTGAGTGGGCGTGGGTGGAGGAGGAGGAGGTTGGTTGGTTGTTTGGGCGAGCTGCTGCCTCCTTATCACCGTTGCTATCGTGCCATTAGCCATGCCCACGTGAACCAGACTTGTGCCTTATTGCTGTGCCTTTATTATACACGTCTCCTACCACCAGAAATGAATTCCTCCGAAAATGATGTTATTTTTTTTCGCTTTCAGAAGTTTCTCGTCTCTCATGCATAGATCATGACCACATTTTTATGTCCTTTACTACATCATTCCTTCCCTTTATTATTATGGTTTTCTTATTTGTATCTAAGTCGTATCAGTCAAAGTTCCTCAAGCATTTCTACACCTGAGTCTTGGAGGGAGAGAGGTTGTAGGAAGGTGGAGGTGAGGTAGAGAGGTTGTAGGAAGATGGAGGGTGCGACAGAAGGGGGATGAGTTCATGGCTGCGCATTTTGAGAGTAGGGGGAGGTTTAGATAATCGTGGTTGAAGACCAGTCTATCGCCTTCAGTGTTCGTATATTCATGCATCCTGCTCAAAGGTCGTCCCGTCGACCTCAAGGGTCGTACGTCGACCTCAGGGTTAGATATCAATATTCACATTACCCAAAACTTAAAACACTTATCATAAGATAATTTCAGTCATCCATTACCTTCAGTACAGGTGTCAAATAAGAAATAATCTTGATTTCAAAATCATTTTACCTGTAAGATGAGAAAACCCTTCCTCGTCTTCGTTACGACCGAATCTGTATAAACATCCTCGTTTCCCACGCTATTTGCCCTGGTGTACGTCTGTCTGTCTGTCTGTGTAACAGACACACACACACACACACACACACACACACACACACACAGTCTGAGGGACTATGAGTTAGAGGAGTGAGTGAGCGGCTAGGTAAGTGAGTAAGGTGGGTCTCAGAGATACCCCCCCCCCTGATGGTCTTCGTCCAACAGGACCATGACAGACCACAAACACGGCCCACACAAAGAACGTAGCTTCAACCTCCGGATTTGCCCATGTTGCCAAATATTGCCTTTATCCCTGTCCTTTGTGTGTGTGTGTGTGTGTGTGTGTGTGTGTGTGTGTGTGTGTGTGTGTGTGGTGGAAAGACGAAGAAAGAATTCTAGAAGTGTCTATTTCTAGCGACATGAGAACGTAGCCACAAGTCAATAGAGGAGTGACACTCTAGACCAAAACTAGTTTGATTACACACATGTGACGCATCAGTAAACCAGTTTACATCTCTGTAGAGGAAACCACCCGAGCTGATCACAGTTCAGTGGCACTATCTCCGTGACGACGGTGACGTCATTCGTAAATCGCACGTCATATAGTTCGTTGATGACGGAAAAATGTTGCAACTTGTAACAAAAGTAATTGTCTGAATTACATATATGAATTTCATATCACGAAAGAAAATTTAGTGTTTTAAAGCAAGATGCAGTACAGGTGTGAGCTGATATCATCAAATATCGAGACGTATTTCAATTTATGTCAAAAAGGCAGAAATATGGACACTTTTCAGCCAAAGACAAAGATTGAAAATATATGATTACATATTTAGCCTTAACCCACCAGCTTCTGTCTCAAAGTTCATCAGCAACGCCTCGTACATGACAGCACCTCTGAAGGCTGTGTTGAAAGACATTAAAAACTTCACACATTCAGGAGTCACTCTGAAACCTGACATTCGGACACACTGAAGGCTTCTCTTCTTCGTTGCTTGTGGTTGTGTTTAAAGAACGCCGTCGGAGGAGCCTCCCATCCGGCCGTCTGCGTCAGACGTGTAATACAAATTGTTGAGACTATATCCATTGTGTGAGATGATAATGACCTCAGCGTTCCCCCAACGGCCACAAGAGAGACGCTCTTGCACGTGAAGCGCTTCTGGTCTGGCTTGGCGAAGTAGTGAAGCGACGGGACATACAAACCTCATCCCGCTGATGTCGCATTCGTGCTCTGGCTTCAGCAAGGAACATGATTATTGTTTGCATATCGCGAGGGAGGAGAGGAAGGGAAATGGGGACGCCATGACCGCCACCCCCTGGGGTTTGATCTGGGGGTATATTTATCCCCCTGGTTTTCCTAGGGGTTGTAAACTCCCTTCTTTTCTCCTCCCCCGGAGTACCCTCCATCAGGCCACAACGCGTCCTACGACTTTTCCAGTACAGTAGTCTATCATTGGTCACTGAGGTCAGCCTCGGAAATGTACCGTTCATTCTCACGGGATAATGAGTCTTGAGGTTCTCTGTTGTGCTGTTCTTAGGCTCAAGATAATGGAGGTTTTCCCCGGGGCGGGAGGAAGGGTGTAGAAAGTGGACCTCCACAGTGATTCACACGACGATCAATAACAAGATTAAACAATTCGTAGTAGGGCTCTTGTTTACATATCTAACACCGTCATACCACACCTGATGTTTCACTTTAATGGTGATGTTGATCAGTTATAGATAAATTAGTTATAGACACAGATGGAAATATAGCAGTTTTTCTGTTTATTTATCTTCATCTATAATTATCCAAGGACTAGTTTATATGAAAGAGTCCTTGTGTTACCAAGGACCTTTCTGAATGCCCCTGCAGCTCAAGACTCCGCTACCCTCAGTAGCAGGGAAATGTAAACTCCTCTGGGGTGAGAAGTTCTTTGAGGAAACTCTCACCCCGTTTTCTTACATCATTTTCTTTGTCTTCATTTCCCCATTTTTTAATGTCTTTATTCATCCTCCAGATTGTCATTATTGTGTAGTTATCTTTCTCCTGTTCCTCACTATCTTCCTCCTCCTCCTCCTCCTCTTCATCTTCTTCTTCCTCCTCCTCCTCCTCCTCCTCTTCCTCCTCCTCCTCCTCTTCCTCCTCTTCCTCCTATTCCTTTCATCACTCTCCCTCTTTATCCTCTCCGTTCGTCCACCAGGGACCAGCCAGGTGGAGTCGTGTCCATGAAGCAAGGAGAAGGATTTTCTGGCTTAGATTATCATTCCTTTCCTCTCCTCCACCCTCCCTCTCACACACCCCCTCTCACACTACCTCTCACACCTCCCCCCCACACTACTTCCCACACTCCCTCCCACTCCCACAGCCCATTCCTCCATCCCTCTTTCCTTTGCTTCCACGAAATTCAAATGCGCTTCCTGGTTTCTTTGCAAATACTTGTCATATATTTCTTCCTTTATCTTCGTAATGATTTGGTATGAACGCCACCAAAATCGTTCCCAACATTAGCTTTTTTCTTATATTTCTCTTCAGATTCCTTTTATATTTACTACCCATTTTCGTTATCTTCTTAATGAAGTCAAAATCATGCGTTCGTCACGTCTCGTACGCTCGCTATGAAATTTGACCCAAAACGTCCTTTTCAGACGCCATGTAAAATGATAAGGAAACTTTTGTTTCACAAGAATTTTTTTCAGCTATTGTTAGAATTTGGGGGAAGGAATTGTTTAGTAAGATGAAGGTGGAAGGAATATTTTAGGATCACGGTGATTTAGGGATGTAATTGGTTAGGAAGATTTAAGGCAAAAGGGAGATATATATTTTAAGGGTTAAAATCCTCTGAGGGATATGAGTCTACGGAACACATGAATTAGGGATAGGGATAATTTTAGGGACGTATGTGGAGTTGGGAGAGAGAGAGAGAGAGAGAGAGAGAGAGAGAGAGAGAGAGAGAGAGAGAGAGAAGAGAGAGAGAGAAAGAGAGGCTGGATGAGAGGCCTCAGTGAGTGTGAACAGGCGACTGGCAAGAGGGATAACAAGATTGAGGGCCGAGAAGTGTGAGTGGAGTGAGGAATGAGGATTCGGGTGAGTGGCTGTAGGGGAAATAAAAGACAGAGGGAAGCGGTGAGAGGCCAGCAGGAAGGGATGAGAGAGAGAGGCAGGGAGGGAGAGAGGGTAGTGAGAGCAAACGAGGATTGAATGAGTGGACAGGAAGCGAGGATGAGGAATGAGGAGGGGGTGAGGGTCGCGTCGGGTCTCATATCCATTGGTTCCCATAAACTCCCATGAGGTATCTCCCCCAGTACTAGATGAGTAGGTAGGTATCTCCCTCAGCATATATATATATATATCCTCCCCAGCACCCAGTATCCTCCCCAGTATCAAACCCCTCCCCAGTAACCAGCTTCCTCCAGCCCACGCAAACCCCCAGCTCTCCCCAAACTCCTTTTCCCTCCCCAAGACCCATCCATCTCCTCCACCCACCCCACTCCAACACACTCACCCCTCCCCAACATTTAACCTCCCCAGCGTCCTTGTCTCTGCCAAAGCAAGATCAAAGTGTCACACTAAGAACAGCATAGTGTGACAAGAACAAGAACACACGACGGTACGACCCCTGAGCACGACGATACGACTATGGGGTATGGGGGCGTGACCTGACCCTCAAGGCTCAGGTCGAAAATCACTACATCATACCCGTCGTGCTCAAGGGCCTTACCGTGGTGATCAGGATGGTTAGAAGAAACGGAGAACAATTGAAAGCTGCTACAACAAGAACACAGAGCAGCCTGAAGAAGAACACAGGGCTACAAGAACACAAGAACTACCAGAACAAAGAACTACCAGAACAAAGAACACAGTCACCAGAACGAAAAAAAATGCAGAAGAGGAAGAAGAAGAAGAAGAAGAAGGAGGAGGAGGAGAAGAAGAAGAAGAAAAAGGAAAAGAAGAAGAAGAAGAAGAAGGAGAAGAAGAAGAAAAAGGAGAAGAAGAAGAAGAAGAAGAAGAAGAAGGAGGAGGAGGAGGAGGAGAAGAAGAAGAAGAAAAAAAAGAAGAAGAAGAAGAAGAAGGAGAAGAAGAAGAAGAAGAAGAAGAAGAACACGGAACTACCTGGACCAGCAGTTCCCAGGTAGCCAAGCCAAGCACCTGACTTGAGATGACCCAGAAAGACTCCTGAGGAAGGGTGTGATTGGCCGACTTTTGGGGGCTGCTTATGTTAAGGGCTCCTGGACCAGCCGCCCCTCAGCCACGCCCATAATTACCCGAGCTTAAATCCCCTTCAGGAGGACCCCTTTCCCCCCCACGACGAGCCGGCGACAGCGTCAATAACACCACCTCCACCCACAGAGGTGTGGTGAGGAGGGAAATGACTTCTGAGATGGTGTAGTGAGGTGTGAATAGCTGGGTGGTGTAGTGAGGTGTGGGAGGAGGTGTTCCAACCCGTTCAGCTTGACCTACAACCACACCCATGGAGGAAGTGTAGGCTGGAAGAGGAGGTTCATTGTGTGTAACACCTACACTAGTGGGACAGGTGCTGTTGCTGGGTGTAGTGAGGTATATGGGTCTTATAACAGACCCTTGCCGTCAGCCACGGATACACCCAGAGAACAAATACACTGTTAACGGGAGGGTGTAGTGGGGTGTGAGTCCTGTAGCTCGCCACTTACTGTCAACAAGGGTCAAGGAATGTGTAGAGGGTGTGGGTGTAGCCGGCTGGACTGGCGAAGGTGGTCGGTCCTTGGTCCAGCCCCTCCAGGCGCTTTTACATAGCTAATTATATTTACCTACATATTATGTATGTATGTGTAGTAGAGTCCATTCTTGACATTAGACTATCAGCGATATGAAGGTATCAGTCTCGCCTACTGGACTATGGGGATTATCACCTGTTTATATCCGTTCCACTGTTCCTCTATCCTCTCTTCTTGTGCTCTTTCCCTTACTGTCCCGTTCTTTATTCCCTTACGTAGTTTCCATAGTGGCACAGAAATGCAGCGCATGTGTACGCTTTGATCAAATGACTCCTGTGAAGTCTACATCCTCTGCCTGGTGCTTGCTTTTTCAATGTCCCTTTTTAGTGCCACTTTCATCACATCACCAAATTTTTTTTCTTATGTTAATCAACTCCGTTTTCCTCCTCACATCATCCTGTTGATTATTCATGTCTGGTCATTCTTTGTCTCTCGTTCCCCCGCCATACCTCCTGTCCATCTTGCTCCTGTCTCGCTCTTTTTTTGCTCTTCCTTCGCTGTCCACTTTACCGCCTCTCCAGCCCCCTCCTCTGTCAACTTGGCCCAGGTCGTAGCCATGATGCTGACGCGGGACCGAGGGAGGGAGGGAGAGAAGAGTAGAAGAAGGGTGCGGAGGGAGGGAAGTGAGGGAGTGGAGAAGGAGAGGACGTGGAGGGAGTGGTTGGAGAGCATGGAAAGAAAGGGTGAAGGTTTGCGGAGGGAGTGGGCGGAGGGAGTGGGTGGAGGGCAGTGTAGCGCGGGCAGTGATTAGCTTCAAGCAGCGTCGTCGAGTGAGTGCGGGAGAGTGGCAGTGACGGGTTGAAGTGTGGGGGAGGGAGGACCGTCAAGGCTGGGGTGAGAGGGGTGAGAGGTGGGGAGAGAGAGGGAGGTAAGACTTGAGTGGGGTGGATGGGTGGGGCGAGAGAGAGAGATAGGGAAGCTTTGGAAGAGGTGTGGTAAAAAGGACTCTCTCTCTCTCTCTCTCTCTCTCTCTCTCTCTCTCTCTCTCTCTCTCTCTCTCTCTCTCTCTCTCTCTCTCTCTCTCTCTCTCTCTCTCTCTCTCTCTCTCTCACCAAAACAACGCCAAAAAAAAAACTTGACACATCCCACCACAGCCCTCGCCTCCATACGTCATTCTCGAGCGACGCGTTTCGCCCGTAACTGTCGCCAATTACCCACCCATTGGTGACAATTGAGGAAGATTTATCTGTTTATACAGGGACAGGACAAGCGGGCACCCCTTCCCTCGGCTTCGTCCCTTAAGCGCTGGCCTGGGCCGCCTTGGGAAACAATAACAGCTCGGAGACACTCGCCCGCCACAGATGTAAACACCAGTAGGTTGTGCTGGGGTCTATGTGGCGACTGGCTGTGTGTGTGTGTGTGTGTGTGTGTGTGTGTGTGTGTGTGTGTGTTCCTCCTCCTCTTCTCTCTCTCTCTCTCTCTCTCTCTCTCTCTCTCTCTCTCTCTCTCTCTCTCTGCAGCCAAATCCCGAAGAGAAAAGAGACTGCTTTCCCATGTGACCATCAGCTAGCACCCCAGTTCTCTGTCCTTCCCTCTTTCTCCCACGCACTCCAACCCTTCTGTGTGTTTCTCCATCGCTCTCACCCTCAAAACTCTCACTTTCCTCTCACTTTACTCTCACTTTACTCTCACTTTCTTAGAATCACACTCCTTTTCCTCCAGATGACCAGTACGGCTCACTTATCTTTCTCCCATGCAGTCGAGACATTACAGTGAGTAGAAACCAGACATCACAGTGGGTACAAACCAAACATCCAAGTGGGTAGAAACCAGACATCACAGTGGGCAGAAACCAGTCATCTCAGTAGGTAGAAACCAGACATCCAAGTGGGTAGAAACCAGACATCCCAGAGGGTAGAAACCAACATCCTAATGGGTAGAAACCAGACATCCCAGGGAGTAAAAACTAAACATCCCAGTGTGTAAAACCCAAATATCCCAATGGTAGAAACCAAACATCCCAGTAGGGTAGAAACCAGACATCTCAGAAGACAGACCACAGAGGCACCACCAACATGCCTTTCCCTGTTAACTCCCACTAGGGATAAGAATAGAAAACGGGGAGAATACGTAATATGGGTTAATCAACTACAGAGGAAAGGGTGGGGAGAGAGACAGACACACACAGCCCTGATAACCAGATCTCTCCCTGACGCAGTGTTCAAACTAAATGGCAAGTTTGACACCTCTTCCGCCGATAAGGTCGAAATCAAAACAGACGATCGTAACATTTCAAAGCGTTTCAACAGAAACAATAGTCAAGTAGAACTTATAGACTTATGCAGACATGTTTACGGTGTGTGCCTGGGAGAAAGCGGGAGACGGAGCATCAATACCTGCCAGAAGGTCAGAGGATTAAGATAATTCCGGGTAGAAAATTAAGATAATATGTAAGGGTGGATATGTCAGTAAAAGGGGACAACAACATCTAGTGTGATACAGAGTCAAATTCTAATTCTAAAATGGAATTTGAATGTTTTGTTTTATAGTTTTGTGTTTCAGCAATACCTAGTGACTTTTATTTTATATTTCTACAGTGCATAGTGAATTCTACGGTGTGCAGAGAATTGATTTATAGAGTAATTGTATTCATCTGTGCACATACCACATCCAAGTTCAAATTTGACACTCTATAGGAGTAACTTTCTACTCACACAGACACACACACACAGAGTGTGTGTGTGTGTGTGTGTGTGTGTGTGTGTGTGTGTGTGTGAGAGAGAGAGAGAGAGAGAGAGGAAACGAACGAGGGCGGATGCCAGATGCTTCGAATTAAGTCATCACCTGCCGAAGTGACCAGCCATGGCTACGGGCGTGGTCCTGGCCGTGCCCAGCGGGACCTCACCGTAAACCCTCCCCTTCCCTTCCCCTCCCCTTCCCCTCCCCTTCTCCTCCCCTTCCCCTCTTCCTCTCCCCTTCCCCTTCCACTCCTCCTCTCCCCCTCCCCTTCCACTCCCCCTTCCCGTCTCACCACACCGACCCCCCCATCATTTAGACCAGGAGCCATCCCTTCCCCTCACACCTTTCCAACCCCCCACACACCACCCCCAAAAAAAACCTATCCCCCCCTTACTTTCCAACCCCCCCCCCATCACCGAACCCATCTCTCTTTCCCCCATTCCCACCCCCAAGCCACTCCGGAAGTCAGTAACGTGTGTTACCGTTTCGTTTGTGCTGTGTCGTGTAACATTCAGTATTCAGTTTTTAAGTTTTAAAATCTGCATTTGTCTAGATAAACAAATTATTACAATAATGTCAGTTATCTCGTTACCTCTCTCTTCTCTCTCTCATTACCTTGGTCAACTAAGCTGTTGCTGCTCTGTCCTTACATTCTGTAATCACCGAGTGAAATTATTCCCTAATCATCCTAGAGTAATAGTGTGGGTTAAGAGAACAACGTTGTTAATCATTTAGTTTCAAATTATCATCTTATTATTCCTATGTTAATTACCTTTAAGGATATTAAGAAAGTCTCTTCATCGTAAAATGATCTTTATTGCCTGGTTCTCAGGGTCGAATCTACCTAGCTTTGCTCTTGTTTTCGAAAAGTCTCTTTTATTAACACGTATGTTTGAAGCCTACAAAACCACAGTCACTGATAGCACCATTCTATAGCATTATGCATTTTTCTATATCTAGATTCCTGAGTCCAATTAGCCATAGCTATAATACGATATAAGACACAGATACTCTTTGATATCTCGTATATTGTGGATATAAAGCAAATAAAACATGTTTCCTCTTCCTTCCTTCCTTCCTCCTCCTCCTCCTCCTCCTCCTCCTCTCCTCTTCCTTCCTCCTCCTCCTCCTCTCCTCTTCCTTTCCTCCTCCTCTTCCTTTCCTCTTCCTTCCTTCCTTCCTCCTCCTCCTCCTCCTCTTCCTTCCTCCTCCTCCTCCTCTCCTCTTCCTTCCTCCTCCTCTTCCTTCCTCCTCTTCCTTTCCTCTTCCTTCCTTCCTTCCTCCTCCTCCTCCTCCTCCTCCCCTTTCCTCCTCTTCCTTTCCTCTTCCTTCCTTCCTTCCTCCTCCTCCTCCTCCTCCTCCTCCTCCTCCTCTTCCTTCCTCCTCCTCCTCCTCTCCTCTTCCTTCCTCCTCCTCCTCTTCCTGCCAGAGGGACGGCAAAGTCATCATGATCCTCTGTTCTTTGAGAACGTTTCTCCAATTTCGTTTTCTCACCACAAGGTTCCGCTCGAACCCCCTTCCTGCATGTTAGACGAACAAGACAGGAGGAATGAAGAAGTCATGCCGTGTGAAAGAAGTGAAGTCACCGTCACCCAGCTGACTTCAGGTACATCAGTCATGCGAAACAGAAGAATGAAAGCACAAAATACGTTCACTTAATGAAATTAGGATGAATTATATTGACCTGAATTCAGGAGGAAGGTCATATAACAATATTTCCTTCAATTCTAATGAATTATTAGAATTAAAAGAAAAGAATTTAAGCCCGTTGTTATAATTAACTGTATAATTAACTAATGAATCAATACATTTAGTTATGAATTAGTTAATGTGGTATGATAATTTCTCAACGACAAAGACACACAAGGAGACAGAGCACAAGGTAGATTTACGTCGGTTCGAATCCCGCTGGCGGGTGGTTCCACCCTCTACCACAACATCCGGGTGTCTGGTGACCCTGCCTGACCCCATACAGTGACCACGTGCTCCCCTCCGACGTAACGCCTGAGGTCAAAGGTCACAGACCCGTGGAGATGATGATGACTAAAGCAATTAAGGTCATCCATTCGACACCCCGTCATATAGATAGATAGATAGATAGATAGGTAGATAGATAGATAGATAGACAGTTGCTTTCATCTGCCCACTGGCTAATCCTCTCACCTCAAACTTATCAGTTCTCCTTCATCACACCACAGTGGTAACGTAATTTCATCTCGGTGAAATGTAACTTCACCACAGTGGTAACGTAATTTCATCTCGGTGAAATGTAACTTCACCACAGTGGTAACGTAATTTCATCTCGGTGAAATGTAACTTCACCACAGTGTAATGTAATTTCAGCTCGGTGGTAATGTAACTTCACCACAGTGTGATGTAATTTCAGCTCAGTGGTAATGTAACTTCACCACAGTGTAATGTAATTTCAGCTCGGTGGTAATGTAACTTCACCACAGTGTAATGTAATTTTCGCATAGTTGAAGGTAATTTCTACAGTATAACATGATTTTTGAAAGCATCACGTAATTTCAGCAGTGGAATGTGATTTCAGCACATGTCATGTCACTTCAGCACTGGAATGTAATTTCAGCAATTTGCAATGTCATATTTTTCATAGTGTAATGTAATTCCAGCTGTGAATTGTACTGCGTTAAACTGCCACTGACAAAGTCGAGCCTCGGTGTGAATCAGAGAGAAATGCAGCTTTGTTTACAATGATAAACCGCTCAAGGTAAGAGTCGTCAGGTAAAGAGGCTGGACTTCCGACCTTACGTGGGCTTTATTGACGAAGAGGAGTATGGCATTGTCTACCACCGTGGAGTGTGGGTACATACCACTGGATAACAGCGCTACATTCAGTTCCCCTCACTATGCTGCCTAGCTGCATGGTATGGTAAGGTCAGCATATACCTAAGTGAAGCATATAGCGAGAGCAGCATATAGCGTGGGCCTCATGAATGTGTACGACAGGTAATATCAGCAGCATAGAGTTTGGGTAGCATGCATTGCGAGCAGCATATACTGAGGACAGCATATGATCTATGCGACACATAGCGTGGGTAGTGCATAATATGAGAAGCATATAGTGTAAGCATCATATATTGTTAGGTAATACGTATTACAAGCAGCATAGGCTATGAGCAACGTATAGTTCAGGCAGCATATAAAGCATTATATCAGCAACGTATAGTTCACGCAGCATATAAAGCATTATCAGCAACGTATAGTTCACGCTGCATATAGCTAGCGAGCATATACCGTAGACAGCATTGTAAGCATGGCGGCGGAGGGTTGGTCATGCTTGCCTGTGATGACAGCGGGTGTGACTTTTTGGAGCAGGTGAGGCAGACCGCATAAGAGGAGACCCATACACACACACACACACACACACACACACACACACACACACACACACACACACACATATACATATACATATATATACATTCGCACCAACTTTCTGTTCATCTATAACATTTATTCTTTTCCTTTTTCAAGGGTCATTTAAAATTCGTTCCAGCATCCATTCCACAAGACTGACAACACATCCATTTAGAGCCAATGACAACATCTACACCTCCCGTGCACGTACGGGGCCTTCCAACACTACCATCATTTATCTGGAACAATGCAAATAATGAGGAGGTGGTGGGAGTGAAGAGCTATGGCTAGAAAACCACCATCCCCTCCCTACACTCTCCCTCACCCCTCCCTCTACCACACCTCTTCCCCAGGACCTCCTCCTCCTCCTCCTCCTCCACAGTGGCGAGGTGGCTTGGGAGACCAGAGTGTGGTAGGGAGGGAGCGTCAATGGCAAAGGTACAATAGAGAGGAGGGTTAAGGGGTGGATGGGCTGGGGTGAATGACAGTCAGGTGTGTAAAGGGGGAGTCGTGTATGTGTCTGTGTGACGTGTATGTGAGGAGGAGACGTGTGTGTGTGTGTGTGTGTGTGTGTGTGTGTGTGTGTGTGTGTGTGTGTGTGCGTGTGTGTACGAGGCTATGACGTGTGGATGTGTTCGAGTTCAGTTAAGGCTTCGTTTGGGGATCTTGTTTTGCCCTGTGGGTTGTGTCCGTTGTTGTCCGTGGTTTTGGCTGCCGTGTGCGTAACGTCCTTGGCCGTGGGTTGGCTGCCGGGGGTGCGTAACGTCCATTGCTGGTCGTGCGTATGGACATGTGCGTAGATAGACGCATTTACGGTTATGTATATGCGTACAGTCGTGGTTGTCAGGTATGTGGGTATGGTTGCAAAGTCATGGTTGTGAGTATGGCCACGTAGTTTTCGTTATAACCGTAGTTGTGCGAGTGTTTGTACAGATGGTTGTGGGGGTGTAGTTGTGAGCAAGGTCATAAGGTTGCCATATAGGAAGCCAGCTTGGTTGAAGGCTCCTCCTTCGGTTGCCAATGTAACAGCCAGAATCAACCAGTATGGTTGAAATCTCTTATCGCATCACTGCTTTGCTCACTAACTCCACGACTAAATCAATGATGTTTTATGCGAATTCTTGTTTAATTGTGTGATGTTGACTGTGTGATGAGGAAGGGAAGGTTTTTAACCCGTGTTGCCCCGTCTCTTAACTTTGTATATTTGTACCATATCTTAACCTTCTGGACCCTACGTGTTCACACATATATACACACCCTCCAGCTTACGTCAGGCACCCACCATAGAAATGAACCAATACTCAAATACACCAACATTATACAAAGTAGACGAACCCACACACACACACACACACACACACACACACACACACACACACACACACACACACCAATATATCCTCTCTGTGTGCAATTGAATGCAAACAGACACGCTCACAGACCTTCATTTCAGTACACACAATTGTCTCTCTCGCTGATGTGTGTTGGTGGGGAGGGAAACAGAGGAGAGAGGGAGGGAGTAGCTGGGATGAGGGAGATTCCCAGTGCTGGAGGGGAAACCCATATATTTCCCCTCAACAGAAGATAACAAAACAGAAAAAAAGTTGAAGAGAAAAAGTTTTTAGACAAAAGAAGTGAAATCTGTGAGGCAAGGGCGACCCTTCTCCCACCTCCCTCACACAACAATTGATGTACGAAGTCGTGGTAGCAATGGGTGGATGGTCCCCACGGCCTTGTGTACAGCATGTGGGAGGTTGGGTAACAGAGCTGTACCGAATGTGTACAGTTGCTCTAGTGCTTCCTGCTGGTCTGCTGAACACCTGCTGTGTACAACTGTTCTCGACCTTGGCTGTAGAATAGCCTCTTGTACAATTGTTCCGCTTGTTGATAATAGTTCATTCACACCTGACCGTAGACTTGATCCACATGTGACTGGAGAAATGATCCACCACTATATCTAGAGCTGATCCACACATGACTGTACAGTAAATCCAACTGTGATTGTAAAGCATATCCACGCTCGAATATAGAGTTGAGCCATACGACAGTAGAGTTCACATACACCTGACTGTAGATCTGATCCACACTTTACCTGTAGAACTCCTTTTCACACAATTGCTCTCCTTATCACTTTGGAAATTGTTCCTCAACATAAATGTCGGGTTGTTTTACAGCTTATGATATTGTTGGAGTGACAATATGAATATTGCTGTCCAATATACTTACAAAATTCCTTGACAGCGCATGAATCTTGGTGTCAAAGGGCCTACGAAGTCCCTCGCCGATGCAGGGATAACAATGTATTGTTTAACTGGCTGTCAAAGCCAGCAGTGTAATGCAGTGCCGCGATTCAGTTCGCGTGGAGAGGACGAAGTTAGAAATGGGACGTTATCAGAGCCACATTCAGGTCATACTTAGACTCACAGAAGGTGAGTTAGACCAGGCGAATTCAGCTCCGCTCGCCTCCATATAGCAACCTTACCGCCATCGAGAAATATGAGTCGGTTTTTTAAGAAAGGTTATGAGAAAGCGAACCCATGAGGAAGGACAGAGACCTGAGGAAACGAACCTTTGTTTCTAAAGACCAGGGCCCGTTTCAGGCTAAGACCTGGTGTAGTTTTATACCACCAACATCAACGAACCACAAGAGACCCAAAGGCCACAATTTGCATTCCATCTATTCCCCTCCAACAGATGTAATGGATGAGACGAGGAGAGTGTGAAGGACCGCTACTTATTCATCCTCCTACACATCATCACTTTGGATCTTCCTCACCCCATCGTCCATAACCTTCACCCACACCTGTGCTTCCTCCCTCCTCCTCCAACCCCATACCCATCTTTCACCACCCACTGCCTCCTCTCCATCGCCATGTCGTCCCGTCCCCATGTATGGAAGAGCAAGGGAGGATGCCCCTCCTGCGTCATCAGCACATTCAACCGCCATCATGATTCCCAATTCTTATCCCCCCTTCCCCTCCTCCTCCTCCTCCTCCGCTTCCCCTCCCTCTCCCCTCATGGGTTATCTACCGGTGACCTCTGACCCTTGTAATTTGTCCGCCTCCTGCAGATATCTTCAACTTTACCCCCTGCCGAAGCCTAACACACCCCCCCACCCTTACTCCTCCATTTCCCATACCCCCTCTCTCCCCCTTCCACTATATCCTCACCTGATGATAAGACGCCAAGTTTAATTTGGTCAGTGGTCTTGTCCTGGTCTGTCGCTCACTCTGACGGTGGCTTCACTTGCATACATGGCTGTACATATCCATATGTGTCTATGTACGTATGTGTAGTTATCCACTTTTAGTTACCTAAGATGATTAAGCAATTATCCATTTGGTCTGGCTCATGAACTTATGGTTCTAAGAGGAAATCTCTTTAGCTTTTAAACGGGACGGAAATACAGAACCCCAAACCACGTGCTTGACTTCAGAAACCGTCATACAAAACACGAGAACGAAGTCCTCGATGAGTCAAGGGGGCGAGGGAATGTTAGTCATCCATGGTGGAGTCAGAGGAGAAAAAGAGAGCCGAAGAGAGCTGCTCTGTCTGTAGGAGAGGCAGCTATGATACCCTCAGAACGTAGAAAAGCTATTCCGAAAGAGTCGTTTGGCTAAAGACCAGAGAGATCTATCAGTGGATGAGGAGGAGAGGTTACCACACTTCGTCTGGATGAAGGAACACATCGCCTCGGGGATGATACATCTGGAGTGATCATCGCTGGAAATGAAAGGTGAATGCCAGTCGAAGGAAGGACAGTGTTTCCAACGTCTGAGATGCCACGTACCCTTCCATAAACGGCCTCGGAACTGGAATGGATGAAGAATAGACTGGAAGAAGAGATAATCTCAGAGGAAGAGAGGGAGTCCATGTCTCCACTGCTGCAACAATAACCTCTGCTACGCGATTATTAAGAGACAGAAGCATCGCCCGAAGAGAGGCAGTAATCTTCCCAGAGGACAATGAAAAAAAGAAAACTCGCAAGTCAGTCCAGATGGCGTTATTAAAGAGCCAATGTTGGCGTTTAGAAGGGCAGTCGCGGTAGGCGACTCTGTGAGCACTGTGGCGTTTAAAAATAAGTGTGGTCACGTGAACCAACTGGGGGATAAGCACCATTGTGGTAGTCTCTCTCTCTCTCTCTCTCTCTCTCTCTCTCTCTCTCTCTCTCTCTCTCTCTCTCTCTCTCTCTCTCTCTCTCTTCATCCGCGCCGGCCTTTAAGCTGATCATATGCCACCCCCTTCACCCAACCACCCACCCACCCACCCAGCTTTCGACGGGAGGCGACATGGGTGTACGAAAGCAACCAACAATACCCTGGTAATTGGCAAGACCTAACCACCAGTTTATCTATCGCAGCCCTATCTATCAGGAGCCATCCAGGGTCAATTGCCGGGGCACATCAATGCATCATCATCATCATCAAGGGTTTTGAGGAGGAGGAGGAGGAGGTGGAGGAGGAGAGAGGGGTTTGGAGAAAGAGGAAAGAGAGGTTTGGAGGAAATGGGGAAGAGGGGGTTTGGAGGATGAGGAAAGAGGGTTATAAGTGCTGGGAGTCAAGTTGGAGATGGAGGTTAGAGGTGGAGAGGGGGAGTACATGTGGGTCTGGAGAGGAGGTGAGGTTCGAGGAGGAACACAAAGGGAGATTGAATAACATAGAAAATGAAGTGAAAAGGGAATAGAAGACGGGGAATGGGGTCTGGCAGGTTAAGAAATTTGTAGGACCAGGAGAATGGGAGGAGTAAATCCCCTGGAGGACCAGAGGGTGGAGGAGGAAGGCCATGGAGGAGGATAGGATGCCACTACTGTCAAGTTCCCTTCTCTTCCGCCTTATCAGCCATCAGATTCGGGGGATGTAATCAAGCCCCCCTTGTCTGAGGCCAGGGGGAAGGGGGCGCTCCTGTGGAAGGAGGGACCCATCAGGAGGCCTGAGTCCCTGGGCCCGATGGCTAAGGATCTGATTGTGTGGGTGTCTGATGGTGTGAAGGGCCCGATTGTTGGTGTGTCTGGCTATATAAGTGTCTGATTGTTCGTCCGTCTGTTCAGGATGTTTTAATGTCGGAATTACTTAACAGTTTGATAATTTGATTTGGATTTTCTGGCTGTTTGTGTATGTATCTGATTGTCTGAGGTCCACAGACTCTGAGTGTCTAATCAGGGCGTGTCTGATTGTGTTTATGAGCGTCTGAAGGCCTGAAGTTTCAGAACAGTTGCCGACGAGTTTCAGACGAGAAATTTTTTTTCACGGGAATGTCATATAATCAGAGGTGTTAGCTGATCCCTACTGAAGGTGGTTACGCCTGGAGGGAGAGGACACCTATCACAAGGCTATATCATCATCGTCAGGGGACGGAAAGGAGTACAGCCTCGCATAGGATCGCCCTCACTCCAATAGAGTCCATCATTTCCTTGCCTAGGCGTGGGATGCAGTATCGAAGCTTCGAAGACACAACCCTCGAAGCTTCGAAACCTCGTCGAAGGATTCGTTGTTTGAGCCCTTACGTTTACTCTATTCTTCGTATCTGAACGTCTAAGTGTTCCAGGAACAAAGTTTGTGGTTAGTAAGGAGGGGAAGAACATTACGAAAAACATTCTAAATGCATGAATACCTTTTCAGTAAAAATGGTTTGAGTTCGAGCGTACTGGAAGACCCCGAAGATGTGTTCGGAGCTTTAGACCATTTTCTGGCGATCCATCAGCTTTATGAATATATATCGAAATACCATCGTATCTATGAATATATCGAGATGCCATCATATTCATGAATATATCGAAATACCATCATATTCATGAATATATCGAAATACCATCATATTCATGAATATACTGAAATATCATGCACGTGATTCGAATGTCTCATCATGAAGTTCATGACACTGCCTCGAAATACGTATGACTGAACCATCCATGACACTCCATTTCTGACGGGATTGGACGGTGTATGTGGTGGGTGTGATCGGTAGGGTGAAGTAAGGGTGAGGGTGGATGAGTGAGGATGATGTAAGGCCACGGTGGTGGATGAAGGCACAGTGGATGAAGGAGTGCATGAAGGTTTAAGTGGATAAGGGATGGTGGATGAGGAGGTTGATATGGGAAGGTATAAGAGTGGAAGGGGTTATGGATGAGGGTAGAATACGTGAATGGGGGTGGAGGATGAGTGGGGTGGAGGATGAGTGGGATGGTGGATGAGTGGGGTGGTGGATGAGTGGGGGTGGTGGATGAAGGGACTATTGGATTGAAGAACTTGGATACGGGAAAGATGGTTGAAGGTCGTTGGATGCGAGGGAGGTGAATAAGAGGTGTATGACGGGGGTAGGTGGATGAAGAATGTTGGACGAGGAATATAGTTACAGGGTGTTGGATGAAAGGAGAGGTGTCTCATAGCTAACGGATGAAGCGGGGGGGGGGAAGATTAGCAGTGTTGGATGAGGGAGAGATGGATGAAATGGTAGTAATTATGAGGCAGGTGAGTAAGACGAAATTTCAACATATAGGAAGACGGTGGATGAGAATGGATGAGAACGAGACATCCACAAGAGTATAGCATTGAACATACTGACGGATGACAACTAAAGCTATGGGTGACAGAACGGTGTTTCTTTCACTGATGGATGAAATAAAGCTTGAATGAAGAACGGGATGAAGGCAGGTTGAGCTGGTAGAGAGAGAGAGAGAGAGAGAGAGAGAGAGAGAGAGAGAGAGAGAGAGAGAGAGAGTGAGTGAGTGAGTGAGTGACTTCTGGTGCGTGACAGCCAATCACTCCCTTCACTCTCGCCTGCCAATCAAAATGCAGAATCTAATGTAGCCTGAGTCATGGCCAGTTTTCATTGGAGGTGAGGAACAAGGAGGTGTACTTTTCCTTGGGGTATTGATCTTGCTCTGTTATAACACCAGGCGGGGGCGAGGGAGAGGCCATTTGCCCCGTGTTGGCATACCTTCTGCTGCGTCGCCTGCAGGAGGCGTCTGGCTCCGTCCGGGAGGAGGTACAGAGAGAGAGAGAGAGAGAGAGAGAGAGAGAGAGAGAGAGAGAGAGAGAGAGAGAGACTAGCAACAAACCGAAGGGGCAAAGCGTAAGTCGCCGCTGGCCAGGCCAGGCCAGGCCAGGCCAGGTCCGCATTTTCTTAGACTAACGAGGTCATGACGTCACAGGTGCCTTGAGTCCATTACTCGTGGGGAGGAAGGGGGAGGGGAGGGGGAGGGGGAGGGGAGGAGAAGGGGGAGGGAGGATAGAGAAGGAGGGGAGGAGAATTTCTGTCCTTCAACTTAACTGCATTGTGTGTGTGTGTGTGTGTGTGCGCGCGCGTATGTGTGTGTGTGTGTGTGTGTGTGTGTGTGTGTGTGTGTGTGTGTGTGTGTGCAATACTACCATCAGTTTAGCGAGGCCTTCAGTATGATGATCACGTCTTCCATCATGGTAGCCGTGTGTCTCCTCCATCATGGTAGCCTCGCTCCATCATGATAGCCATGTGTCTCATCCATCATGATAGCAACATACCCCCAACATGTCACCCACACACCTCCATCATAGTAGCCGTGTGTCTCCTCCATCATGGTAGCCTCGCTCCATCATGGTAGCAACATACCCCTAACATACCTCCATCATGGCACCTATGTACTCCAACATAGCACCCGCATAACCCCATTTTAGCACCAACATACCCCCATTACGGCAGCCACATACCCCCATCACAAGCACCTACAAAACCCCATTATTCCAGCCACATACCTTAACACACCCATACCACATAACCCACCACCCATACCACATAACACACCACCCATACCACATAAACCACCACCCATACCACATAACCCACAACCCATACCACATAAGCCACCACCCATACCACATAAACCACCACCCCATACCACATAACCCACCTCCCATACCACATAACTCACCACCCATACCACATAACCCACCACATAGCCCACCTCCCATACCACATAACCCATCTCCCATACCACATAACTCACCACCCATACCACATAACCCACCTCCCATACCACATAACTCACCACCCATACCACATAACCCACCACATAGCCCACCACCCATACCACTTAACCCACCACATAGCCCACCACCCATACCACATAACTCACCACCCTTACCACCTAACCCAACATCAAACCACATGACCCAACATGGCCGGCAACATAGCCCAGCCAGTGGTGCACTTCTCCCCTTCCCTAACAGTTCTGTTGACCACGCCTCCACCACACTGACCCAGGCACCAGTATTGATCCGCTCTACACACACACACACACACACACACACACACACACACACACACACATTCGGTGCACACTCAAGAATGTTTTGATGTCACTACATGAGTAATGTGTGGGTAGAATGTCGAACACATGTACACTCGTGTGTATTGTATGTTTAAACAAACACTGGTAAACACAAAGTGATTCACACACACACACACACACACACACACACACACACACACACACACACACACACACACACACACACACACACGAACACAAACACATAAAACATCTTTTTTTTTCCACGCACGTCAGAATGGAGATGACAATCGCTCAAATTCGTAACTTGAGACTTACACGCTCCTCCCTCACCACACTCCCTCTCCTCCTCCTCCTCCTCCTCCTCCTCCTCCTCCTCGTCCTCCTCCTCTTCTCCTCCTCCTCCTCCTTCTTTCTTTACTCCATTTCCTATCTTTCCTTCTCCCTGATTTCCTCTTGCGTTGTTCGGGTATCTTCCTCTTCTTCTTCTTCTTCTTCTTTCATCTCTTTTCCACATAATTTGTCCTCCTTTTCCCTGCCTCTTCTGCTGTTATTCATCTTCATATATCATTTCTTTTCCTTCATTTTCCTGTTCACTCAGTCACTCATCTCTATTTCCTCATCTTTTCCTTCTGTATTCTCTCCATCTACATCATCATTACCTATCTCTTCCTATCTATTTCCTTCTACTTACCATCATTATCTTGAGTTTCTCCCTTCCCTCCCTCACAACCCAGTATAGCAGCACCTCCTGGGTCTGCTGGGTGCTGGGAAACCCCAGACTGACACCTCCTGGGTCTGCTGGGTGCTTCAAGACCCCTGACTGACATCCCCTAGGTCTGCTGGGTGCTTAAAGACCGCAGACTGACCCCCTGGGTCTGCTGGGTGCTAGGAGACCCAGACTGACATCTCCTAGGTCTGCTGGGTGTGCTGGGCGACGCACGGCGACCCGCCACTCAGGAGTAATAAGCTGTAATTTAGTGTGGTGACACGGACGGGCGCAGTCCTTAACCTCCTCCCCTGACGACGTCGCGTCCTACCAGGTCCTCTGACCCTCCCCTTCCACCAGGTCACCTGACCCTCCCTTCACCAGGTCACTGATCTCCCTCTCACCTTGTCCTTGACCCTCCCTTCCACCAGGTCACCTGACCCTTCCCTTCCACCAGGTCACCTGATCCTCCCCTCTCACCTTGTCCTCTGACCTTCCCCTTCCACCAGGTCACCTGACCCTCCCCTTCCACCAGGTCACCTGATCCTCCCCTTCCACCAGGTCACCTGATCCTCCCCTCTCACCTTGCTTGACCTCCCTCACCAGTCACGACCTCCCCTTCCACCAGGTCACCTGACCCTCCCCTTCCTCCAGGTCACCTGATCCTCCGCTTCCACCAGGTCACCTGATCCTACCCTCTCACCTTGTCCTCTGACCCTCCCCTTCCACCAGGTCACTTGATCCTCCCCTCCCACCAGGTCACCTGACCCTCCCTTCTACCAGGTCACTTGATCCTACACTCCACCAGGTCACCTGATCCTCCCCTCCACCAGGTCTTCTGACCCCCTTCCAGCAAGTCATAAACCCTCCCATCAGATCATGAACCCTTCCACCAGGTTGTGACCTCTTCCACCAGGTCATGAACCCTCTCACCACTTCATTTCACATACAGCTTTTTCAACTTCTTGTACAACCTCCTCCACTTGACATACAACTTCCCTCCACTTCAAACACAACGTCCTCCACTTAACAGAACTCTATAAAGTGTAAGAATCCGATACTTAGAAAGTTTCATCATCAAACAATGAACAGATGAACACTTGAAGATCCATCAACCGAAGCCCACAACAGCAATAACAACAGATTTTGAACAGGTGAACAAATTTGAATGGACATTGCCTATACACCTGACATGAACACCATCCAGCTGTGCTGTACAGGTGAACACCGCCGCACGAACACTCGTGAGGCAGCAACAGCAGCAGTGGCGAGCCACAGCCGCCCCTCCTCCTCCTCCTCCTCCTCCTCCTCCTTCCCAAGACGTCAAGTCAATGAAGCGAGGAGCCCCACAGGACGGCCCCTGCCATGGCTCCTGTTAGCTCTGATCGATCCTCGACTTCCCCTCCCTCCCTCCCTCCCTCCATCCATCCCTCCACCCTGGAGAGAGAGAGAGAGAGAGAGAGAGAGAGAGAGAGAGAGAGAGAGAGAGTGAGAGAGAGAGAGAGGAGTACGTGGGAAAGACAGACAACGTGGATGGGGCCCCCCTTGTTGGCCCTTGTCAAGGTTCTGTGTTTTTCGACTCCTTTGAAGAGAGATAGATGGGTAGGTAGATAGGTAGAGAGAGAGAGAGAGAGAGAGAGAGAGAGAGAGAGAGAGAGAGAGAGAGAGAAATGGCCATCGTTGGTCAAGACCATAATCGTCTCTTAATGGATTTTCTTCAAACGTCTTGGGAACAGAGAAGTTGGTAAAAGTCTCTTTTTGATCATCCTCTTCCTCAAGATCTCTTCTATTATTGAGAGGATAGACGAAGGAATAGAGGACTGTGAGTCGTGGATAGAGGCCGTCTTCACTTCAGTGTTTGTCTTGTCCCGCAGGTGGAAGGATTGGAAAGGCAGAGATACAGAGTGTGGCAGCAAGCAGTCGCTTGCGACCCCACCTTATATCTCTCATCTTACGAACAATGAGGGACGTGTGGTCACCTCCTCACAGTGTCCCTTGCCCCTGCCCTCATAACTCACCTCATATCCATCTGTATGTAGATGCAGGGAGGGGAGAGACAGATGCAGGGAAGGTGGGGAGACAAGGGCAGAGAGGGTGGGGCACAAATGCAGGGGAGTATAGGAAGACAAATTCAGGTGAGTTGGGGAGGAGAAATGGAACAGATATGGGGGACATATTAGGATAATAGTTTGCCAACGGGGAGATAAATCATTCTAACTGACATCCTCACCCCGTGGGGAGAAGGGGAGAAGGTCGAGAGAGAGAAGCTCGACTCATATAATCGTGATAATAACTGCGAGAAATTCTCACTAAAAACAACACACGTCCCTGGCAGAAAGCTAATCAAAGATACTAATTAGAAAAGATACAATGAAATGCGTCCATAACAGAGTACTACGCACGTGGATGAATGGATTTAATTAAAGGAATAAACTGTAAATACAGACAGGAAGTAATAAGCAGTAATTATACATAATTGTATTAATAATCATAAGTAATTTTCTTAATCACAGTACTTTACTTACCTCATCTAGAAACGACAAGAAATTACGTTCAGGACTAGAGGAGAGCCCTAAATATATATATATATATATATATATATATATATATATATATATAT
This sequence comes from Panulirus ornatus, assembly GCF_036320965.1. Taxonomy (NCBI): domain Eukaryota; kingdom Metazoa; phylum Arthropoda; class Malacostraca; order Decapoda; family Palinuridae; genus Panulirus; species Panulirus ornatus. The sequence continues at coordinate 16,439,485 of NC_092275.1, forward strand.
ATATAGCTTTAGTCTAGGAATCTACTTCTACATGGATATTCTATACTTTGTGATCACTATGGGCAGGTGGTCACATAACACAGATGGTCGTAATACATACTAGTTAGGACCTGCAGATAGCGGGATAGAAATGACCAGAGGTACAAGTGAACGTCTTAAGAAGGTGGCCACTAGAACAGATTAACGCTATATAAGGTGGCCACACGCATAGGTTGACGCAATACAGAGGTGGCCATTGATATAATCTAACGTTATATCTGTGTTCTGTCGTAGGGTAGCGTCTTATATAGAGGTGTTCTTAAAGGTCCGGCTTATTGAGGTGACCATGAACAGAGGTTAATGCTACATGGGAGTGACCAACTTATTGACCATTAACAGAGGTTAATGCTACATGGGAGTGACCAGCAGCACAAAATGACCTCTGTTGGGAGGTGGTCGTTAAGAACAACTTGGCTCCATCGGCACCGAAGATGTTCCGTCGGTGTCTTGATCGATCGCGCCCCACTGCCTGGGGAGAGAGGGGAGGAGGTCCCCCCCACCGAGGGGAGCCATTAACGGGGAGAGAACCAAGGGGATGGCGTGGGGTGGGGAGGGGGGAGAAAAGGAGAGAGAGAGAGAGAAGAAAAAAATACGGGAGGGACACAGTGGGGTGTGAGATTCAGTGGAGAACTGAAGATAACAAAAAAAATTGATGAGAATCGCGAAGAAGGAAGAAGGGAAGGGAGAGAAAAATTACCACTAGAGAAAGGGAGGAGGAGAGGGAAGCAGAGGAGAGAGAAAGAGAGGAAGAGAATGTCAATAAAGAGGAGGAAGGGAACGTCAATAAAGAGGACGTCAATAAGGAGGAGGGAGGAACGAATGACGAGAGAATGAATGAATGATTGGGTGAACGAAGCATGAAGCGTAGGGTGAAGGGGGGTACAGACCGGAGGAGGACGTTAAAAGGAAGAAGAACACAAGTAAAGCAATAAACACGACATGGAGGAAGTTGCAGAGCTGGTGGAAAGGACAGAATTGCCAGTAGAAGAGACAGGAGCAGAGGGGACACGGACGGTAACATAGGGGAAGCAGACGGTAGCTAAGGGGACACAGACAGTAGCCAAGGGGACACAGACAGTAGTCAAGGGGATACAGACAGCACTCAAGGGGATACAGACAGTACTCAAGGGGATACAGACAGCACTCAAGGGGATACAGACAGTAGCCAAGGAGACATACACAGGAGTTCAGAGAACATGGACAGTCGTCCTTGCAACATGGACAGTCGAGAGGATATGTGCAGTAGTCGAGGGAAGAGTGAGACTCGAACCACTGAACTAGAGACAGGAGGGGAAGGAAGTAGAAATAGAGGGTCGAAAGAGGAGGAAGAGGGGGAAGAAGCAATGGCCCTATCAGAGGGGCAATAGAGGGGAACTAACAGCGGTTAAGGACGCAGAGAAATAGGATGTTTTCCTGGTATTTCGTGCACAAAGACAATGTGTATCTCATAATCTAAACATCAATGTTGCTGGAAGGGACGCGCAGCCTTGGACTGCAAGAGCCTTTAGAAAAGTCCTGAGTAACACCAAGAGTCTTTCATAGAAATAGAAAGCAGATGAGAAAGTATAGCTCGAACATTCCTGGGGAGTGAAGTTTTACATGAGTGTATGTCTGGTGGGGTAAGACTTAGGTTGGGTGAGTGTTCAGTGTTTGTCAAATCATCAGTGTGTATATATGTTTTGTCAATGTTGTGTTTGTTAGAGGTAAAGGGAAATTGTGAGTATGTGTTGCTAAAGACCTGGGGGTTATTTTCTTTGTCTTATTTTACCTGGAGATAATCGTTTGGTCGTGCTCAAGGATCGTATCACCATCATTAAGAATCGTGCCATCGTGCTCAAGGATCGTACCGTCGTGCTCAAGGACTGTACCGTCGTGCTCAAGGATCGTACCGTCGTGCTCAAGGATCGTACCGTCGTGCTCAAGGACTGTACCGTCGTGCTCAAGGATTGTACCGTCGTGTTCAAGGACCGTACCGTCATGTTTAAGGATCGTATCATCGTGTTCAAGGACCGTACCGTCGTGTTCAAGTATCGTACCGTCGTGTTCAAGGACCGTACCGTCGTGTTCAAGTATAGTACCGTCGTGCTCAAGGATCGTACCGTCGTGCTCACTGACTGTACCGTCGTGCTCAAGGATCGTACCGTCGTGCTCACTGACTGTACCGTCGTGCTCAAGGATCGTACCGTCGTGCTCACTGACTGTACCGTCGTGCTCAAGGATCGTACCGTCGTGCTCAAGGACCGTACCGTCGTGTTTAACGAACTAAATCTGAAAATGGTGACATTGAAGGTGACTTTTTCTTGTTCAATTTTTTCCCAGGTTTCTCCCAGTGGGAAGCTTTCCCTTAAAATACTCATGTTTCCCCTCGGCACTTTGAGCTGTGGTAAAGCCCCTTTACCCCCACCTAAACCACTACAGCCACCGCAGCTGACCCACTGTGGTTAAGGGAGTGGGGGAGAACCATCCTGTTATCTTCTCCTCAGCCCAGTGAAGGATGTCTTCGCCATCCACTGTAATGAACTCCGTCTGTCTTGGTGATAAGTGAAGTCTCGTCTCGTCTCGTCTCGTCTCGTCTCTTGCTGTCTCTCATAGAGAGAAACTTGACCAGTTTTGTGCCTGTGAGATTAAAGTCAAGTTTGGGGATGTGGTTGCGTTAGTTTCCCTAAAGACTCGTTCATCTACGCTTCCCTGGTAAGCCTTGATTTGATTTTAAGTCTTTAGGTATCTATTTAAGTCTTTAGGTATCTAGATATTCACAGATATAGCCTTAAAAACCGATAGATATATTTATTGTTTAGAAAAGAACGTATACCGTATTTCTACACATATCTTTTAATCGTTTATTTATAAGATAAATCGTGTGAATTTATAGGAAAGCGTCTATAAAACTATATAAACCCACATTCGACTATGTAAAGCGATTCAAATCTAATAGAAATGACTGATTCTATTACACAAACTCACTATTCGCAGGCCCAGCGGAATGTTACATATTCAAAGCTTAATTAGATAGTCTTCTTAATATCTCCATCTAAATCAGATAAACCAGGGATAGAAACTGGAAAAAAAAAATATTCATGAAAGTTCCCATTTAGGGAAATTTCATTCGACCTAACCACTAACAGAACTGTTAACAGACTTCCGTTTAGCGACCCGGCGAAGATCAACAGAGGGGTAAGGCCCTCTGAGGGGGGAGAAGGGACCCGTACTCCCTTTTTTAACCTCGAGGTCCCTCGTCTTCCCCTCAAGCATATTGAGTTACAGTGTTTCCCCTCATCAGCCTTCGCCTCTCTGCCTCTCCCTCACTGTTGCCAGACACACACACAACACACGAACGTCACCCTCCCACATATAGAACTTGCGTCTCCATCACAACACCACAAATGAAAATATTAAGAACAGACTTTCTCCTCTCTTTCTAAAAAGACTAACCCATATAATTACTTTATAAACCTGCTCTTGAAGTATATGTCTATGACATAGGCTTAAGTCTATCTACCAACAGAACCCGAGATAAAGAGCTAAGCTTAAAAAATAAATGTCTCTCCAGAAACCTGGAGGAGACAAAGACTCCATTTACAAGTCAAAGGAACAGTTGCGAATCTATTTGGCCTCAGTGGGGGCACACACACAGTGCTTCCGCCATCGGGCTGTTATGTGGGTAAAACCTCCTTTTCGGTAAGGTGTTCTCACCTCTATTGTTCTGCCGGGCTGAGAATATGTACCGGACAAGCTTCTCTTTATGCTCGTCTCGTCTTCTTCATTGTATCCCCTGACCCTTGATTCCTCCTCCACCACCCACCTCTTTCTCCTTTTTTTTCCCCCTCCCTCATGATGGTTTTCAATGCCTTGGTTGACCCAGGGAGTTGCGGGGTCAAAGCCCGGGACAATACATGATCTCTTGTGTCTTTGTACGGAGCAGACGTTCTTATTTCCCCTCCGTGATCTTCCTTCGTCAAGCTTTCCTCTTTTTTTATGGTCTTCGTCTGTTTATAATTTCCCACCGTGTTTTAATCGACATTCGTAAAAGGTTTCGTTTCACCGGTACACTGAATCAGTTCTCATAAGCTGGCTTTATTCCTCCCACTTTCTGATTACATCTTGAACATGTTTTAATCCCACATTCTTATTAGATTTTAGTATGTTTTCTCTACGTCACCTTAGCTGAACGTCTTGGACATTTTGAATGAGTGAACGAGCCATTGGCAGCTACTACATCTGCCTCTTTCCTTACACCGCCAAACTTTGGTACTCTTTACGCGTCTTTCCCAATGTGACTCTCCACATTTTTCGACCACATGTTTCCCTCGTCTTCCAAATCTCTAGGATTATTTTCTCTTTTCCTTCTCTCATTTATCTTTATCTCTTTCGGTCTTATACTTTCTTTCAGTTTGAGACTTGCTCTCCATAAGCGCCTGAGTCCGTGCCTGGGAGCCATCGACTTCAAAGGGAAAAACGTTTTTTGGCCATTGGTACACACACACTCATGGATGCGTTCTCAACACAGGATAATCTGTTACGTCACGCAATCACTCACTCACCCTCATCCACATACTCACCCTCATCCACACACTCACCCTCATCCATACACTCACCCTTATCCACACACTCACCCTCACCCACACACTCACCCTCACCCACACACTCACCCTCACCCACACACTCATCCAGTCTTCACTCCTCCTTCCCCACGCACTCAGCCTCACCCACACACTCACCCAGTCTTCCCTCATCCTTCCCCACGCACTCAGCCTCACCCACACACTCATCCAGTCTTCCTTCCTTCCCCAAGCACTCAGATGCTTTGACTATGACTGATTATACAAATGGAGACTTTGCAATTCAAATTCATTGCACCAAAAACACGCACTCTTAAAACTTTCCCCACACATCAGCGTCTAACGCACTTCACCACACTGGCCTCACATTATCCCCACTTTCACTGCATTTTCACCACAGTGTTATTTTCCACATTCAACCACATCCTTCACAACCACGCATCTACATTTGTACCGTACTGATATCATTTCATTTTTATCAATTTCAACTCAATTGATTTTCACCATTTTTTTTTACCTATATTCACAGCATTTTCTTTACTTCATTCTTTTCTGGTTTCTTCTACTTCCAACCTCACCATCTTCCTCTCCTCTCCATCTCTCTTCTCCTCTGTCCTCTTATCTCTCTCTCTTTGTCCATCTGTCTGTCTCTCTGTCTACCTAATTCCTTATATTCTCTTCTACCTTCCATTGTGTATTTATCTCTTCATCTCTCGATATTCTGCCTTATCTGTTTCTCTCTTCCTTTCTTCACTATTCTATCTTCACTTGTACACATGTTTCTCTTCTTCCTCACTTTCTACGTCTCTCTCTCTCTCTCTCTCTCTCTCTCTCTCTCTCTCTCTCTCTCTCTCTCTCTCTCTCTCTCTCTCTCTCTCTCTCTCTCTCTCTCTCTCTTTGCGTCCTGAAGTCACCTTCTCATCAGCACCTTCCTCACTTTTTTTTCGCGTCTCTCTCACTTTCTTTTTCAAGTTCTCCCTCTCATTCTCTCCCATCCTTCAACATCTCCCCTCTCACCCATCCTTTCTTCCTGTCTCAAAAACATTATCTCTTACTTCCCATTTATCCTCCACGTTCCACATCATCTTCCTCATTCATTTTTATCATTTTTCATTCATCAATCACCTTCTCTCCTTCTTATTCTTCTTCACCTCCTCACCTCTTCCATCCTCCCCTCCTGCCTCTCCTCTCGTCCTCCACTCTCCCCACACACACACACACACCCACGTCAAGCCATCACCTCCCCATCAAGGACGAGGGGCGATGAGTGATTTCCAATACTCCCCAGTAAACCCCAAACTCTCACTCGTCCTCTCAAGTGTTCCAATATTGGAAATCTTCTCCAATAATCTCGACGAAACGCAAACTCTTGTAAAATGAAGACAGATCTGTTATTCCAGGTCTTTGATGGAATTTCAAGGGCGGTTCGAATCACCGTACAGATACTACAGGTGATAAGAATGAAGTAATTAGGTAACGCAGCAAGGGAGTAATTCATTAAGTAAATCTAGAAATTATCACAATAACCCTGTGATTGTCCAAATCACACAACGAGCGTTCATAAACTTATCATTTTACAAATGTTTACCAAATGGCGTCCTAGCTTCGTCTCTTCATTGTATATCAACTGACTGTTATATTTCTCTCTTGTGTCTCCCCTGATGATGTGATTATTACACGAAAGTGCACTTGAGAAACTTTTCGTGTTTCATTTTCCCCGTGGACTCATAGGAATATATATATATATATATATATATATATATATATATATATATATATATATATATATATATTGCTACACAAGATATCAAGGAAATTTGGCACCCCAACAGCTAATATTAGCGCCTCGCCAACACAAAGTATCGCTGGGAAAGTTTAGCAATTTCCCGAAGCAGTGAAACGCGAATATCCCTCACCATCAATATAAGTTTTTTTCCCCTCTCATGTCTCCCCTCAGCTCCCCTCTCCTACGCTTGCCAGACACCCCAGGTCCATCGCAAGTTTCGGATTCCACATGTACTGACGAAGTACAGGCAGAGGAATTGGATTCTCTTATGAAGCTGCTAATTCTATTGTACACTTAGGTTTGTGAGATGAATGAATAGTCATGACACTTAAAAGTACGTATATATATATATATATATATATATATATATATATATATATATATATATATATATATATATATATATAAAGTCTTGGAGATATCTGAAACAGTGGCCTTAGGCGTCAGTATGAGAGAGAGAGAGAGAGAGAGAGAGAGAGAGAGAGAGAGAGAGAGAGAGAGAGACTCTTGCTTTACTCTCCTCTTTCTCTATTGCTTTTTTTAAGGGAGGACTGCATCTTTTTTAAGTAGTGTTAAGGCCAGACCACCTGACATGGGTCATGGGTCTGTGTGGTCCGTGTATCAACGTAGCTCTCTCTCTCTCTCTCTCTCTCTCTCTCTCTCTCTCTCTCTCTCTCTCTCTCTCTCTCTCTCTCTCTCTCTCTCTCTCTCTCTCTCCTCTCTGCCGACCATTAATGAAGTTTCCCCTCCGTCTGGGAATGACTTTACCTCACCCCTCACCACCACCACCTCCACCACGACCCTCAGGACCTGCTGGTAATGGAAATACCTGTCGGTGTCTGGAAGCCTCAGTCGAGACCAGCTTTTCCCTGGACGTGCTAGGAGGAGAGAGAGAGAGAGAGAGAGAGAGAGAGAGAGAGAGAGAGAGAGAGAGAGAGAGAGAGAGAAGGGGCAGGTCTCCCGCAGACGCGAGGGGACGTGAATCGGTAGGCAAAAAAAAAGGAAAATTAGGAAATCTTTGGAAAAGGGGGGGGGGCAATTGACAGGTGGGGAGGAGGTGTGTGTATGTGTGTGTGTGTGTGTGTGTGTGTGTGTGTGTGTGTGTGTGTGTGTGTGTGTGTGTGAGGGAGGGGGAGGAGGAAGGAGGTGTGTGTGTGTGAGGGAGAGGGAGGGAGGAGGTGGTGGTTCTTCTGGGTTTCTGGAGGCCTGGGGTCGACAGACTGATCAAACACCATTAGCATTTGGTGCTGGAGAAATCACATATCCTATTTTATTTCGGCTCTGATTTATATTTTTCTTCTTTTTTTTCGTTTGGCAAATGCAATATATATATATATATATATATATATATATATATATATATATATATATATATATATATATATATATATATATATTTCTCTGCCTCTCTCGCAGTGAGTGAACACCAGTGAATGAACATTAATGAATGAACACCAGTGAATGAACATTAATGAATGAACACCAGTGAATGAACACCAGTGAATGAACACCAGTGAATGGAGAGTACTTTTACAGATAACGCTATAGGATAGTAAAGGATATCCATTGAAGCGTTTGTGCACGACGGTGCGACCCTTGATCACCCTTGAATTCTGTTATCTCTTAGAATTTGTAACCTAAATGGTAATTACAGTATCAATTTCATACGTGTAAATTCACCTTAAAACTCATGATCGTTACTTCATATCTAAAAGGTAGAGTAACGCATTACCTTGTAGTAATCCCTGTTCAACACCTCAGCGAGTAACGGGTTACCTTGTAGTAACCCCTGTTCAACACCTCAGCGAGTAACGGGTTACCTTGTAGTAACCCCTGTTCAACACCTCAGCAGACTTGTTGTGTGTACTGATATTATTTGTGTTTACCTGTTTGTACGATAAGAGGAGAGAGTTCTACACTCGCAAGGCCTCTAATCTAGTGACCTCTCTACACTACCAAACAGCCACGTAATCATCTGTAAGCTGTCAGAATGTTTAATTGGTTAATTTGATTTTGAAACATGGGGTTTCACGTCTAATTCACAAAGACATAAAGGCATTTCGCAGTATAGGTGTGGTGTGTATGACGGGGTGGATGGATGGAGACAAGTAGAGAGCATGTAGTGAGTACACTCCATCTATATAAGTAGGCCCAGGGACCAACAGGGACCAACAGGGTCTAACAGGGACCAACAGGGTCTAACAGGGTCCAACAGGGACCAGCAGGGTTCAACAGGGACCAACAGGGTCTAATAAGGACCAGTAGGGTCTAACAGGGTCTAATAAGGACCAACAGGGTCTAACAGGGTCCAACAGGGACCAGCAGGGTTCAACAGGGACCAACAGGGTCTAATAAGGACCAGTAGGGTTCAACAGGGTCTAATAAGGATCAACAGGGTCTAACAGGGACCAACAGAGTCTAACAGGGACCAACAGGGTTCAACAGGGTCTCATAAGGACTAACAGGGTCTAACAGGGTCTAACAGGGACCAACAGGGACCAACAGGGACCAACAGGGTCCAAGAATACGTTGTGATGACGGAAACTGTACTTAGCAGTGTGAGGCAAATACGACAACACAAAACCCTGTTTCTCCTCTCCCCTCGTTTGATACGTCCTCTTGAAACAGTTCCCCCGCCTCCCCTCTTGGCTGCACCATTTCCCTTCTCCCCACCCCTCACTCTCACTCTCTCCCCTCTCTCTCCCCTTCCTCCTCTCCCCACTCCCTCGTGTCCCCCTCACTATGTGGCTGAGTAGGAGGAATTCCTTCACACTGTTATATTCTTAGTTGGGAATGAAATTCCAAACATCTTTGGGTTCATTTGCATATTCCTTATATATATATATATATATATATATATATATATATATATATATATATATATATATATATATATATATGCTTGTATTTATATAGGAAAACGATAGAGAAGAAACCTACTTAACTAAGTAGACCTGTAATGGGATTTAGAGAGAGAGAGAGAGAGAGAGAGAGAGAGAGAGAGAGAGAGAGAGAGAGAGAGAGAGAGAGAGAGAGAGCACAGCAGGGTGCATCACAATGTTCTCCAGTGAGTCACCAGCAGCAGAATGTCAACACGATGTAAATTTTATTAGAGTGTGGAGGGAGGGTGTGTGTCTGTGTGTGTGTGCGTGTGTGTGTGTCCCGGCGCGCGTGCGCACTTACCACGCCAGGTACGTAAGGAAGCCTCGCGTCTCCCTATTGCCTCTCCCTTCTCCCTACGCACACACACACACACACACACAACACACACACACACACAACACACACACACACACACACACACACACACACACGCTAGGTCTTTCCTTTTTCTTTCATACTATTCGCCATCTCCCGCCTCAGCGAGGTAGCGCCAAGAACAGAGGACTGGACCTCTGAGGAAACATCCTCACCTGGCCCTCTTCTCTGTTCCTTCCTTTGGAAAATTAAAGAAAAAAAAATGAGAGGGGAGGATTTCCAGCCCCCCCTCAGCTCCCTTCCCTTTTAGTCGCCTTCTACGACACGCAGGGAATACGTGGGAAGTATTCTTTCTCGCCTGTCCCCTGTATACATACACGTCCACACACAGCACATATACATACCCATACATTTCAACGTATACATATATACACATACACAGACATATACATATATACACATACACAGACATATACATATATACACATACACAGACAAATACATATATATACATACACAGACATATACATATATATACATACACAGACATATACATATATACACATATACATAATTCATATTTGCTGCCTTTATTCATATATATATACAATTGTTCCTCGTTTTACGTTCGACTTTTAAAAATTTCCTCTATGGTTCGGGCTGCACATGTCTCTTGTTTTTACCCTAAGGGCTGCCCCATTTTTTTTCCCCTCCCTCAAAGGTCCAACCCTTTTTTTTTTCCCCTCTTGACCCTATCACTCCGCAACCCCCCCTCCCCCCCCCTCGCCGTACACGGAAGATCCATTGCCTTATAATCTATCGTGAAGGGGAAACTGATGTAAAATCTAGACTCTCTCTCTCTCTCTCTCTCTCTCTCTCTCTCTCTCTCTCTCTCTCTCTCTCTCTCTCTCTCTCTCTCTTTCTCTTGTATCTATTGGTTGCGTGTCTTGATTGGGATGGGTAAAATTCTGAATCATCGGGTTTATGGGTTTTTTTTTTTAGGAAGGGTAGGTAGGAGGATGTGTGTTCAGGTTTTGTATGCGTGATTACAGGGGGGGAGCTGTTGTGCTACGTGTGTGTTTTTGGGTTTGTGTATCTTGCAAAGGCCTGAAGAATTTTTGTGGTTTTGTGTGATTACTGTGTATCCTAAGGCTTTGTCGTTGGGATTTTAGAATTGTGGAACTCGGAACAAGTTTGTAGGTTTGTTAAGAACAAGGGTTGGAAACCCGGTTTTTATAAAAAAATAAAAAAAAATCTGGATTAGTTTTGTGTGTTTGTAGAGTCTATTACTTCCTTGCTCCCTACATGGGACCTACAAACCTGGGAAAATCCCAATGAAATTAAGGGATTCTGGGGGTTTTTCTTTCCACCCTCCTCCCTCGACGACCCCCACATCCTAAGCCCCAGTTAGGGAATGATAGGGTGTGACGTGGCGATCAGGGAAGCAAATCTGACACAGAGATTTCTCCCAGATGTTGATTAATGGCTGGGTGATTTATGACCCGTGTGTGCGTGTAGGGTGTTGCTTGTAATCCACCAATGTAATCCCCCTGTTTGTGCTGTACAGGGAGGGGAGCCTTGCGTTCGCTAGGGCCCCCCATACGGATTTATGAACATTCTCTTAAAATCTTCGTATCTCGTTTTCTGTCGCCAGAATGAAAATGCTGGGTAATAACATTGAAGTAATTACATGGGGATACACGTGTGTTTAACTCCCTCCTTATGCCACACAAATAGATAATTATAGAGAGATAATTACAGGGAGGAATTATTGATGCTAACAGCCAAAGGAAACTAAATGTTACAAAGGGGATACCAATGTAAAATGTAACTAGAGTACATACAGGGGTAAAATAGAAACACATACAGGGGTAAAATAGAAATACATACAGGGGTAAAATAGAGATACATACAGGGGTAAAACAGAAGTACATACAGGGGTAAAACAGAAATACATACAGGGGTAAAATAGAAATACATACAGGGGTAAAATAGAAATACATACAGGGGTAAAATAGAAATAAATACAGGGGTAAAATAGAAATAAATACAGGGGTAAAATAGAAATACATACAGGGGTAAAATAGAAATACATACAGGGGTAAAATAGAAATACATACAGGAGTAAAATAGAAATACATACAGGGGTAAAATCCCTTTTAAATCCGTATGAAGATGTGCTTCCATCGAACTCATACATTCTCTCCACCTTTATAAAGACCACATCTGTACGCGTGATAATTGCCAGGAATAGAAATCAAAGGATTTGAGAGTTAAAGCATTGTTAGTCTTTGAAAGCGAACATGTAAAAGCAGTTTCAAAAATCACATCTCTTGGACGTATATCAAAAATTATTCTTTTTTTTAAGAAAATACATTCAGTTGTGACTAAAATCTGTGTGACTATAGAATACAACAGTAAATACAATACCGAGTAACCTCACATCTGAAAAAAAAAAGAAAAACACACACACACACACACACACACACACACACACACACAAACACAAAGAAATTTATCAACAACACAGCACCCCTGTAGCCGTCGTGATATACGGGCAATACAAATCATAATAGATTTCCCTTATGGATGGTTCTCATATGTTCTGAGCGAGGGAAGGCTCCCCTAATGCATAGCTGCATGACCTACTGTTGCCTGAAGTTGGACGATGGATCACAAGATTTTTAATGTCATCCCTTCTGTAAAGAAAACGGTAATTCTTTAACGTTATTTGAATTCAGTTAAAGATATTTACATTATATCTTTTGTCAGCAATGCACTAAGTAATATAATTATCATTTGTAATTAAATTTTTCTTTACATATATATATATATATATATATATATATATATATATATATATATATATATATATATATATATATATATATATATTCCACAAAGGCCCGGTCCTCTGTTCTTAACGCTACCTCGCTAACGCGGGAAATGGCGAATAGTTTAAAAGAAAAAGAAAGATATATATATATATATATATATATATATATATATATATATATATATATATATATATATATATATATATATATGGTAGCTAATTCTTTTGTTTGTTCGTACCTGTGATTTGCATGGGTGTGTAATTTTGTGAATGCGTGCGTGCGTGCGTGCGTGCGTGCGTGTTTTTCGTGTGGTTTATCCACGCACAGTCTGTTTCCTTTCTCTGTTCCTCGCGGTATTATGTCCAGGTGGAGGGTGGAAGGTGGAGGTGGGGGGGCAAAGGTGGATATGCTAATTAAACCTGCCGACCACAAGGGTTGGTCAGTCTCGTAAGCATTTCCGCTCTTATTGCACGCCAGGATCATGTACCGTCGACTTTGTATTATTATTATTATCATTATTATTATTATTATTATTATTATTATTATTATTATTATTATCATTATTATTATTATTATTATTCTATTATTGTTATCATTATTATTAACCTTATTATTATTATTAAAATTATCATTATTATCATTTTCATTATTATTATTATTATTATTATTATTATTATTATTATTATTATTATTATCATCATCATTATCATTATAATCATTATCATTATTATTAATCATTATTATTATCATTATTATTATTATTATTATTATTATTATTATTATTATTATTATTATTATCATTATTATCATTATTATTATTATATTTTGAGGGGGACAGAACTTTTTTTTTCTTACCTCAGTCGTTGTAGTTTTATAGTAGGCATTTTTTTGTGAGAAGGGAAAGAGGGTTTTTTTTTATGGCTTTTCTAGGTGTATAGGAGAACATTTTTTGCTTAGCCTCCGGTAGTCGTATAGGTGGACCATGGGTTATTTTTGGCTTTAGAATACAAAAGTGTTCTCGAAAGAAAGAAAGAAACTAAGATAGAAAGAACGAAGCTAGAGGAGGAGAAGAAGAAGAAGAAGAAGAAGAAGAAGATGATGATGATGATCATGTTTCTCACCCACGTCAAAAGTTTCAGTAATTTTGTGGCAGTTTAACAATGAGGAAACAAGCGAAGAGGTTCAACGGCATTGATAACTACATCTTAGACTCTATCCTCCACCTGATTAGGGTCCTAAAGTACCACTGAAAATATGAGAACTGGGAACCAGGAGTAATGTTTTGAACGAGACGAAGTACCACTGAAATTATGAAAACTGGGAACCAGTGGCAATGTTTTGGACGAGACGAGGTACCACTGAAAATATGAGAACTAGGAACCAAAGGCAATGTTTTGAACGAGACGAGGTACCACTGAAAATATCACAGCTGAGAACCGATAGGCAGTGTTTCGACCGGATCGTCATTATTCCCGATGAAGAATGAGGCAGATCTTGAGTTAAACCCACCAGAAGTATTCCCCGGGTTGTGAACTCTTAGTCTTTAGCGTCGTGGTGTAGTGGACAGCGTAACTGACAATGAGCCACGCATGGGTCAAGCAGGGTTCGAACCCTAGGGGCGGCAGGAGGCCCACATCCAACCAAGCCGGTCATCCTCCCCTCACAGATAATGGATAAATGTATACATTACTTAAACTTGGGTTTATATGCATTGCGTCTTTACTTCTCCGTGCAACGAAGAAAAATATATCTTTTAGAATACACTAAGGCATGTTTCTTAACGTTGATGGACTTGCTACTGTTCCTTCGCCCCTGCCCTTGTTGTGTGGGGCTGGCTGCCGACCACAGACCCTTCCTCAACACCGTAGGGGCTAATTATCAACCATGATATTCATGACAGCCACTGGCGGGGTGGTACGTGAGGGTGGAAAATACTAGGAACGTGAGGGAATTTTTTTGTAGGGGGTGTTTCCCTTCCCTGCAAGCGAGGTAGAAGGCTCCCCAGGGAGAGAGATGGGAAATGAGGGGGAGGTAAAGAAGGGAAGGAGGGAAGGGAGATAAATATGGGTAGGGGAGATGAGGAGGAGGAGGAGGGGAGAGAGAGAGCTGAGGTGTCATCATGTGTTCGTGGTTAAGGTGCCATAAAACTATCACTTGTTGTGGTTTATGTTGCTCCTGTGGAGGACCTTCAAGCCTCACGTTGGCGCCCTTCGTACCTGGCCTCCCTTCTCCACCTCCCCTTCCTTTCCCTTCCCCCTCGATTTTACCTCCCTTCCCCTGTCCCGAATTTGCCCCTCTTCCCTCGTAACGAAGCTGTACCCTTCCCTTGTAACGAGGCTGTACCCTTCCCTTGTAACGAAGCTGTACCCTTCCCTTGTAACGAGGCTGACCTCTTTCCCCTGTAACCAAACTGCCCCCCCCCATCATCAACCCTCCTCTCCTTGTAACGATCGTCACCCCCCCTTTCCCTCCCCCCAGTAACGAGCCTGCCTCCCTCCTTGTAACGGATGGACCTCCACCCATGACGAAGCCTGCCGACCTTGTGACGTACCTTCCTCCTTCGTAACAAACCTGACCCTTCCTTAACGACTCAGTCTACTAACCACCTCGAGGGTCGTCAAGATGTTCAGTTCTGGGTCGTTCTTCTGTTCACTCTTGGGTCGTTCATGATGTTCAGTCTTAAGTCGTCCTGATGTTCACTTACGTGTCATCTCATAATAAAATGTTCATTCCTCATGATGATGATGATAATGATAATAATGATAATAAAAATGATAATAATAATGATAATAATGATAATGATAATGATAATAATAATGATAATAATAATAATAATAATAATAATAATAATAGTAATAATAATAATATTAATAATAATAATAGTAATAATAATAATAATAATGATAATAATAATGATAATAATAATAATAATAATAATAATGATAATAATGATAATAATGATAATGATAATAGTAATAATAATAATAATAATGATAATAATGATAATAATAATGATAACTTGCAATATCCTTCAAATACTTAATCTTCATTCAAAAGCTTCATTCAGGGCTATTTTTTTTAACCCTCATGATTTTTCTGAACAAAAAAGATAAATACATTTGAATTCGATTTCTATAATGAAATGCTGCCATAGACTATATTCTTCGTAAAGAAATATTTCTTTGATAGATTAATATTGGGATCTTTTCGACCACATTAAAGTAATCTCGTTTCTTTTTAATCATCCATGATACTAATTGGTCTACAAATCAATTTATGAATGTAATTATCTGCTTGTTGGAGAAATTAACACCTGGGTCAGTCGTCATTAAGGGGTTAAATTGATTATTAGCGAAGTCATTTGTAAGGGAGCGGGCGTTGAGGGGAATGTGAGGGGAGAAATGGGGAAGTAGCCAGTGAGGGAATTATATGAGAGGGGAATGAATGGGGAAGAGGTGAGTGAGGGAAGGAAGCTGTATTTAAAGGAATAGTTGGTGAGGGAAGAAATGGTAGAGATGTGGGAAATGGAAGGTAGGGGAAGCTATGAAGACAGAGGAGGATCAATAGGGTGAATGTTTAATCAAGGAAGTGATTAAATGAGGGAGACTTGGTAATCATAAGAGCGATTAATCAAGGGAGATATGTGGAGTTATATGATACGGTTAGCTAGGGGATAAATGTGTATTGCTGTGTTAAGGTAGAGATGTGTGGTTCAGGGAAAAGACTAGTTTGATGGTTAGTTGTTAGGGGGGGAAAGGGCTAGTTTGGTGATTAGTTAGGAGACATGTGTATGATCATGGGGTTGAGTGAGGAGTGTGTTTTAAGGGAAGGGTTTACGTAGGGTTAAAAAGGATGGGAGGAGGGCGTTAAGGAATATGAAAGGAGAAGGTATATGGAAGGGGGTTAGTCCGTAGAGGGAGTTGGTGGTCTGGGAGAGAGAGAGAGAGAGAGAGAGAGAGAGAGAGAGAGAGAGAGAGAGAGAGAGAGAGAGAGAGAGGATAGTCTGCACAGTGAGAGTGGGTAAAGCCTTTTACATCCAGCCAAGCATATAGAGCTCTCTCTCTCTCTCTCTCTCTCTCTCTCTCTCTCTCTCTCTCTCTCTCTCTCTCTCTCTCCCTTTCTCTCTCCTTTTTTCATTCCTCTGCCTCCACGTCTTCTGCAAGCATGATGAAATATGTATGACCCTCTCTACTTTGTCTCCACCTCCCTCCTCCGAACCCTCGCTACTCTCGCGCACTCTCTCATTCTTTCTCTCCCTCCCCTCTCTCTCTCTCTCTCCTGGCTTTGTGCCTCTGAGGGCGGGCAGGTACCTTCTCTCCTCCCCCTTCCGCTCACCTGAGCACCATGAGGGGGGGAGAAAATAGATTCTCCCTTCACTCGCTCCACATTATGAATCCTGGCCATCATCACCCGCGCCCTGCCAAAGTAGGTATGGAATAGTCCTCCCACTATTGGACTCTGGATGTACGAGACTGGAAACGAAAACGGGACGCTAAAACTGAAAGTGATGTGTTGAATCTAGCTGGAAATAGAAACTTAAGAGAGATGCGTTGAAGAAAACGGGGTTTGGGTAGGAACTGTATGGACAAGGAAGGGTTTGTGTGTGGGGGGTGTGTATGTGTAATCCTGTTTCACCCTTTCTTGCTCCCTGTCTAACCAGGAGCCTCGTCTTCCCCCCTTTTCCTGTCTGTTCCATATCCCTTCCATTGTTCCCTAACTGTTCCTTCCCTTCACTGCCTTCAACCCGCTCCTCCTCGGCCAATCCATCACTTTAGCTTCCCATTTGCCTCGTCTATCTTCATCCCAGTTCTCTCCCGTCTGCTCATATCTCTCTCATCGTTTCTCATTCCCTTCCCTCCTGCTCTCCTTTCAGTAAAGTTACATAGGATGAGCCACACCACCATCCTTTATCCAATCATCCTCATTATCCATCTTCGCTTTACATCCATCTCTCTCCTATCTATCCACCTCTCCCTCTTCGTCTCGTCCTCTCTTCCTCCTATCCTCTCCACATCTGCATTTCGCCCAGGGGGGGGAGGTTGGGGAAGGGGAGGAACCTGCTGAAAAATTCATAATGTGAGGGAGGGAGGAAGCACTCTCGGTTCAGCACCTGGGTCCTCGGGTACAGCAATGCTCTTGTAGCGGAGTACAGCATTCAGCCCTGTAACGCACCCTCCTCAGCCGTTCTGTAGATCCTGATGTAGTGTGTGTGTGTGTGTGTGGGGGGGGGGGGGGGTTGTAGTGAGACAACCTGTAAAATGGCAAACCCATGTACTGTACCGGGGTCAATTTTGTACTGGGGTCAATTTTGTACTGGGGTCAATTTTGTACTTGGGTCAATTTCGTACTGGGGGCAATTTTGTACTGGGGTCAATTTTGTTCCGGGGTCAATTTTGTACTAGGGTCAATTTTGTATTGAGGTCAATTCTGTACTGGGATTAATTTTGTACTGGGGTCAATTTTGCCCTGGGTTTTCCAGGCACCTGCTCGCCGAGGCTGCGAACCACTTCATTATTAATGATTAGGCCTGAGAGCTGTCAGATAAAATCGTCGAACTCTGAGATAGGAAAAACAAAAAGATAGTTCAATTTTCAATCTAATTTTTCCTTCAATTCAAAACTGTTATTTTATAGACATATTTCAGTGAGAGCGGAGGTGAAGTGGTACATATCTAGGGGTAGGTTGGGGCCCAAGTGTAGAGCGTACAGTGTGTACAATACGTTGACGTAGGGAGGTAAAAGGTGGGCCCAAGTGGGGCCCAGGGACCCCTCTTCCCACCAGAGGAGGAAGGGAAGTGTGTGGGGCAAGAGTCCATCAAATCCCGTAAATAAAAAGTTGTTGAAACTTCTAACAAGTTGGGGAACCTCGAGCCATTTTTTTTTTCTCCTAAGGCTTGTCGAAGCCGCAGCCGCTGCCAGTGTTCGTTTCCCCTCGGCCCAATGGACGGAAACTAACCCCGGGTCTACAACATCCGGACGAAGGGATACAGAGTGAGGGGAAGAAGGGGGCAAGTGTTGCTTTGATCTGCTGGAGGGGTTGTTGTGTGTGTGTGTGTGTGTGTGTGTGTGTCTGTGTGTGCCTCGAGCGTGTGTTGTGCGTCGGCAGAGTTGTGTGCTCAGGAAGGTAATTGCTGGGGTGGACAAGAAGCCGAAGCGCTTGGGGCGGGGTGGTTCAAAAGCTTCGAGGGTCGTGTTCAGATCCCTAGAGGAAACAATTAGACGAGATAGTCTGAGACGAGACGGTCTTAAGATGTTTGATTTTCTCTGAGTGAATAAAAGCCAAGATTTGGGTACTTCGAAGAAGCTACAGAGGTATGGAAAGCAATGTATTCTAGGTAGTCGAAGTAGGTCTGTGTGGGCAGAAGGCATGACCTGGGTGTTTTGTGTTTTTCGAAGCAGCTTCGAAGATACAGAAGGCGAGGTCTAAGCACTTCGAAGCAGCTTCAGTGAAACAGACTCGGAGATGATATGGTTAGTTCGGAGGACCATTACGCCAGGTACTTTAAAGGATGATCCTTTACGAGTCTACATGTAATATTATTGTTCTGATGCTGCACACTGTCCTGACTCTAAGGCCTTTCGTCTACATTGGTGTTGGCTAAATCTTCCCTACATTCTTTAACTTTATGTTTGCTTCAAAGTTCATTTATCAGGTCTCTCTATCATTCCCCCTACATTCCACTACATTGTCGTCGTTTTATCATTTGTTTCTATGACTTTCATTACATTAGGTTCGATTTTCTTTGCGTTTCGAGTTTTGTTGTATTTCCTTTTTTTTTTTCCCCCATTCGTGTCAGATAAATTTCTTTATCTTAGCCTTAGCTCCCAGAAGCCCTCGTCTTTTTCAATTAACCTCTATCTCCCACCCCTTACCTCAGCGTCTCATCTCCCCTCTATCCATTAAGGGTCTGGCCATCCCCTTTCGTCATCCCTTCAGTACTTTTCCCTTTTGTCTCTCTCCCGCTCTCCCCTTTTTTCCACCCCTTCCTAGAGGCCGGCTGACCGGACACATCCCCTTACTGTTACATCCTCGATTGGCCATCCAGCCGCGATGGTCCGGGCTGGTGGGTCAGAAAGAGAGGGTCTGACAGTCAGACGGACCACTCGCCCCTCAGGGAGCAACATGTGTGGAAGAGAGAAAGACTTCCCTCTCACTGGCAGGGAAGGAAGGGAAAGTGAGGCACTGACCCTCTGGCTACTGATGCACGACGGGTCAGAGGAGGTCACCACTTCCTCCTGACCACTCACAGACTGTCAGGGGAGGGGTTAAGGCCTATGATCTAGCCACTCACAGACAGTCAGAATAGACACTAGTGACTTCTGGCCACTCACAGACACTAAGGAGTGTTATCTCTCTGTCTACTCACAGACACTCAGAATAAACACTGTTAACTCTCAACAACTCAGACACTCGGGTAAGAGTGCTCATGACATTTCGTCTTCTACACACACCTGTGTAAAGTACATCACATACTCCTCCACTGTCGATCTATCCAACAGACACCGATCCAACTTGTATCATGCGTCGATGCCTTACATCCATAATATGGTGATGTTAAAGAAGATTTCCGTTTTAAGAATATTTGAAATATCTCATTGTCAAGATAAACAAAGCATTTCAGTAAGAGTGTGGGTGAAGGGCATACGTCTTAGGGGTAGATGGAGGCCAGTATGGAGCTTACAGTGGGTGCACTACATGGACACAGGAAGGTGGCAGGTGGACCCCATTAAGGCGAAGGTGTTCGCTGACATCTTGAAGAGCCAAGAGATGACTTAACTAGTTGTTAGATTCCTATAGACGCTCAGGGAATGAATTTTACTTGCCTTTGGCTCAACTTAAACTGTTACGAGGAGACAGTTTATAACCTGCTGCCTCTCATAAACAGTCACCTGTTTAATATATTTAGATTTCTGTGGAAGGAACGATTAAGAGAGATGGGAAATATTATTTGACTCGGAAAACGAGATGAGTTGAGGTCGCTATGCGCTAGAGTTTTTCATCGCTGACACTTTCCTATCCCAGGGCCCATCAGCGAAGATGGGCGGCCTGGCACGACTAACGATAAATCGCCCACGCCCACGCCCACGCCCACGCCCACGGTAAAGGAGGTTGTTACGCTCACGTCTGCCATAAGGAAGGTAGCATTAGCGTAACTAAGGAGAGGGTAATGGCGTAGAAGTTTCCCAGTTTAAGCAAATCTAAAGATTTAAGGATAATGTTCATATTTGGGTGTTGTGGTATGGTGGGTGTTATGTATATGTGGTTGTATATATGGTTGTATATATGTTATGTATATGTGGTCGTATATGTGATTGTATATGTGGTTGTATATGTGGTTGTATATGTGGTTCTATATTTGGTTGTATATGTGTTTGTATATGTGGTTGTATATGTGGTCGTATATTTGGTCGTATATGTGGTCGTATATGTGATTGTGTATGTGGTTGTATATGTGGTTGTATGTGTGGTTGTATATGTGGTTGTATATGTGGTTCTATATTTGGTTGTATATGTGTTTGTATATGTGGTTGTATATGTGGTCGTATATTTGGTCGTATATGTGGTCGTATATGTGATTGTGTATGTGGTTGTATATGTGGTTGTATGTGTGGTTGTATATGTGGTTGTATATGTGGTTGTATATGTGGTTGTATATGTGATTGTGTATGTGGTTGTATATGTGGTTGTATGTGTGGTTGTATATGTGGTTGTATATGTGGTTGTATGTGTGGTTGTATATGTGGTTGTATATGTGGTTGTATATGTGATTGTGTATGTGGTTGTATATGTGGTTGTATGTGTGGTTGTATATGTGGTTGTATATGTGGTTGTATATGTGGTCGTATATGTGGTCGTATATGTGGTTGTATATGTGGTTGTATATGTGGTTGTATATGTGTTTTATGGTTGTAGCGTAACCGCCGATGCGGGAATAGTGATTTCATTCTGAGTCCTGGTCGGTTAACTTTTATGTGTATTGCTTTATACGCAAATTGGTGGACGATACGACCTTTGGGTATGATGGTTTGACCTTTGACCTGACCCATAAGGGTATGGCCAAAGGCCACAGGCCATTATACCTAAGGGTTCCTACCGTCGTGTTCAAGTGTGGTCGTCCCATCGTCTTCAAGGGTCGTCATACCATCGTCCTCCAGGGTCGTCATACCATCGTCTTACAGGGTCGTCATACCACCGTCCTCCAAGGTCGTCATACCACCGTCCTCCAGGGTCGTCATGCCACCGTCCTCCAGGGTCGTCATGCCACCGTCCTCCAGGGTCGTCATGCCACCGTCCTCCAGGGTCGTCATGCCACCGTCCTACAGGGTCGTCATACCACCGTCCTCCAGGGTCGTCATGCCACCGTCCTCCAGGGTCGTCATACCAGCGTCCTACAGGGTCGTCAATCTGAAAAGACGTTAGAAAACATCATTTTCCTCCTCCCGGCTCGTCAACATGGCCTCCTGATGCGCCATCTTGCCCGACGGAGAAGCGAACACATAAGCCATCATAAACAGTCATGACCCAGCCAGTTAAGGTTTCACTCTTAGGTCATCAGGACGCAGACGTATGTTCCTCACTCTCCTCGTTGACAGCTCGTTACGTCTCGGCCCACAGCGGCCATATTTATGCCCATCTGGCTCACATTTTAATCTCGCGAGAGGACCTCCTCCTCGCGCCAATTACGAAAATAGAGCGTCAGCGTCAGCAAGCAGAGGTAGTAGTCATGCATCCACAGTTTCAGTTTCTCTGGTCTATCTTAAGCACGTAAATGTACTTTTTTGACATACGTATAGTAATTTATTTGACATTTTGAAGGCTAAAATTATCTTCGCATGCTTAGAAATTAGAAGCAAAAGGAGTAACAGCGTAATTATCTTTACACTGATCTTCTTCGTCGTCTTGTTGACAGAAATCAACTTATTACACACGAAGGAAATAAACAAAAGAGAAACAGTAAATAGATAACATCAGGAATGGCAGGAAGAAAGAGACATACATATGGGGGACCCCTGACAATAACAAAACCAGGCCCTTAAAAAAACCCGGTACCTTAGTCAGTCATGAGAAGAGATGAAGTAATGAACATATGGCGGTTGGCGAAGACTGGCAACCAATCAACCGACCTCCCCTTCCCTCCAACCCTAAATCCTAGCGCCCAGCCCACTTGACTCCGTTACCCCAACTCCTCAGCTGACAGTTACCGACAAGGTAGCAAGCGACCAGCGTATTTACGTGTCTCAAGTCCCGCATTCCACCTTTAATAACTCATAATAAAACAGATTCTCCCGGGGTTTAAAAGTTGGGGGTGTGGGGGGATGTCGGGGTGTGGGTGGGAGTGAGTTGGGGGCTACCGGCTTAAGACCAGTTGGTCCGCTTGTAACTGGTTCTTGGCCAAGAGTTAATAGCAGACACAGGGATATTAAGAGTTTCTTATGAATGCGGGGGAACCAGTGAACGAAGCCGCTCTGGTATTGTCCCTCTCTCCACCCTCCTCCTCCCATCTCTTTCCCCCTCATCCACCCCCCTCTTCCCCCTCCCCCTCCTCCTTCCCCTCCCAGTGCTTTGACTTTTCAATTGGTAATTGGCAGTTGAGGATTCTTTTCCCCTGGCCTGGCAGAGAATTATTACCCTCGCATGTCTTCTAATTGGTCCTAACATTTCTTTTTTCTTTCATTTAAAGTTTCATTAAGTTTCTAACAAGTTAACATCGTTAGTAGTTTACTGTAGACAAAATGTTAGTTAACACGGTGTAAAAACCTGGTCGAATCATTGGTTTCTGGACGATTTATTAATACACGGTCGAGTTATTGGCATTTGGTCGAATGGCTGGTTCATGGTCGATTGATTGATACATGGTCGAAATATTTGTATTTGGTGGAATTATTGGTTCATGGTCGAATTACTGACATGAACGTCGAATTATTGGTACATTGTCGAATTATTCGTACAAAGTCGAATTATTGGAATTTGGTCGAATCATTGGTACACGGTCGAAGTACTGATATGGGGTCGAATTACTGAGACTTGGTCGAATTATTAGTACACGGAGCACAGTCGAGAGAAGACATGATGGTTTGGTGGCGAGGTTATCTGCTGGAGGATGTCTCCTTCACCACATGTTCATGTTCTAGTCTTGTTCTCTCTCTCTCTCTCTCTCTCTCTCTCTCTCTCTCTCTCTCTCTCTCTCTCTCTCTCTCTCTCTCAACGGAGACGTATCCCTCCCCGTACATGAAAGCCATAAGATGACTTCTCCCCTCCATTAATGCCGTGTCTCCCTTCCCTCCCACACACACACACACACACACACACACACACACACACACACACACACACACCCTACACGACCATGACAGGTCACCACCACCCTCCACCACCACCACCCCCATACCTCATCCTGAAGGAGGGAGCGCACGCCGGCGACGGCGCCCCAAAGACACGGAGCTTATAATCCGTCTTGATCCACTTAAGCCGTCGGCATCTGGCGGGTTGCGGGCGTATATAGACCTGTCACCCTCGATAAGGTAGGAAATCGCTGCTTTTACGCCATGAGCCGAACGTCAATGAGCTGCTAATGCCATTGGCAGTAATGCGTAATTATAGACGCCTCTCCTTTTTTCCCATCGTGATTACGCATTTGTCACCCGCATAACAGCCCTCTGGAAACAAATGGTTTGAGAGATTATAGACGTCGGTGTGTGTAATCAAGACCCATATATTCTGGGAAGAAGTGGCATTAGAAGAGGTTCGAACCCCCTCATAAGGAGGACCGGACGAGTCCCCAGTCCTCCTTTTGTGGCGGGATAAACAACGGCAGAGCATCGGGTCCTCTCTGGTGCGACCCGCCCCTTCTGGAGTTTATGACGGCCCCCGCGTCGCCGTGCATTTTTCTCCCCAAGATGAACAAGGATAAGGCTGTGAGTTGGTTAATCATGTTCGTCCTTGGGAGAGAAGAAATGAGGAGCCCCGGCAGGTCGTGTAACATTACAGGAAGGCGCGTCGTCGCCCCAGCATAATTAGTTTTAGAAATGATGAACTCCGTCCGTGAGGGGTGTTGGCAGCCTTGGTGACACGACTGGTGAGGTGAGAGGGAGGGGAGAGGGAGGAAGGGAGAGGGAGAGAGAGGCAGAGAGAGGGGGTGATGGATGGCAGGGGAGAGGAATGAGGAGGGAAGAGGAGGAGGAGGAGGAGGAGGTGGTGAGAGTATGGGTGGTGATGGGTGTAGAGGCGTGGGTTGGGAGGGTGGTTGGCGAAGAGAGAGAGAGAGAGAGAGAGAGAGAGAGAGAGAGAGAGAGAGAGAGAGAGAGAGAGAGAGAGAGAGAGAGGCGTATGGACGAGACAGTAAAGACAGGAGGGGAGAGACATACAAATCTCACCGTCTCCCCAGCTGCCGACAGGGAAGGGGAGGGAGGGAGGAAGGGAGTTTAATTATGAGGTGATGGGGAGGTCAAGGCAGCCCCCCCCCAGCTCACTAGAACCCCGCCAGCGATACTAGATCCTCTTCCTCAACACCACCAGGATCGTCGCGCCCTTCCAGCCACACCAACCACTCCTCAGATGCAGAGCTGTCACATCCAGAGAGACTACTTCATAGCGCGCGCGCACATACACACACACACACACACACACACATACACACACACACACACACACACACACACACACACACACACACACACACACACACACACACAAATCCACGGTAAAACTCAAAGAGACACGCTAACCTGTGGCAGAAGTAGCACACCAGAAAACGGGCTTGGTAATTTATGAGCTGTTGTATTTCCTGCCGTGTTGAGGCTTGTGTTGTGCCTAACACCTTGACGACGAAGGTACGACCCTTGACGACGAAGGTACGACCCTTGACGACGAAGGTACGACCCTTGACGACGAAGGTACGACCCTTGACGACAAAGGCACGACCCTTGAAGACGACGTTACGACCCTTGCGTACGATGGACTGACCTTTGACCTGACCCGAAAGGGATAAGTGGAATGTAACATCATCATTCCCAAGGGTCGTTCAGTCGTGTTCAAAGGTCGTGCGTCGTACTCAAGGGTCATACCGTCGTGTTCAAGGGTCATACCGTCGTGTTCAAGGGTCATACCGTCGTGTTCAAGGGTCATACCGTCGTGTTCAAGGGTTGTACCGTCGTGCTCAAGGGTCATACCGTCGTGCTCAAGGGTCATACCGTCGTGTTCAAGGGTTGTACCGTCATGTTCAAGGGTCGTACCGTCGTGTTCAAGGGTCGTACCGTCGTGTTCAAGGGTCGTACAGTCTTGTTCAAGGGTCATACCGTCGTGTTCAAGGGTCGTGCGTCGTGCTCAAGGGTCATACCGTCGTGTTCAAGGGTCGTACCGTCATGTTCAAGGGTCGTACCGTCGTGCTCAAGGATCGTACCGTCGTGCTCAAGGATCGTACCGTCGTGCTCAAGGGTCCTACCGTCGTGCTCAAGGGTCGTACCGTCGTGTCCTGTGGCTTAATTGTGCTCGATAAAATACTGCTCCTTCTAATCCTATTTCTGTATTCATATGTTTGCAGGTTCGTCCGCTTGTGAGAGAACATGTACGAATATGTGGACGAATGTTTGCAGCGTATCGTCAACGCGTTCGGTAGACCTTGAGAAGGTGTGGATGGACGTGGGTCAAGGTGTGGGTGGACGTGGGTCAAGGTGTGGGTGGACGTGGGTCAAAGGCCCAAGCACTTCCTACCGTTGGGGAGGCCTTCAAACACAGAGACTTTGCGGTCGTACGATAGATTTCCATAGATGTGCGTACAATGGCACCCCTCCCTCCTCCTATCCTCTGCGTATGAAGGGAAGGTCGGACTTGCTAGGGGGAGAGAGAGAGAGAGAGAGAGAGAGAGAGAGAGAGAGAGAGAGAGAGGGAGAGAGAGGGAGATGATGATGGCGGTGGTAACTTTTAAATGGTCCAAGCAGCTGAGTTCGATCAGGCACCTCGGTCGGTGGTGGTGGTGGAAAGACTCGTCGATGCTGACGGGCGTCCGTCGATGGTAAGCCAGGTGGCCCTGCTGGCGCTGGGGGCCACCTGGCTTCCTCCTCCTCCTCCTCCTCTTCCTCAGCCCTCATCCTCCTCAGCCAGAGGGAACTCGTAAATCACCAGAGAGACGCTCGAAGCTAACACCACTCACTTAATATAGTCCGTTTGCGCTACGGAGCTAAGGTTAATGAGGCCAAACCATCTCTACGTC
The DNA here is from genome assembly GCF_036320965.1 of Panulirus ornatus. Classification (NCBI taxonomy): domain Eukaryota; kingdom Metazoa; phylum Arthropoda; class Malacostraca; order Decapoda; family Palinuridae; genus Panulirus; species Panulirus ornatus. Next base: position 16,466,113 of record NC_092275.1, read on the forward strand.
ACAGCTGTAGAGTTAATGAGGCCCACCTGTCTGCACATCACTGCTACAGAGGTTAATGAGGCCAACCCGCCCATACATCACTGCTACAGAGGTTACAGAGGCCGGAGTTAATGAGGCCAATCAGCCCCTACTGAGGATAAGCCAGTGTCCCGTCACGTTATCCTAAACACAGATCATAAAACTGATCTCATGATAACAAAACTGATCTCATGATAACAAAACTGATCTCATGATAACAAAACTGATCTCTTTCTTTCATACTATTCGCCATTTCCCGCGCGAGCGAAGTAGCGTTAAGAACAGAGGACTGGGCCTTTGAGGGAATATCCTCACCTGGCCCCCTTCCCTGTTCCTTCTTTTGGAAAATTAAAAAAGAAAAACGAGAGGGAGGGGGGGATTTCCAGCCCCCAGCTCCCATAATCATAAAACTGACCTCATGGTTAACTTCTTAACGCTTTCTTTACGTACAGAATCAGTAAATAGCGAAGAAGCAGAAGGAAATCCACGTCTTCAATCAATAGAAGACTTCATTAAGATCATCTTCCTACAGTGAGTATATCACTGAAATGAATGATAAAGGTTATTCAATGCTACAGAGACTGGAGGATTAAATCCTTCATCCTGCGTTAAACCATCGCTTTGAGCGAAGGATTAAGGGCATTGGATCAAGGGCATTGGATTAGGGGCAAAGCGTTTTAATAGCCCGTGGATCAATACCGAAGAACATGCCTTAAACACTTTCTCTAATTGCGATCAAGATTGATTTAGAATTTTGACATTGAGGTGCCTTGGTTCGCTGCCTATAAATCTCTCGACTTTAGATATTAAACATAGAATTTCTATAACTCGAGACCAGATGACATGATGATAGATAGATAGATAGATAGATAGATAGATAGATAGATAGATAGCATTGCAGAGTTCGATCTTGAGCTGAGCACGACGGTACGACCCTAGAGCACGACGGTACGACCCTTGAGCACGATGAAAAGACCCTTAAGCACGACGGTACGACCCCCAGGTCGTAGACCCAAAAGGGTCAGACTATACCGTCTTTTACCTTGCAAGGGTCGTACCGTCGTGCTCAAGGGTCGTACCGTCGTGCTAAAGGGTCGTACCGTCGTGCTAAAGGGTCGTACCGTCGTGCTCAAGATTTCTCAATGCCCACCTTCCATCTCATCCTCACCCCACACCTCTATCTCCCCATCCAATCACCCACTCTCCCCTCATTCCCTCCCCCCCATTACTCCCTCACTCCATCTTTCTCCCCTTCTGCCTCATCTCCTCCCCCAAGGCATAAAAAAAAACAATTAACGAATTCATTTAACACATCCTCCCCTCCCTGGCGCCCCAGTCATTTAGTCTCCCCTCCCTGGCGCCCCAGCCCTCTAGTCTCCCCTCTCCTGCTGACAGCCCATTCCCCTCAGCTCATCACCCATTCCTGGTTGCCCTCTATCTTATTTACTGATTAATCGTCTCTCTCTTATCTCTCTTATCTTAGTCGTTATCTTTATTGTCTATCTTTATCTTCTTACTTGCGCATTTCTGTCTTATCACGGTTGATCTGCTATTCTCCCCTTCTCCCAGGTCTGTGAGCTCTTCCGTTCCCTCTCCCCTCTCCCCACCCTCCTCTCCCCAACTCCAGAAATCCCTCTTTCTCCCCTCCCCGGCTCTCAACAGAGATCACGTTTTCTCCCCACTCACGTCTGAGGTCTGTTCTCAAAGAATGGGGAGAAACGTTAGCTGAATGGCTAGGGTGGGGAGAGGAGGGGGGGGGGAGAAGGAGAGAGGGGATGCTGGGAGAGGAAAACCTTTCCCTAGGAGGGGAGAAAGAGAGGTAGAGGGGAGCTTTGCTCGAAGAGGGGAGATAAAGGTGGACTGAGGGTAAAGAGAACGGCAGGCGGGGGGGGGGGGGAGACATGGTGGTCTAGGGGAGGTGAGGGAGAGGTGGGGATGAGGGGAGAGGAAGGAGGGGTGAACAGAGGGAAGGAGAGCCACAGTTGCAGTCAGCATTTTTCCCTTCACACACACACACACACACACACACACACACACACACACACACACACACACACACAGCATTAACACCTCCTTTCCCCTCTTCCTTATCTACTCTCTCTCTCTCTCTCTCTCTCTCTCTCTCTCTCTCTCTCTCTCTCTCTCTCTCTCTCTCTCCCTCCCTCCTCCAGCATGTCACCTTCCCCTCTTCCAGTCTTTTTTTCCCCTTTGTTCAGTACTGTAGCCTTAATATTCTCACAGCTCATTCTCTCTCCTTTCCCTCGTTCCCTTCCCTTCCCTTCCCACTGATTAGCCTCCGCCATTCCATCAGCACCAAAGAAATAAATCTTTCGCTTCTGTCGCATATATTTTTTTCCAACATTCTTTTCTTTCCCGTCATTTCCCCTCATCCCCCCCCCTGGCCTTTGTCCTCTGCCAGTCTACCTTCTCCTCCCCTTGCCCCCGTTGGCTCCCCTCAAGCCCTGATAAGATGGGAGATAAGGATTCTCCCCACCCACATCCCCCCCTCGTATATAATCTAAGGGACTTAGGTCTCGTCATCCCACACACACACACACACTACCCATCCTTCCTCTATTGGACAGGCCGGGTTCAGGTCTCACAAAATAATTTAGACTCTAAAATTAACGTAGCGTGTTGCCTGAGTTGTGCTGGCACACACCTTTCACTGCTACGGCCGACCCAATGGAGCGCACACAGATGCCTCATACATACATACATACGTACATACATACGTACATACATATGTAAATACATATTCACATAAATACGTGAAAAAAGATATTATTATTATTATTATTATTATTATTTTGCTTTGTCGCTGTCTCCCGCGTTAGCGAGGTAGCGCAAGGAAACAGACGAAAGAATGTCCCAACCCACCCACATACACATGTGTATACATACACGTCCACACACAGCGCATATACATACCTATACATCTCAATGTATACATATATATACACACACAGACATATACATATATATATATATATATATATATATACACATGTATATAATTCATACTGTCTGCCTTTATTCATTCCCATCGCCCATTATCTATACATAAGAAAAAGAGAATCACACAGATAAAGTAAGTGGTAAATACTTTAGTATTTCCAAGTTAACCCAGAAGTTAAAATCTGATGAAGGTGTGTAAAGACGAGGTGGTAATTTATCATTCTTGTCTCGACCGTGTGTGTGTGTGTGTGTGTGTGTGTGTGTGTGTGTGTACTTGGGAAGTAGGAAGAAAACGAGCTTCAGCACCAGGACTCCACTTTCTTAATGTCTGTTTACATTCTCGCTACATGTGTGAGTTATCATCACCAACATGTTTATGCCCTAACAAACAAATCATCCATTACTCTACCTTAGAACTAAAAGTAATATAAATCATTACTTAAACCTGTACGCCTTAATACTACTAAATCCCACTTGCCTATTTCCACTATAGCATTTAGTACGACCATAGAGCAATCACACATTAAACATAAGTTCAAAATGCGATCCAAATTTTCTGAAAAGGAATCTGATCTCAAACTGTGCTCGTCACAGTCCAGCTCTTCTGCGCATATATACACTGGCGTCACGATGGGTTATCTTAACCAGCGTTCGTAGGTTTAACGCCAGCAATTAAGGGAGGTTTTTTTTTTCTTTTCTGGCCTAACCTGATGGTTATTTCGCCCTTGTTTGCATAGCGTGTGTCTGGTTGTTTTGGTTTAGCCATCTTTGGCGCCCAGTTCTGTTTTGACACAGAGTCGGTCAAACACTAGGCGCTTCCTTGGATGTCTGTGAGAGACGTGAGCGACTGATTAAGACTATTTTTTTTTCTCTCTCTTTTTTTTCAGATCTCCCAGAATGCTGTAGACGCCCCCAGAGGTGTGTGTGCGTGTGTGACACAAGGTAAGATGATTGTGGGGGACGGAGGATGGGGGGAGGTTTGACTTTGTGGAGTTTTGATGAGTGGGTTGGGTGTGGGAGATTAGTGGGGGGGGGAGGGGTGGGTGGTTTGGTGTGGGGTATATGTGGGGTTATAAAGGGACGAGTTGTGGGGGTTATGTGTACACACACACACACACACACACACACACACACACACACACACACACACACATACACACACACAGGTCGTGTGGGTGTGGGGGAAGGGTGTGGGGAAACGGCAGACGACTCTGCCCAGACATCTCTCTCTCTCTCTCTCTCTCTCTCTCTCTCTCTCTCTCTCTCTCTCTCTCTCTCTCTCTCTCTCTCTCTGACACCGACGAGTGCATGTTAGTGTGAGCGTGGAAGTGTTTACGTGTGTGGGAGTGTGTGAGATCTGTATATATATCCATAGCGAGCCGACTCACTGACGCTTAGAGTGGCGTCTGTTTACGCCCAGATTGTAAATGTTATTTACGTTTACAGTTTACGCTCACGTGTAAGTCGTCCTACGTCTGTTTGTATCACAATGATTTACAGATCAAATTGTATACATTTCCCTGATTTCATCACTGTCTCCGGGTGGTTAGATTAACTCGGTATATCATTGAAAGCAATCGAAAATGGGATGTGGGTCCCCAGTTATTGAAAACGGTGTTTTTCAGTGAGTGATTGGCGGTGAATTAGCATGCCCACTCACTGATTGGCAATAACGTTGGTATCCTATTCTCTAATTGATGGTTATCTACCTATTCCAATCACTGATTGGTCATAAACGCTTTATCCTTCTCACTGAATGGTGGGTTACCATTCTTCTCCAATCAGTGACTGGTAATTACCTACCTGATATAGAAGTAATGAAGGAAGATCTCATTACTGAGAATATGATCAAGACACAAACTATATTGATTTATTACAATCAAAACAATTCTTGAGAAAGATTCAGTGAGGAAGATGAAGCTGTTTCGAAGCTGTTTCGAACTGTTGTCTCGAGATAAGGCAACTATAGGCTTCGCTGGGGTTGGAGAAATACATCAATGAAACCAATTAAGACTTAATTGTATTGTTATATCACTGGACTTGCGACCGGAGGAGCCTGACGAATGTATGCTGAGGCGAGTATAGGATTATATTAACTTGAAGGAGTCAAGAGGCGGGCAAGTGGGTATATCCTGGCGGCTCCTGTATTGAAGTGGCAATATCCTCCACATCCTCACAGGGACAAGAATAGATCCACACTCCCCCTCCCGCATCTCCAACACAGGCGTTCACCCTCCCACTCCCGCAACTCCAACAAAGACGTCACCCTCCCTCTCTTGCTCCTCCAACACAGGCTTCACCCTCCTCCTTCTCTGACACAGACATGACCCTTCTGGACCTCCAATGCTGGAGTCACCACGCCCACCCAACACTCCAACACAGACCTGAACTCCCCCTCTCCAACATCTCCCACATAGACTTTATTCCTCCGTCTACCTCCACCACAACCCTCATCCCGTTCTACATCATCCAAAAGAGACACTAACTCCCACATCTCCAGCATGAGCCTCAACCTCTCTATACATAGATAAAACAGAATATAAAACAGAATTCCTCTCTCTCCAACATCTCCAACACATATATCAACCTCCTCCGACACCTCGAACACAAAAACCACCAACAATCCTCCAAAAATGTCGCCCAACACTACTGAAAACTACATCCCTTCCCTTATCTCCAACGTATGCATCATCTCCCACTTTCCTGACAAAGATAAACCCCCCAACACACACACACACACACACACACACACACACACACACACACACATACACACACGCCTCTCCAAAATAGACACCAGCTCTCCCCAACACCCTTCGCATAGCTCTCTTCCCTCTCCAACACTTCTGAAAATAGATGTTTGTAGTTTCGTCTACAACAGTAAACCTCTCTTGATGCCATGATTTCGCACATTAAGCAAAATCATAGCTACTACTACTACTACTACTACTACTATTACTGCTACTACTACAACTGCTTCTACTACTACTACCACTACCACTACTACAACTACTACTACTACTACTACTACCACTAATACTACTACTATTACCACTACTACTTTTCTAAGCTTATCTCTATTATCTTCGCTATTATCACCTCGACCCTTCATTATTACCATCCTCGTCTCTCATGGACAATTGGACACCACTCCCCAAAATGAAGTCCCTCCCTCCTACACCACCATTCCCCACCACCATTCCCCACCACACACACCACCACCACCACCAGGGTCAGCTGATGCACATATGGTCCTCCAACAGCTCAAGTTACTATTAGTGTCAACAACCAGTTGGCTCTGAGTAAGTCATTTGTACCACCTGTCTCCTCATTTCCCCTCGTGCTCATTTGATGTCTTCATCCTCTGGGTATATATATATATATATATATATATATATATATATATATATATATATATATATATATATATATATATATATATATATATATATATAGTGGTATAACCACTGGCTACACCACTGTATAACGAGATAACGAGGCGATTAAGGGCCAGTGGTATCGTCAGGGAAAGAAGAAGGGAGGTGTTGAGTGTCGAGTGCAAGGTGTCGAAGCGTTAATGTGTCGAGCCAAACACTCACTTGGAGAGAGCGGAGGAGGAGGGAAGGAGGAAACTGTCGACGGGAATGTCGACTTTGTTTTTCCCCTCCTGCCATTTCCCTGCCCCAATACGTCGCACTTTCGAACTCATCCTAAGAGCAGTTAATGTCTGGGAATGTACCAACAGCTTCTCAGTTATCAGAAAATATGAGTTTCTTAACTAATTTATGCAGGGGAGGAGAAGTAGAGGATCCCAGAGTGGGGAGAGTCCCAAAGACCAGATGGTGTGGGGAGACGAACTGAGGGAGGGAGAGAGGGTCAGGTTACTGCATGACGTCACGGGGGGGTAGGGTAGAGATCCCCCTTGTTTACATTCCCATAATCATCACATCACTAAGTAGGATTCTGGGCATTCCTAGAGGATTCTGAAGGTTCCAAGCGAATTTGGAAAGTTTCCTATGGGATTCTGGGGAATTCTAGGTGGGTTCTAAGATTTTCTGGGGGATTCTAGGTGGGTTCTGAGATTTTCTGGGGGATTCTAGGTGGGTTTTGAGATTTTCTGGGGGATTCTAGGTGGGTTCTGAGATTTTCTGGGGGATCTGGGGATTGCTGGAGAAAACTGACGGTTTTTGGGAGGATTCTAAGGGAGTTTCTAGGGGATTCTAAGGTTTTCTGGGGATCTGGGGGTTCCTGGAGGATTCTCATGGTTTCTAGGGGATCTTCGGGGTTTCTGAAGGATTCTAATGATACTTGTAAAATTTCTAAAGTACCTGAAGGATTCTGAGGGTTTCTGAAAGATTCTGAGGGTTTCTGGGGATTCTGAAGATTCTCGGGGGATATTCTGGGGGTACCCAGAGGATTCTAATGGTCTCTGGAGAATCCTAATAGTTCCTGAAGGAATCTGATGTTTTCCGAAGGATTCTGAGGCTTTTTGGAAGATTCTAAAGGTTCCTGAAGATTCTGAGGGTTCCTGAAGATTCTAAAGGTTCCTGAAGATTCTGAGGGTTCCTGAAGATTCTAAAGGTTATTGGAGGATTCTCAGGTTTTCTGAGGATTGTGAAGGATCTTGAGAACTTGTCTCGCTTCTCTCTAAACCAGAGGAGGTCGAGGCTTTATCTTGGACGAGTCAAAACAAAAAAAATCTTTATTTCTCTCTCGTGAAGCGAGGATTTGCAGTCGAGATTCTTGTATCAAAACTAGACGTAGATTTGGAGTGGGCTTCACCGTAGCCTTATGTGACAGCAGAATTTTATTGCAGTACCTCGTGGGGTAAGCAAGCATTCTCTTCCCCTCCACCTCTGAATAGCCATTCCATCATCTTGTACTCTTCCTTCCTCTCACCCTTTCCCTTCCTTCCCTCCCTCCCTCTGACACCACCTTATTCCTCCTCTCCTCCTCTCCCATGGAGTCCTTCCCAGCCACTCCCACGGGTTCTCATGGCTCCCTCAGGCCCAGCCGGGGTCCCATGACCTCTCCAGGTCAGGAAGGGTCACGTGAAAAGGGGGGGGGGTCATAAATGGCGATAAGGACAGCTTGAACTACCCTAACCCAGTGTCAAGTACAGCTTGAACTATCCTAAACCAGTGTCAAGTACAGCTTGAACTATCCTAAACCAGTGTAAAGTACAGCTTGAACTATCCTAACCCAGTGTCAAGCACAGCTTGAACTATCTTAATGAAACAGATAAGATTATCTGTATTGCTGAAAGATAACCAGAAGTAAAATCTAGTGTATCTAGATGAGCGCAACACAAGCTCTTTCATTTCACGTCTCTAGAACCCATGCCTGAAGTGAATACCTCAGAGAAGGGGTTTGAGGGCTTGCTGCAACACAGTGTTGGGGGTCCCCCATACAAGTGAGTGTTGGTCTACTGCAACACAGTGTTGGGGGTCCCCATACAAGTGAGTGTTGGTCTACGGTAAACTCACACTACATCATTCACTGTTGTACAGATTATCTGGTTCGGTCGCGAATGAGGGGGTCATGTAGCTCTTGCGTGGAGGTCACGGGTCATATTGGTCACACTGAGGGTCGTTCAGTTACCTTTTTTGTCTAATTTAGTGGTCAAAAAGTCACGGTGGTCACCTTCGAGGGTTCTGACCTCTGCGGGTCACTGGCGAATGGTTTTACCTCATGTCTCCAGACAGAGGGACATGATCACCCTTGTCTTGTCTCGTGCTCAATAGGAATATTAAACCAGTGACCACGAAGGTACGTTCCTTGACCACGAAGGTACGTTCCTTGACCACGAAGGTACGTTCCTTGAGCACGACGGTACGTTCCTTGAGCACGATGGTACGTTTCTTGACCACAACGGTACGTTCCTTGACCACGACTGTACGATCTTCGACCACGACGGTACGTTCCTTGAGCACGACGGTACGTTCCTTGACCACGACGGTACGTTCCTTGAGCACGACGGTACGTTCCTTACCACGACGGTACGATCTTCGACCACGACGGTACGTTCCTTGAGCACGACGGTACGTTCCTTGACCACGACGATACGTTCCTTGACCACGACGGTACGATCCTTGACCACGACGGTATGTTCCTTGAGCACAACGGTACGTTCCTTGACCACGACGGTACGATCTTCGACCACGACGGTACGATCTTCGACCACGACGGTACGTTCCTTGCAATACATACGGGGGGGGGGGGGCAATACACTTAATACGAGATAGACGAATTCCTTTCCCTTCGTAATTAACTCGGTACCCCTACCAGCGGGACACAAGCTGCCATCTACTTCCATGTATTAAAAAAAAAGAAAAAGAAAATATTCCATAAAAAGAGATTCGGGAGAGGTTTTACGACTGGCCACAGTGGCCCCCCCTTGTGAGGCTTGTATTTCCTCAGTCACCCCCCCCCCCCTTCTCTCTCTCTCTCTCTCTCTCTCTCTCTCTCTCTCTCTCTCTCTCTCTCTCTCTCTCTCTCTCTCTCTCTCTCTCTCTCTCCCCAAAGTGCGTCTGGCGTGGAATTTTGGTGTTATCTTTTCCGTGGAGGGAAACTGCCCTTAAGGGAGGCCATGGTGTCGGGTCTCACGACCCCATGGAATGTCGACTGTTCTCACTGTGTTAACGTAGACGAGGTCTGACTGTAGGGAGAAGGGGACGGTGACCAGAGGTGACTCAAAAATATTTCTCATTATCGTGTGTGTGTGTGTGTGTGTGTGTGTGTGAGGTGTGTGTGTGTGTGTGTGTGTGTGAGGTGTGTGTGTGTGTGTGTGTGTGTGTGTGTGTGTGTGTGTGTGAGGTGTGTGTGTGTGTGTGTGTGTGTGTGAGGTGTGTGTGTGTGTGTGTGTGTGTGTGTGTGAGGTGTGTGTGTGTGTGTGTGTGTGTGTGTGAGGTGTGTGTGTGTCTGTGTGTGTGTGAGGTGTGTGTGTGTGTGTGTGTGTGTGTGTGTGTGAGGTGTGTGTGTGTGTGTGAGGTGTGTGTGTGAGGTGTGTGTGTGTGTGTGTGTGTGTGTGTGTGTGTGTGTGTGTGTGTGTGTGTGTATGAGGTGTGTGTGTGAGGTGTGTGTGTGTGTGTGTGTGTGTGTGTGTGTGTTCTCTGTCATCACCACTGGTAGCTGTGTACTCGACCTCCACCCCTTGTGTGTTGACATTCCAACCACCCGTTATACAAAAGCGTCACTTAATTGGTTAATTCACAACCAATCACGCACTTCGTACTGAACAATACGAGGCGAGGAAGAAGAAAAAAAGAAAAAAAAAGCACTCGTCATGACCTTTGCAAACTGGTTGTAGAATAAGAGCCCTGTTTAATGACCGGGTCAATGCAATTAGAGTGGCTTCGACCACAGCTTCGACACTCGGTGAACCTTATAATGCAGGTTCGAATCTTCATAAATTAACAATACTAATACAGTTTAATCGCCCCGGTATGGCGGTAATGAACGAGGGTCATGTCCAGACCCTGATAGATAGATGTGTTTGCCTCGTCATTAGCGGGTCTAATAACTCCGGTAATTACTCCACCAGCAATTAATGGACGGGAAGATTTTTTTTTTTTGGGGGGGGGGTCATTGATAATCCCGGGTTTTGATAGATCTCTCCCTTCGACGCCTCCTTCAGGAGTCTGGACACATTAGGAGAGCTGAAGGATCTTAATGAGGGATTACTAGACATTGTCGCACGACATCTGAGGTCGTCTGACGCTCCGAGTGTGAGGAGGTCGTATGGCACCTCATCCCGTCGTGCTCTAGGGTCGTACTGTCGTGCTCTAGGGTAGTACCGTCGTGATCAAGGGTCGTACCGTCGTGATCAAGGGTCGTTCCGTCGTGCTCTAGGGTTGTACCGTCGTGATTAAAGGTCGTTCCGTCGTGCTCTAGGGTCGTACCGTCGTGGTTAAGGGTCGTACCTTCGTGTTCTAGGGTCGTACCGTCGTGCTCAAGGGTCGTTCCGTCGTGCTCTAGGGTCGTACCGTCGTGGTTAAGGGTCGTACCGTCGTGCTCTAGGGTCGTTCCGTCGTGCTCTAGGGTCGTACCGTCGTAGTTAAGGGTCGTACCGTCGTGCTCTAGGGTCGTTCCGTCGTGCTCTAGGGTCGTTCCGTCGTGCTCTAGGGTCGTACCGTCGTGCTCTAGGGTCGTTCTGCGTGAGGAGGTCGCCTGACACCACAAGTTATGAGGTGGTCGTCTGTCGCCTCGAGTGTCAGAAGGTCTTGGCTATGTTAGATGGGTCTCTCTCTCTCTCTCTCTCCCTCTCTCTCTCTCTCTCTCTCTCTCTCTCTCTCTCTCTCTCTCTCTCTCTCTCTCTCTCTCTCCTAATTAGATTAACAAGACCGTAGGATATCATGTTGTCACGCTGACGTATTTCCGAGTCCTGTTTACTGTAGCCAGCTGGGGCAGCTGATGACCTGTAGGCTAATGCATAAATTCTGTCGCCCTCCTCAGCGGTAGCCAAATGGGGGAGACAATCTCATTTGCTGTCAGTTTTCTCGTGATTGTAAAAACTGATTTGAAATTCCTCCAGCACGGCGGAGGTACGGACCTTGAGCAAGACGCGACGAATCCTGAGCGAGAATGTACGAATCTTGAGTAAGACGGCACGAATCTTGAGCGAAAGTTTACGAATCTCGAGTGAGACTCTACGAATCTTGAGCGAGACGGTACGAATCTTGGGCAAAAACGTACGAATCTTGAGCGAAACTGTACGAACATTGAGCAAGACGCTACGAATCTTGAGCGAGACTGTACGAATCTTGAGCAAGACGGTACGAATCTTGGGCAAAGACGTACGAATCTTGGGACAAAACTGTAGGAATATTGAGCGAGACGCTACGAATCTAGAGCGAGACGTTATGAATCTTGAGAAAGGTCAGATGAATCTTGATGAGCGTGACTGTACTAGTCTTATAACACCTCATAACATCTGACTGGCGATCAACCCAGCACCTCATAACTCATAACAAGCAAGCAACTCCTTACACCCAGCTAGCGATCGACCAACCCAGCGCTCATAACAAGCAAGCAACTCCTTACACCCAGCTAGCGATCGACCAACCCAGCGCTCATAACAAGCAAGCAACTCCTTACACCCAGCTAGCGACCGACCAAACCAGCGCTCATAACAAGCAAAGCAAGTCCTTCCACCCAGCTAGCGACCGACCAACCCAGCGCTCATAACAAGCAAGCAAGTCCTTACACCCAGCCAGCGACCAACCAACCCAGCGCTCATAACAAACAAAGCAAGTCCTTCCACCCAGCTAGCGACCAACCAACCCAGCGCTCATAACAAGCAAGCAAGTCCTTACACCCAGCTAGCGACCGACCAACCCAGCGCTCATAACAAGCAAGCAAGTCCTTCCACCCAGCTAGCGACCGACCAACCCAGCGCTCATAACAAGCAAGCAAGTCCTTCCACCCAGCTAGCGACCGACCAACCCAGCGTATCATAAAACCCCCGCCTGACGTCGACCAATCCCAACCGTTGTGTCAACCGCACGACACAGATCACATTTCCCTCCCATCATTTTATTTCCCCACCTCTCATACCATGCCATGGGGTACACCACATGACTTACAGTGAGCTGTGTTCCTTTTCGCGATCATCCTTCCCGCCTTTTCCATGGATGTATACCTGTTATTCCATCCTGATCGTGTGCTCTCTACGCTGGCTAGGATGTCGTCATGGGCTTACCCCTACACGAGCGTTCGTTGTTATGTGACAACACTTGATACTGAGGCCGTCTGGTCTCTCAGGTACGTACACTCGTCTATCGTATGAAGGATTGCTATGAACTTTACCAATATTTACTTATAATGATCATTCAACTTTACCAATATTTACTTATAATGATCATTCAACTTTGGCCACATAAGAGGCGTGTATATCGTGCCATCCAACCCATCGTGTAGGTGGTGGCGAAGGATACAGAGTGAACTCAAAGATCCAGGGATCGAGGGAGGGAGGGGCGCGGGGGCGCCCTTTCGTTGAATTGTGATACAAATAACATATTTGTTTCACTCGAGCTGGGGGTCTGTATATACCCCCTGGCCAGATACAAGCGCGTAGTGTCCTGCACCATGACTCACTCACTCAGCTCCAGCACCTCCCACAACGGACCCCATTCACGACTGGGGTGAGGGGTGAGGCTGGGGGAAGGGGTGTGGTATCCGGGAATGTGACGCGGGGAGAAGAAGAGGAAGAAATGGGGAGATGTTTCGAAAGGGAAGAGAGACAGGATGCGGGGAGAGATAGGAGATACTATGAGATTTACAAGAAACAGTAATAAGGGATGATAAAGCCACGGGAATAAAACAGAGGGAGGAGAATAAGGACAAAGAGACGAATAACTGGTCATAAGTGATAAAGAGAAAAGGTTTGGATACAATAGAGGATTGGAAGGTTCATCCTCGGAGATACACTTGCATGTATTTATGTATGTTTCTATCATAAAAGGCACCAGCTGGCATTTGTTCTAATAGCGTGAAGATCCGGCGTTGAAAATGTTATCATTGGCGACTTTTCTTATCGTGCAATGGGATCTCTTTGATAACAAACACTGACACATTTAACTGATAACAGACGGTGTTCTCGAAGCCAGGCCATGGTACACCAGTCCCTTCCCTCATAGTTCATTATCTACAGTTTTCCTGGTCGAGTGATTCAGCCTCCAGCAGAATCCATGGCCAAGAATTTTTTAAACGATTTTTAGTCAACAACACTCAACATCTCTCATAATACAGGGTTGTTATTCACATGCCTTTTCCTATTTGATTGCTCTTCTGCACGTACTTTTTTGTGCAGGAAAGTGTGAGGAATTTAGACATGATTTGTATTAAGGGTTTATATAGAAGCGGATCAACCTCTTTAATGATGATTACGTGTGTAGCAAAAAAAGTTTTGATCATGTACATTCAGTTGTCTGTTTCTATGGATCTTTTTCCTCCAGAGCGAGAATGGTGTTTCTGTTTATCTGTCTTCCCATCTATGTTTGTTTACTTCCCTGAACCCTGATTGGTTTTTCTATGCATAAATCTCTTCCTTTCTCTGTGTGATGAGAGGGGCAGGGAGAGAGGCGAGGGAAGAGGCAGGGAGAGAGGGAGAGGTGTGAGAGGAGGTTCCTGGGACCCCGTCACTCACATACTGACAGTATAAAAACAAACTCCTCTTCATCCTGGTGGTCCTGTTTTGCTGCCCTACATAACAAATTTCGTCAAAAACTTCTGAAAATAATCTCCTTTCTACTTTTTTTTTCATACCTGATCGCCGTCTGCCGTGTTAGCGAGGTAGCGTCGGTAACAGACGATGAAAGACCACATCCGCTCACATCCATTCTCTCGCTGTCATGTGTAATGCACCGAAACCACAGCTCCCTACAACAACCAGGCCTCACAGACCTTCCCATGGCTTACCCCGGACGCTTCACATGCCCTAGTTCAGTCCACCGTCGACAAGTCGATCCTAGTATATCACATCGTTCCAATTCACTCTATCAAATGCACGCCTTTCACCCTCCTGCATGTTCAGGCCCTGATCACTCAAAATTTTTTATTCCATCTTTCCATATAGATAGATAGATTGATAGATAGATAACGCTTGTCCCACTAAGTCAGAATTTACTGTAATCACTAGGGTCGATCCGAAGCTAATTTTATCCCACGTTATCCCATAAAAACACTCTTACTACAAGTGACCTTAAGGCTTTGTTTGTATGGGGGTGACAAGCAATTTTTTTCTTCTCCATAAATGCGTGAGAACCGGTAGTTAGGAACCATCTCACCAGTCGAGGCAGCGTACACTGTATACCTCCCCATCCTCGTTTTCTTTTCGTCTGGTCTTTCATCATCTTTTGCTTTCCATGTTCTCTTCCCTCTCTATCTCCTTTATCCTTATATCTAATCTTACTTTTAAGGTTACAGCTACTCATATCTGCTCTCTCCCCTATTTCTTTTAAGTTACTTCCTTTAAAACGAAGGAAAATACACGTTCTATGTAAGTACTAATGACCCAGTACTCTTAGAATTGCTCTCTGTAGTTTTCCAATTACGTCAGAGACTTTCTCGTACTAGACGTTTCTGTGTACCAGAGAGAGAGCTCATACCGTGAGATGTAGCACAGCTGACAGACGGAGAATATGATTACAGTACCATGCAAAATACAGATACCCTGAAACGAAAACGGAAAATGGTTTCCCTAGCATAGAGAAACGCTATCATCAATGTGTACGATAGATATTACGTCATACTGTATTACGTATGACGTTATTGTTATACGTAACAATGCACATAGAACGTACCAGCTCGCTTGGGGGTCAGCAGCCAACAGTAAGGCAATAGTACAGCCCAGTTTGGCCTTTGACCTTAGCCTTAAGGGCCGGATTGAGAGCCATGCCATTACTCTCAAGGGTCGTCCTCAAGGGGGAGCGGGACGGGCAGGGAGGGAGCGGAGGTCCACTACCCTCACACTGAAGTGGTCGCAACGTAGCGTTGCCGGAATCAATGAATGTCACTTAGTATATCCTAACAAAGGATGAGTATTGCTTCTGCTGAGGGGTCTGGGCACTGGCCCCTTACGAAGGGGTCTGGGCGCTAGCCCCTTACGAAGGGGTCTGGGCGCTGGCCCCTTACGAGGGGTCTGGGCGCTGGCCCCTTACGAAATGATCCTTCGAGACAAAAAGAAAAAAAAAAAATTTGGAAATTAATCGATTTAAGAAAAAAAAATTTATAATAGAAATGCACCATTGACCATAACTATTATCACTGTCGTAAAATATTTATGTTTCAAGTTTTTGTTCAGGGTGGGGTGCCCCCATGATTTGACCCTTCGAGATGAAAATATTTAATAAAGACATTCGGGAAAAATCAGAATTGCTCAGCTGAATATAATGATCACAAATTTAATAGAATTTTTGTTTTAGGTTTTTTATTCACACATAACATACACAAATTATCAAATAATTCATCACATCTAATGTTGATTGGATAAAAACTCAGTTCAGTCATGGTGCATTTTGGAGTTATCATCTATGGGTTTTAATCCTGTCTAACATTTATAAATGTGGTTCTCAAAGATCAGTTGGTGTATTCACAACTCATATTTTTGATTTTCAAATGTTTCAAATTCCAGGCTTTGGAATTTAATGACTGAGACCTGTCCAGATGTGGAAGCAGTTAGGATATATAGAAACAAATCCATGCAATTGGATTTTAATATTTGATTTGTCTAAGTATACATAGACGAAGCACTTCATTGATAGTATGGAAGAGGGTTACGTAGCTAGGGGTAGGTGGAGGCAAGTCTAGAGCGTATGGTGGGTATAATACAGACAAGATTCTAAGTTGAGGCGAATGAAAATAACATTTGGTGTGGAGATGTGTAGTGAAGAGATGCTTCGGTAAATACATCAGCTAGAAAGGAGTTCAGCCTCTGTATATAAGTGTATCCTCAAGCTCTGTATATATGTGACTAGTGATGTAGTTCATATAGATATATTCATCTCCAGGTATTGATAACTGGCTCTCCTGTCTCTTGTCATGCTTATCATTCTTTTAGGTCTAAATTATTCTAAACATTAATGTTTCTCCTGCGTCCGGGTTGGAGGGTATTCCTTTAGCCTTTGACGAATATGTTTCTCAGCTCTTTCAGACTCATGATTTTCTCGTCACTAGACACCCGTTTGTATCAATATTGTAACTAGTGTTTTTTTTTTCTAGTGGACAAGACGCACCCTTGCCGTGCCTTCTCCTGTTATCAGACGTGTGTGGAAAGATACAGTAGAAAATATATATATATATATATACACCAATCAGTCGTTCCCATAACCTTAGCGTCTGGCTACGATTTTTATCTAATATCTCTTTAAAAAAGCAGACCTTCCCATCGCGAACGATTGGCTGAGTCTACAGGCAGCGAATAGAGGAGAGATGAGGCGTCAGGAGAACGTATGTAAGAGAGAGAGAGAGAGAGAGAGAGAGAGAGAGAGAGAGAGAGAGAGAGAGTGTGTGTGTGTGTGAGCGACGTGAGTTTGATGAGAGGCTATAGTGTCGGTGGTTGGGTGTCGACTTTAGCGTTTACGTAGAGAGGGAGTTTTCACGAGGCGAGGGTTGTCGTAGCCCTACCTCATATTTGCCCTCCAGCTCAGCGGGGCTCAAAGACGTCGGCTCATCCTCCCCCTTTTCACCCCCAACTCAGTCATCCAGTCCGACTTGTCAGTCATTATCTTTTGCCAGTTATTTAAGAGTGGATGAACTGTACGTCTAAGAACTGGATCAATTATGCTCGTGGTTCTCGCCATGATTATGAAATAAATTCCTCACAAGGTGTGTTTACGTATTAAAGTATATAAATAGAGGCTTACAGAACAACTCATCTTTCGTTGTCTCTTGTTGGAGTTTTCTGAAAAGCTGCATGTTTTGATTCCTGCATAATTTTGATTTCCTGTTTATCTGTACGCTAGACGCCCATCTACCTGAAGATAATTATGAAAAGAACAAAGAAACTTTGTAGGAAACATGAAAAGAAGTGAAGAACATGGAGAAATACAGATAGAAATGGCTAAAATATGAGATATTTCTAGCCTTCGATCCATAAGCACGTATGAGATAAGACCTTGTAAACGAGTCTATATACACCGGGGTGCCAAGTAGGCTCGCTTGCCCTGCCTGGCATCCCAGCGTTTACACAGTATTGATTAGCTTTCCCCTCTCTCGTTCCCATGGCAACATCTTGCTACCTGGAAATGATGCCACAGTTTGCCAGCAAGAATCTAATCTAAATGCCCACAGAACAAGATTATAGGTAAGAAATGCAGAAGATATGCTCCGTGGGACTGCTCTGTATATAAAGCAAAACCTCAAAAATTCTTGATAATCGTATATCACTCAAGAACATTACATTTACTGAGGCTCTGGTATTCGAAGATTATCTGAAGTGTGAACAGAGGGGGGAAAAAAAGATCGCAAGTTTTTCCCTTCCAGGCTCCAGAAGATGGCCTGGAACTCCAGGTTGTCTACTGGAACCCCTCTTCTACCCTCCCGGATCTGGGTGCCACGTTAGAGAAGGCTTCGAACAAGGGCTTGAGAAGTGTGTCATATATAAGTCCCTTAGAAGCTTAAATCACACTTGTAGAAGTGCAGTGATCCACCTCCAGTGTGCATCTAACTTTTTTTTAATATAATCAGAAGTGATCTGTTACTACAATACGGAGTTTCATGAGTTATTATAATACATATATAATTTTGAGATTCGCCAATCAGCAAGTTCGTATTTACATCGTGAAATGAAAATGTGAATTGTAAATAAGCCATTCTTGTAACTGTATATCTTTAATCCATTAATAATTATCTTCAATTTTAGAATTTATTAATTATCTAATTACTGTATTAACTACAAGTTATCACCAAAAGGTCAGACTTTTCGACAGTAGCTTGCAGACGACGTGTGTTTTGGTCGATATCTTTTAAAAAAAATGAAGATCGTATCTTCTTAAGAATATTCTATGTCAAGTGGAAGAAGACGATGTCAGAGACACAGAAAAAGAGAACAACAGACGTTGCAGACGCAGTGCTGCATAGACGCAGTCGCGGTGTGGCATAGACGCAATGCTGCATAGACGCAGCGTTGCATAGACGCAGTGTTGCATAGACGCAATGATGCATAGACGCAGTATTGCATAGACCCAGTGTTGCATATACGCAGTTGCGATGTGGTATAGACGCAATGCTGCATATACGCAGTGTTGCATAGACGCAGTGTTGCATAGACGCAGTCGCAGTGTGGCATAGACTCAATGCTGTATAGACGCAGTGATGCATGCTGCATAGACGCAGTGTTGCATGGTATTTTGTCGTTGATCTTGCTAGCACTCAGGTCATCTTTTTCGCACACTTGCCGCTGTTTCATCTTGCATGCATTTTGCTTTTCATGAATTTCCGCTCTTACTAACCCCTTATAAGCTAACTTCTGAGGTCTCCATTTAATTGCTACTGTATTCGCAAGGTTGTAGGAACTACTGTAGTCACTACTACAACTACTGTAGTCAAGTTCTACAACTACTGTAGTCACTGTTACAACTACTGTAGTCGCCGTTACGTCAAATGCCTGCCACCAGTGTCTCTCTCACTCTACTCTTGCTCATGTGACGACCATTGTCTCCGGGGTAATGACCCCCCCCCCCCTTCCCCCCACTGTTATAACAACCACAGTTATACCCACGACCACAACACCATTACCAACTAATGCCATTACCATCTCCCCATTAGAACCATTACTGGGGCACGCCACCAACCCTCAACCCCTACGGAGTTTCCCTTCGACATTAATTACATGCTGTAATCGCGTCGTACCGTGTAGTTATGTACCATTAGATGGGCCTGCTGCTGCTGCTGCACTCTCTCTCTCTCTCTCTCTCTCTCTCTCTCTCTCTCTCTCTCTCTCTCTCTCTCTCTCTCTCTCTCTCTCTCGCTACCCAATACACCGTCAGGAGATATGAGGAGTGAGGAGGAATGGAGGAAGAATTGACAGAAACATTTAAAAGAAAACTCGACAAGTGGTTGAAGTCAGTCCCAGATGAGCCACGAATAGGTGATCATGGAGTGCAGGTGGCGGTTGGTACAGAGAGACGGTGTTATACATCGAGCAAGACATTGTGGTGAGCACTACGCGTTCGTCCTGACCACATCGGCACAATATAGTCGTATGTAATCATAGTGAGGTTGGCACCTTCCCTCCATGGCCAGTTCATCTCGTCATTCCCCAGCTCCTTTGAGGACATTACTTCCCCTTCTTATATCATCGTTTTTCCTCTCTTCCCCCTCACTCACCCCTACTCTCTCCCCCTCCCCCAACCCTCCCCTCACCTTCCTCCTCCTCCTACTCCTCCTCCTCCACACCTCCAGCTCCTCCTTCTCTCCCCCTCTCTCCTCACCCCTCCGCCAACAGCTGAGGTTCTCAACGTGGATTTAGAAAGCTTTACACTGATTTATACCGTCTCACGTCCTCTCTCTCTCTCTCTCTCTCTCTCTCTCTCTCTCTCTCTCTCTCTCTCTCTCTCTCTCTCTCTCTCTCTCTCTCTCTCTCCCCTAATACTACCTCCTCCTCCTCCTCCTCCTCCTCCTCACCCCCACGCCACTTCTTGCTCCCCTAACCTGCCTCTCTCTCTCTCTCTCTCTTTCTCTCCCCTCACCCTCACCCTGCGGCCAGATATCAAGGGGAGCCGCTCCCTCTCATTTATGTCAGAAATTCAGTAATTTTTCATCTCCGTCGCAGATAATTCACCAGGACGTGGATGGCTCACGTCAACACCAGGAGGGTCTGCTGACGGCGCTCCACTATTTGCACTAGTCCTCTCTCTACTTCTCCTTCTTCTTCTTCTTCTTCTTCTTCTTCTTCTTCTTCCTTCTTTCTTCTTTTAACTCGGATTTTCTTCACCTTCCTAATGCATGAATCAGAATTCGTTTTTACTGTGTGACTTAACCAACCGAGAAATTCCACTGTCATCCCGCCACCCACCGTCAGGAGTTATGACACACCGTCAGGAGTTATGACACACCGTCAGGAGTTATGCCCCACCGTCAGGAAGTATACTACACCGTCAGGAGTTATGCCCCACCATCCGGAGTTATAACTCACCGTCAGGAGTTGCTATGCCCCACAATCATAAGTTACAAGCCACCGTCAGGAGGTATACTACACCATCAGGAGTTATACCCTACCTTCAGGAGTTATAACCCACCGTCAGGAGTCTTTATGCCCCACCGTCAGGAATTATAACCCACCATTAGGAGTTATACCCGACTGTCAGGAGGTATACTACATCGTCAGGAGCAACACTCCACCTGACGATGAAGTACACCTCCATCCTAAGGTACCAGAACCCCACCACCAGCAACCATCACAGAGTGCCAGAACCCACAAGAACCTCCCAAACTAAGAACCACAGTGTCAGAACCTCTCCTCCTCCTCCTCCTCCTCCTCCTCCTCCTCCTCCTCCTCCCTTCCTCTGCCTTCCCTCCCTCTCTCTCCCTCCCTCAGCAGGCAGTCGTCAGCTCCCCCTACCTCCTCACTAGACACTAGCCAGATGGCCCTCTCCAGCCCAGCCCTAACACCTCTCCCCGCCACCATTAACGTACCGTGACCCACGCCTCTCCATGATAGACACTCGTGTCAAATACCTCGACCCATTTGAAGGATTCTCTCTCTCTCTCTCTTTTTTTCAGTGGGTAATGTGGATCCTCTCTCTCTCTTTTTTTCAGTGGGTAATGTGGATTCTCTCCCTCTTTTTTCATCGGGTAATGTGGATTCTCTCTATTTTTTCAGTGGGTAATGTGGATTCTCTCTCGATTTTTTCAGTGGGTAATGTGGATTCTCTCTCTCTCTCTCTTTTCAGTGGGTAATGTGGACTCTCTCTTTTTTTTCAATGGGTAATGTGGATTCTCTCTCTCTCTCTCTTTTTTCCAGTGGGTAATGTGGTGTGGTCCGCTGGTTTCCATGGTCGCTTTTTTATCATTAATGACATGGATGCTGCCAGCTGCCATTCTACTTCAGGGTTTTGTAATATAAATGTGGATATCACATCTGCTCACATACCTTGTGAGCTATTTCAGAATTGGTGAGAGATTTGTGTTTTTGAGACAAGGGCCCCTCTGGCCACCTGGGGACCCCACTTGGGCCCACATTTCTCTCGTGGTGACGTACTGGTGCCCACTGTACGCCCCATACTTGCCTCCACCAACCCAAACAACTCTTGAACCATGTTACCAATGAAGTGTTTTGTCTTAAGTATACTTAGACAAGTAAAGTTTTAGAATGGAACAGTTTTAAGATTATGATACAGTAGAACTTGCATATGTGTGTGTGTGTGTGTGTGTGTGTGTGTGTGTGTGTGTGTGTGTGTGTGTGTGTGTGTGTGTGTGTGTGTGTGTGTGTGTGTGTGTGTCAGTGGAGAATCTAATTCGACAATTACATCTACCTCTACTTTTTTGTGTGTGTGTTTTTTGTATAATTATTTCCTGTTCTTATACATCAATGTCTATTACGTCAGTTGCCAGATAACAAGAACGTATTTTTTGTTTGGCTTTACGATGCAAGCCAACGATATCCTCTTGACCCTCCCGCTGCCGTGGTTTGCGTTGGTTTGGCTAACAAAGACACACGTGTTAATGATCCTCTTTCTTAGCACTAACGAGACGTTGATTGACGCTCCTGTTGGCCATCGGTTTTCACTCCCATTATTAGACGTGGTAGTGTTTCTCAAGGCCGTTTTCCTTCTTTTTTTTCCCAACCTGATCTTCTTGCTGCTTGAAGTTTACGCGGTGGAAAGGACAGTCAACATGTAAACATGGATCAGACAGACGTGCGCGGGGGTATTAGGGGTGGAGAAGGAAGAAGAGGAGGAAGAGGAAGAAGAAGTATATGAGGAGGAGCAGGGCGAGTTGGAGGAGAAGGAGGGGGAGGAGGGATAAGTATATGAGGAGGAGCAGGGCGAGTTGGAGGGGGAGGAGGAGGAAGAGGGAGAAGTATATGAGGAGGAGCAGGGCGAGTTGGAGGAGGAGGAGGAGGAAGAGGGAGAAGTATATGAGGAGGAGCAGGGCGAGTTGGAGAAGGAGGAGGAGGAGAAGAATAGAGGATCAGTGAGTGAGGAAATGACATGTATAACTTGAGAACTCCTCCTCACTCACTTCGTTGTGGTTTTAGTCTGGACTTAGGCACTGTGACCCTCCCGCCAGGCTGCACTTCTCCCCCATTACCCTTCCTCCAAAGAGGCCCTCACACCTCCCCACGCTGGGACTCGCTGGATTTAGACACATGAAAGATGTGAGTGTGTGTGTGTGTGTGTGTGTGTGTGTGTGTGTGTGTGTGTGTGTGTGTGTGTGTGTCTGTGTGTTTGGGTGTGGGTGTGAATCTTGAACATAGATAATGGGGTTTTGAGACCCTGAAACAATTGTTGAACTCTTTAAAGCCAAATTTGCCTTCCTCCCCCCCATACATGGAAAAAAAGAAAATTGGTTTTTTCTCCTCTTTTTAAGGATTCTCAAAATGACTTAGACCTAAGAGAGTGGGGATTGGGGGGTTGGGGGTGGGGCAGGACGTAATCCAGGAGCAAGGGAGTTGATTAACCCGTCACCAGAGGCCATTAACCGGACGCCCGAGGGTGTTAACCAGACCCCCTTAACTCCAGTACACGATTTGTCTTCCACAAGACGTCGTCGTGCTGGTCACGTCCCATGGCTTCCCATCTCGCCCGGGACGTCCCGGGAACTGCCTAAGGCTGTGGGAGTGGGAGGGAGAGGAAGAGAGAGAGAGAGAGAGAGAGAGAGAGAGAGAGAGAGAGAGAGAGAGAGAGAGAGAGAGAGAGAGAGAGAGAGAGAGTATCTCCCTGGAAAAGGACCACAAACAATCCCCCTTTTAGCCATCACTGAACACCCACCTCTCCCTGACTCTCCCTGTTCACCCCTCCCCACCACCACTCCCTGCCTCTCCCTGTTCATCCCTCCCCACCACCACTCCCTCCCTCTCCCTGTTCATCCCTCCCCACCACCACTCCCTCCCTCTCCCTGGCTGAGGTGAGAGTATGATACACATAAGGAGATTATCCGAGATCAAAGGAATGGTGACCCGGGTCCACAGCGAAGCCCCACCACCCGCCACCTCCTGCTGTTTGCTGTCGTAATAGTTATTGTGTGTGTGTGTGTGTGTGTGTGTGTGTGTGTGTGTGTGTGTGTGTGTGTGTTGAGAGAGAGAAAGAGAGAGAGAATATTACAGCAATCACACTTATGTGTTATCCTTAATCATATAAACTGCAGTTCCCAATTTATCTCCACGTTATTCACACCAAAATACAACCTTTATGTCCTTCAGTTAAATCAAATATCAATATAAAAACTTCATTTATATAAACAATTTATTTGGTGAATCAGGAAACCCTTTGTATGGTCAGAGTTCCGAACTCAACGAAACATGACACCTTTTTCGAACGGGGAAAAAAAATATAAGAGAAAGAAAATTGGAGGACTAATTCTCGCTAATTGCCCTACAAATATATATATAAAAAAGAAAAAGGTCCCTCGTCACTCTTAGCATTAGCCGCACCGGTGACCGGGTCAAAGGGAAAGGGTATGGGTGAGGGCAGGGGGTAAGAGAAGGGAGGAGGTCGAATGACCAGTGGAGTCGAAACCCATTTATCGAGGTGTCCGAACGAAGGCTGGCGGTCAGTATGCCTTTATCCTTTTCCAGGATGATCAAGGAAGGTCTCAACCTCCCCTTGACTATCAGGTAATTCATGAAACTAAAACACCTCCACAAAAGTTTCTCCAGATTGTCCTAAATAAATCATTTATACTCAACTCGTCAAATTCTCCATGTCTCATTGTTGATCAACTTTGTCTTTAAGGTTTAAAATCTGTCCAGCTGATGGAGAGCTGAAGGTCTTGTAGATCTTCCTGGGAGAAAACTACTGTTCTCGGCGGCTCCTCTGTAGGGTGACCATGAAGGAAAGCCGCAAGACACAGCTGTTGACGTCAGTGTTGGCGGCGGGCGTGTGGTGGTGATGGGGGTAGCGGCGTGTTGGTGGTGGTGGCGTGTAGGAGCGCGTAGCGGCGTGTTGGTGGTGGTGGCGTGTAGGAGCGCGTAGTGGCGTGTTGGGGGGGGGTGGCCATGTGGTGAAGGCGTCTCTACAACACAAAACAATCTTCTTTTTCTTCTTCTGCTTCCTTTAGCTTTCGACTCCTCCCATTCAAACGACACCATCATGGCCAGCAGCAGCAGCCAACCACTGAATGGAAACAAAAATCCTCCACCAGCTTTACACTTTGGAACTATAACATGTTCGTATGTGTCCCCCTCTACCCCACCGAACACGACTGTGACGAAACACATAAGCGAAGTCATGATATGACAACCCTTAAACACCCGGTCCTGCTGACCTACCCCTCCAGATATACACCTATCAAAACTATATCCCCCAGGCATGTACGCGTGACACTTTCTCGACAACGATCTAGACACCACTCATCTCTAAAAATGTACACCCATCTGAAACCACATTCCTCAGGCATGTAAGAGTGACACTTTCTCGGAAAAGACCCGAACACTACTCATCTCTAAGATACAAAAGACACAGATTCATCATTTCACAGACTCTCTCTTACCCATAATGCAACATGCATTGTTAGACATTGAACAATTATTTCCTAAATGTTCTGCAATCACTCCATACTAATTAACATACAAATTACCACACTCTTTGACCAGCGGCTCCACTGGTGAACTTGGCTAACTTCCTGTGCTCTGCAAAGACTCTGTAGAAGGGGCTCTTTGGGCACCAACCATGTATGTCTATGTATATCTTTGATAGCATTAAAGAGATATATACATGCATACATCTATTCATAGACGTGGTGTGTGTGTGTGTGTGTGTGTGTGTGTGTGTGTGTGTGTGTGTGTGCGCTTAATAGTGCACATGTGCACAAGGGGGTATAGGCCTGGAGGGGGGGTGGAGGGTGGAGTGTAGATATCCGTGAAAAAGGTAAAATTTTAGGTGTCGGGGTTAACATTAGGGGCGTATGTGCTACTGAACCGGACGCTTCTGCCTACCCCATCGTCACCGGTCAAGGAGGAAGCCGACCTTATGTCACACGTGTCTTAGTCTTGTCTTCATCCTGAGGCTTTCATCGAGAGCAGTCCCCTCCTCGCCTGTGACCCGATTTCTTTTCGTGTATATTTTCACTTTGCCGAACCCTCGACGTTCGAAGCTTCGACACGGCTGATCGTGGTCGGTTTTCTCGAAAGAATTTACGATTTTCTCAAAGAAACTTGGAGTTTGAGTATTAGGGATTGGTTATTTTGCCGATTCCCGGCACCGGCGTGTCAAGGACGATATTAAGCCGTCAGGATCTCTGATTGGTCAGTACGGAACGATCATTGACGTCATTACATCGTTCAGGTGTCGTCTGAATTTACCTCTGGAAATGAGAAAATTATGACAAGCGAGTGAAAATTGCAACCCTTTTATCCAATTTCAATCACCCCTTAGGAAAATAGGGTGGGTTATAAATAGTAGGAAAACGTACGGATGAATATAACGAATTTCGTAACAAATATGGCAATTAAACCTTACCAAACATAGCCTAACCTTAACTACATAACCTAACTTAACATGACCCTGGCCTACATAGCCTAGCGTAATCTGACATAGCATAACCTAGCCTACATAACTTAACCTAACCTAACCTAACCAAGCCTAACCTGATCTATCATAGCGTAACTTGGCCTACAAAGCCTAACTTAATCCAACCTAAGCTAAGATTAACCTAGCCAAAGTTAGCCTACCCAAACTTACCCTAGCTAGACTTAGCCTAGCCAGACTTAGCCTACCCAAACTTACCTCAGCCAGACTTAGCCTACCCAAACTTACCCTATAAACTTAGCCTAGCCAGGCTAAGCCTACCCAAGCTTACCCTAGGCAGAATGTAGACAAACTCACCGAGATACGTTAAAAATGGACGTACGACGCGATCTGGCCAAACCCGTAGACGCAACGTCACTCGTAAGTGACGTCATACTATGGCCAACACACCCCCCCCCCCTTCCGCGTGCAGTGGGCTGATCGACCGTGGCAGCACCTCAATATAGCAACAATGCCACGACGTCAATGAACGACCCATATCGATCACTCAGAGCGCTGGTGGACGGCTTGATATCGTGTGGGTTACTACTGCCGTCTTGTCTGGGCCACTCAGAGCGCTGGTGGACGGCTTGATATCGGACACGCCTCGTCTACCTGCCCTCCACACCGAAACTACTGGATACAGCAGCCAAACGCGTGCTGCTGGTGGCAGGGATACACCCACGCAGCCCACGAGTGGCAAAAACAATACCTGTAAAGCTGGGTGAAGACAGCAACATAACACCTTCGACAAAAAGGGATGAGTGAAGAGACGTGATGCTTAGAGAATCATTGAGACGTAAGGTTTTTGATTCCACACTGGCTGAAAGAGAGGCTGGAGGAGCCACCCCGAGATATGTGACCAATACTCTATATTGGAGTTCATAAGTATGAAGCTGCTGTTTATAAGGTTATGGCACCTATACAACTACCCTAAGCTTCTGAGAAGCAGATATTGTGATGTTTTGTGGGATTTTCAGAACCGAGTGGAGGTTGTGGTTATACCCAAAGAGTTATTGAAGGAATGAATTGTGGAATAATGAATGACACAGAAGGAAGGTAGAGACAGTGATATGACGTACATAAGTAGATAACAAGAAGGAAAAGTTGTAGAGTTAAGCTTAACTTGATGGAAAAGGGAGGGAAGGAGACTGGATAACAAGAGAGTTATGAAGGCAGGATATAGAATAGGAAAATGGAAAGAAGATGAAAAGGAGACTGAGGAAGCGCCATGGCCAGAGAGTGACTCCTTCCTTGTGGGCCCCATTGCATCTCTCCGAAGGACCCCTCTCTTTGTGGGACCCCTTGTCTCTCTATTGATGAGCCCCCCCCCCATTCTTGTGGGGGGTCCCCTTGCCTTTTAGCCGAGGACCCCCTTCTTGTGGGCCCCCTTTCTTCCCTAAAGAGCGTCACGGAGAACATTTGATACAAAAGTTGAGGGGATATCCACCCACGACCCATCCTCCTGCCCACCATCACCTTTCCCAGAGAATTTCTCCACCATGTAAAACCCCTTCCCACGACCCTCAAACACCCCATTCCACGACTCTCAAACACCCCATTCCACGACTTCATCTCTCCCATTTTCGGTCCTCCAGCATAAACCACCGAGTCTTTTGTTATTTGGCTTCCTCAGGTACTCAAATGCAAATGTGTTCCTCGTACTCCCATGTACTCCCATGTACTCCCATGTACTCCCATGTATTCCCATGTACTCCCATGTACTCCCATGTATTCCCATGTACTCCTATATACTCACATGTACTCCCATGTACTCCCATGTACTCCTCAGATTCCCCCACTCCAACTCCTTCATCCAGTCACATCTTAGACCAATCTACCTTCAAAACCACTCCTCCCCAACCCCACCAACATGATCTTACTTCCTCTAACCCTCGTCTCCCCTGACCTAACCTCCCCAGGTCCCGCCTCATCAACACCAAACTCCCCCATCCTCACTATCTCATCCTCCAGACTTCCCTTGCCTTACATCTCATCCTCCAGACCTCCCTAGCCCTCTACACCTCGTCCTTCAGGTCTCCCACCCAACACGACTTGTCCTTCAAACCTCTCTTCCTCACACCTCGTCCTCCAAGTCTCCTTTCCTCACACCTCGTCCTCCAAACCTCTCTAACCCCCAAAACTCGTCCTTGAGACCTTCCTTCCTCAACACATCGTCCTTCAGACTTCCCTAACCCCCATACCTCGTCCTTCAGACCTCCTCCTCCTCCTCCCAGACCACACCCCAGGACCCCACCTCCAAGTCCCCCTCCACCCTCGCTTCGTGACCCGGAGTGTCATTAATGGGTTCAGCATCTTCCTGCCTGGGTCGCAAGTCCTTATGTTTATGGGAGGCCGACAGCCCTGCTGGTCGCTTGGCCTCCTAACATTTCCATAAGAAATTATCAAACGATCATAAAGTGCTGGCCGCCGATCGCTCGCTCCGGACCTGGGCTGATCTGTGTCCACTACAGACCCAGGATCTCATGGTTAGAACGTAAGCATATATATATATATATATATATATATATATATATATATATATATATATATATATATATATATATATATATATATATGTATATATATATATATCCTCCCCTCTCGTTTTTTTCAATTTTCCAAAAGAAAGAACAGAGAAGGGGGCCAGGTGAGGATATTCCCTCAAAGGCCCAGTCCTCTGTTCTTAACGCTACCTCGCTAACGCGGGAAATGGCGAATAGTACGAAAGAAAGAAAGAACTATATATATGGTGTTTAATGAGATCAAAATTTCAAGAGATGAGGTATTGGTTTACCGTATAGGTGTCCCTGTAACTGTACGATCAACGTAGACCAACAGATCAGAACGTCTC
The DNA here is from genome assembly GCF_036320965.1 of Panulirus ornatus. Lineage (NCBI taxonomy): Eukaryota > Metazoa > Arthropoda > Malacostraca > Decapoda > Palinuridae > Panulirus > Panulirus ornatus. Next base: position 16,495,111 of record NC_092275.1, read on the forward strand.
TTACTGTAGTCATATAGACGTAACCGGAGCCAAGCCTACAGGGACGAGAGGTCCAAGAGCACCGCCCCTTTTGATATGCTTTGCCTCTGACCACACCCGGGTACCTGGTGTATGTGTGTATACATAAGGGTAAAGGAGTATACACACGTGAGGCTAAGAATGGAGCAACTCGAGTGTCTACCTCTCTCTTGGTGGCACACAGACTGCAGCCACAGTGAGGGCCTCGTCTGGGTAGGCATCAAGCACCTCCATTTTCTCTCCTGAAGGTGGTGAAGCGGCAGCGTCCTTCAGCCATGAAGACGAGCCCATCCCGGCCTGACCTTCCCCCACCAATAAAGCGGAGGAGTTCCCACGTTACCTGTGCTGTGTTGGGCCGGCTGCGCCCCGCACACTGGGAGGGAGGGAGGCTGGCTAGCGGAGGGTCGCAAAAGGGGGGGATGCAGGAGGAGGGAGGGAGGGAGGGAGGGATGTGTGTGTGTGTGTGTGCGCCCCAGACCCCAAACATGACCGCCCTGCCCCAACGTGAGCGTATAAACTCTTGTGTCTTGTTAACAGTGCCCCATGTCTGCCTCTCCCTCCCTCCCTCCCTCCCTCCCTCCCTCCCTCCCTCGCCACTATCACACATGGGGGGGTCACCGCGGTCCTCCTCCACACACCCCCTGAGAACCTCCAGGTTACGTCCACATCCCCAGAGAACCTTACCTCCTCCACACCCCCAAAGGAAGCACCAGGTACCTCCCTCAGACCCTTACAGAACCTCAGGTTACACCCCAGGGAACCTCCAGATACCTCCACAACCCCAGAGAACTACCAGGTTACCTCCTCTCCATACCCACAGGTAACTTCCTGGTACCTCCTATCAGACCCCTAGAAACCTCCATGTACCTCCGTCACACCCCCAGAGAACTACCAGAAACATCCAGATACCTTCTCCTCCACCAGGACACACCAGGTCCCTACCACCACTCCTGGGACACACCAGATCCCTACCGCTATTCCTGGGACACACCAGGTCCCTACCACCACTCCTGGGACACACCAGGTCCCTACCGCCACTCCTGGGACACCCCCGGGACACTCCAAGTCCCTACCACAACCAGGTCCCTACCGCCATTCCTGGGACACACCAAATCCCTTACCGCCATTCCTGGGACACCCCCGGGACACTCCAAGTCCCTACCACAACCAGGTCCCTATCGCTATTCCTGGGACACACCAGGTCCTTTACCGCCACTCCTGGGACACCCCCGGGACACACCAGGTCCCTTACCGCCACTCGCGCGACAGTCTGAGGTTTCGTCTACCTTTGTCAATTAAGGATTTATGGCTCATCTCCATAACAATTAGACTTTTTCCAGCCGCTTGTAAACAGGCAGGACTACTTGTTAGACAAAGCACCAGTCATCTTGGTATCATAAAATGACCCAACAGTTTACTCAAGGGGAGAGAGGAGGGGTGTATAGAGATCCAACCCCCCATCCCCTTCAACCCCTCAGGACTTGTATGGTCCAGAGGTTCGATGTTTTGTTCTTCAGTGGTACGGCCTGGGTCAGTAGTGTGAGTGCTGGTGAGGGTTGAACGCCTCCATACGTGAGGATTCACATGCCTGCCTACCTACCTCACCCTCACCTCTCTGGGTGCCTTGCTTCCCTTCGCATTAGTGACATCAGGTTTATATAATTTATATATGTTTCATAGTCACAAGTCGTCCCTGAACTGTACCAAAATAATGGGATAATGTTGATAGAAATTGTCAGTGATTATAGTATCTAGTTGCATTTCCCTGCACTGGATATCTATACCTATAGACAAATATTTAGGATATATATATATATATATATATATATATATATATATATATATATATATATATATATATATATATATATATATATATATACACACGACCCGCATATGTATTTATACATACTACCTCACGTACATTTACGATTGTATACTTAGACGCAGATACGTAGGCAGATGTATAATCATTCGATTTCTTACACATGCTCGGCATTTTGGTCAACAGTTCGTTTTCTATGGAGTTCTACGCACATCTGCATCACTGGAGTGTTACAGAAAATGGTGATGAGTTGGTTATATCCCAGGGCGAGCTTGGAGACAGGGAATGTGGGTGTATAGAACCTGTGTAGGTGTGTGTTTGTCTGTGTGTACTGGCTCTCGTTATGTATCTGTGGTTGAAGCTCCTTTTGTGTGTGTGTGTGTGTGTGTGTGTGTGTGTGTGTGTGTGTGTGTGTGTGTGTGTGTCTTTCCTTTACTAGTTATGAATGCGAAATCTAGATGATTCACATTAACAACCACGGATATCTCCTCCTTCACATCTTGTCCAAAAAAAAAGCAAGAATTTTCGACTCATCTGAAACACCAAATTCATTCTCAGCCACTGGTGTTCTTGCATGATGTCAAGTCCCTCCTTACTTTAGCCTGTACTTTCAAATGAATGACCTGAAGGTGCCATATGCAAAGCAGGAGCCATTTGCAAAACACCTGTGGACATAACATGAAACTGACGACAAAAGACGAGAGAAAAGATTCGTTGCTCGAATGACTCCCGAATCAAGTGTGAGACGAACCATTTAAAAGGTTCGGGACAGAGCTCCACCAAGGCTCCTTTATCTTACTCCAGGCTCAGCATAATGACCCTTATTATCAGGGTATTTAGTCGTCGGAATCCCCCAGCGTATCAAGTATCATCCGCGCTGAGGAAAGTTTTCGAACCCTGGGCACAAAAACGAACCCCGAATCACCCCGTTAGTCAGAACCTTCCTGTTTATCTCGAAACTGATGAAAGAAAAGAAAAAAAAAACTACACTGAAAAATTGCCTCGTGTCAATAAAGACTAAACTCCCACAAAAGACCCGTAATGGCTCGATATGAAGGATCATGCCAAAATGACACTTATGCCCTGGGACACAAAGCCGACCATCCTACTTGTCCAGTAGGATAAAAGAAAATGGTTATTGAACACATTGAAGACGTCATGTGTGCGTTGCACACGTTGACCTGGATCTCAGATTCCAAATATCGAAGTCTGGAAATTGGAAGATGAAAGTCATGGGGGAGAGGAGAGGTGAAAGAATTCTGGGAGAGGGGGGAAGTGAAAGAAGTCTGGGGAGAGGTGAAAGAAGTCTGAGGGTTCGTGGAAGAAGTCTGGGGGGTTGAAAGAAGTCTGGGGGTAGGTGAAAGAGGTCTGAGGGGGCAATGAAAAAAAAGTCTGGGAAGGTGAAAGAAGTCTGAGGGGAGGTGGGGCTGAAAGAAGTCGTGGGGAGGTGGAAGAAGCCTTGGGAAGGTGATGAAAGAAGTCTGGGGAAGCTAGAAGAAAAAAAAAGCGTGAAAGAATATCATTTGTGTCTTGAAATCGTCTGTCTATAGTGGTCTGCTTGGGCCCCTGGTCTTCGCGTTAACCTTCCCACCAACGTACGTTTAATGACTCTGTTTGTGTTAATAAATATATAAAAATAGACCTTCTGGGGGTCCCCTTGTATGGCCTTGGGCCACACAGTGCTACATCAGAGAGGACCGCGGCAGACCTGAAAGTCTACGGACCATTGTCTTTCTACAGTGATTTTGCACCGTAGGGCCACGAGGTTGAAACCCTGAAGAAAGGACCATCTTGTTCCCGACGCGCTCTGGTGCATTCGGCTCGACCAAGCTGATTCAGTGATAAGGCTTTAATGAGATGCTTTTGCCATCACGATAGTTCTCACTTTTATGAACTTCAGACTCGCCTGGGGTCAAAAAGTGGGCGAGAGAACTTACAAAAACGGCGCCCGGGTTTGTAAGTACTGCGACGTCAGGTACAGAAAAGTGTCTCGCTTGGATGAGGGACTTGTATGTAAAGTAACCCCACAGAGTTTGCGTATAAGTGCTTGTAAGGCGAGTCTATGAACCGACTCGAAGTCACTTTATAACTTCCATGTATAAGTGACTTTTAAAGTAATTTATATAAGTACATGAACATACACTGGACCCCCTCAGCTTTTTGGAGTCATGTCAGAAGTTCATGCTGCCTTACCTGAGGGTCATGTATTGTCGTGCTCAAGGGTCGTACCATCGTGCTCAAGGGTCGTACCATCGTGCACAAGGGTCGTACCATCGTGCTCAAGGGTCGTACCATCGTGCTCAAGGGTTTTACCATCGTGCTCAAGGGTCGTACCATCGTGCTCAAGGGTCGTACCATCGTGCACAAGGGTCGTACCATCGTGCTCAAGGGTCGTACCATCGTGCTCAAGGGTCGCACCATCGTGCACAAGGGTCGTACCCTCGTGCTTAAGGGTCGTACCCTCGTTCTCAACATGTTATGGTGGGGCAGCAACACGCTCTCTGTACAGACGAGGAAGCAAGCATCCCCGATGATTCGAAGCCTTCTCAACACCAGCTCTGTACAAGCATACTCAACCCATGATCAGGACGTGCTGAGAGCCGAGCTTTCCCGTGGAAACTCAAAAGGTTAATTAACCAGAAATATGATGCCGTGTCGTACGGGCCATGACTCTCAGTGAGGGGCGGGCTCATTTTGCGCGTGGGAAAACAAATCCTAGATGGTGACACTCGAGAGTTAAGGGTGGGTCTCTCTCTCTCTCTCTCTCTCTCTCTCTCTCTCTCTCTCTCTCTCTCTCTCTCTCTCTCTCTCTCTCTCTCTCTGCTTCTTCTTCTTCTTCTTCTTCTTCTTCTTGCTAGTAAAGTCCAGCAAATGTCCACAAGACGTTGCCTGAACAAACTGATGCATGAGGAACTTGGCTTCGTATGTTTTACCAGAATTGCACCCACATAACTCCTCCCCACACTCACCCCTCCACACACTCACTCCTCCTTGTCCTTCCCACAAGCTCAACCCTCCTCCTCCTCCTCCTCCTCCTCTTCCTCCTCCACACACTCACTCCTCCTTGCCCTTCCCACAAGCTTAACCCTCCTCCTCCTCCTCCTCCTCCTCCTCCTCCTCCTCAAGATACAGCAAAGCAACAACTCCTCACATGTCATTGTGTCAAGTATTACTTCCATCTGACTAATCCTTAACAAGTATTGGACGCGTCCGGACCTGGCGAGACAGCCAAACATACCACAGATTCCGCCCTTGATCCACTTTTTGCCACCCAGTGGGACACTGATGGCGACCTGTTCTTTTGGGGTCTGCCGAGGCAACGCCACTGGACACAGAATATTGCTTCTTCGGACCTGAGATGTGAAGTACCGTGTCTGTTTGATCTGTGCTTGAGTGGAGTTCTTGCTTGTGATGGGGAGTCGGGTTACCCACACTAATGGCACAGTGATTGAGTTTAATTTACTTGCTTGACTGTGCATTGCGAGCGAGCGAGCGCACGCACACACACACACACACACACACACACACACACACACACACACACACACACGTACGTACGTACGTTCGCTTCTCAATAAGGACGTCCAACGAGACAACAAGTATTACCAAATAAATTATCCCGTTAATTAGTTGCGTCAGCCAGTTAAGAGAACGCCCGCGGGGCCTCGTCCACGCCACGTATGCCAAAAACGGTTAGATACCTTTTAGAAGACGTGCTCCGAATAACATGGGATGTCACCAGCTTGAAGGCCGCCTCTCCAGCACGGGCGGCGGCAGGAGGAGGAGGAGGAAAAGGAGGAGGAGGAGGAGCCTTAGCCTCCTCCAACATCCCTAAAGTCTGTAATAGTTTCCACTCGAAGTGCCACCAGCCTCGTGTGTTCCCGCCACCCGTGCAGGGTGTGGAGAGTGAGAGAGAGAGAGAGAGAGAGAGAGAGAGAGAGAGAGAGAGAGAGAGAGAGAGGGGGGGGGCTGATCGTTCGCCCCAGCCTGTCATCATACGAGCCTCTGTCTCCTGGAGACGGTCTTCTTTCGTGCTGGGGTTCTGTCAGATGGGTCATTCTGGACGACAAGGACAGAAGGAGAGGAATGTCTTACGTTCTTTTTTTATGATTCTTTTTTTTTTTTCTTTCTCCTACACCGTCCTGGCCTGTAGCTCTCTCTCTCTCTCTCTCTCTCTCTCTCTCTCTCTCTCTCTCTCTCTCTCTCTCTCTCTCTCTCTCTCTCTCTCTCTCTCTCTCTCTCTCACCCCATCTATTCATCTGTCCGTCTTATCATTGATCTGTTATTCTATCTATCTGTCTGTCTATCTATCTATCAATCTATCTATCTATCTATCTGTCTATCTATCTATCTATCTATCTGTCTATCTATCCATCTATCTATCTATCAATCATCTATCAGTCCATCTATCTGCCTATCTATCTATCTATCTATCGATGAAGTGGTAGTGAAACAGTATTAAGAACATTTCTCTCAACAATGATCAAAGCACCGAAGTTTTAAGAGCCATCAACCACTGGGAGCCACCCATCACCACCACCATCACCACCATCACCATCACCATCACCATCACCACCATCACCATCACCACCATCACCATCACCATCACCATCACCACCATCACCATCACCATCACCATCACCACCATCACCATCACCATCACCACCATCACCATCACCATCACCACCATCACCATCACCATCACCACCATCACCATCACCATCACCACCATCACCATCACCACCATCACCATCACCATCACCATCACCACCATCACCATCACCATCACCATCACCACCATCACCATCACCACCATCACCATCACCATCACCATCACCACCATCACCATCACCATCACCACCATCACCATCACCATCACCAGCTGCAGCAGTACTAGGAACGCAGGAGAGGCGGGCGGGGGGGGGGGGGGACAGACATACCTCCCTTTGTCTGGCCCTTTAAACACGTGCGGTTTTCCAGTATCGTCCGAGATAAGGAGGGCGATGTTGCCGATAGAGGAGATGGTACGTCGATTGTGGCATTCCACCCCACTGGCCCTCAGGGACCAGCCCGAACCACCGTCGTCCACCATCAGAGGCCATAAAGGTGACAACAATTGGGGGGTCCTTCCCTGGTATGTTTCGGGTCTCCCTACTGTGTGTGTGTGTATATATGTCTCTTTGGCCTCACGATAGTCCAGACTTTATAGCATATGGTCCTACCCTCTGGGAAGTGGGAGTCTGTCTGTGTGTCTGTCTGTCTGTCTAGTGTCTGTTCCAAAGTATTCCTCCAGTTCTTTGTGTCTGTTTCTCATTGCATTTTCTCGTTCGTCTTTCCTGAGTCAAAGTTGAGGTTTGGGATGAAGTGAGAGTTTCCAGTTCCCAAGATGTGTTTCTGTAGTCCAATCCTATCTCGCAATGACTTGCTGAGAGCACAAGTAATCTCTCTCTCTCTCTATATATATATATATATATATATATATATATATATATATATATATATATATATATATATATATATATATATATATATATATATTATCCCTGGGGATAGTGGACAAAGAATACTTCCCACGTATTCCCTGCGTGTCGTAGAAGGTGACTAAAAGTGGAGGGAGCGGGGGGCTGGAAATCCTCCCCTCTCTTTCTTTTTTTTATTTTCCAAAAGAAGGAACATAGAAGGGGGCCAGGTGAGGATATTCCCTCAAAGGCCAGTCCTCTGTTCTTAACGCTACCTCCTCCTCCTCCTCCAGGAAGACCAGTGCGCCCTAATTCCCAGCACTCGGGCCTTCTCATCGAACCCTAACTTCCGGCATGGCTTTAAATACACCTTTATTACGTTACTGACCTGACCATTCCTCCACACCTTCACCTCCTCCAGGACCCCCAACCCAAACCAAACCACCCCTCCCCCCTGACCTCTTGTCCACCCCAACACGCCCTCTACACCCCCCCGCCCTTAGCATTGTCTTCACAGGACCTCACGCCATGGCTTCCTGACGCTGTAAATCACGAAAACAAAAGCTGGAGATCTGATAACATGTCGTGAGTCCAGGTTTTTGCCTGTCTCTATGCTTATGTGAGGGTCTGGGGGCGCCTATATGCAGGTATGTGTGTATACTTCTGTCTGTGTACGTTGTATGTCTCATGTATGTATTCAAGTGGGCATTTAAGTGTGTATGTTTGTATGTGTGCGTCTGTGTGCGCATTTATATGTAATTGTATGTGTATATGTGTGTAAGTAGTTTCAAAAATGGATGCGTCAGAGACTTATCCTTTTCCTTACGACGTGGGTTCGTGTAACTGTTTAAACTCGCACCTGCGGCGAAGATATCAACGAGAGAGATAAAGATAGATAAAACGGATGAGTTTCAGATAAGAAGATAAGAACTTGAGAATACTGAAAACTGTAGAAGGTAGGCCTAGTGGCCTAGTCTGGGCAACGATTTTCTTTCCCACGACCAATCGGTATACGTCATGTGTTTACCTAACCATCGTTAGGAACTCCTGATGTGTTCGCCTTTATGACCACTCATGGAAAACCTGTTCCATTCGTGTACTACTCTCTTTCCAGACCTGTGATCACTTTATTTTCAGTAGATTTGTGTTGGGAAGGAAAAGAAAGATTATGTTGGCTCAAGGAATAGATTTCAAACCCTTAAGAGGAAGAGAAATGGGGGAAATTTTGAAATTAAGTGGAAGAGGAGGGATGGAGTGGACGTGATAGAAAAACAATAAGAAGATAACAAACAGCTGATTGTCTAAACAAACAGGGACATTATAAATGAAACGTTTACTTTTCGTAAATAATCTATATAAGTCAATCGAATTTAGTGTATAAATGGCCCTAATTGTGAATGAATTACTTGATCAAAGTAAATGAACTTGACTTTTGAATGGAATATTATATTTTGTACGTAGTCATCATTTGTGAATAGAAAGGAACGCAAAGTAAGCAACATTCCCGTTGGGTCATTTCGAGGTTGTTTATCATAATGGAAGGGAACAGTATGAAAGGAGAGATGGCTGTGAAATTTATAGCTACAGAGACGCAATTATAATCAGTCTTAGACTTAAAGCTTTTAAGGTGAATGAACCAGTTACTCTTCCTTATTAATTACTGTAATGATGATTATCACCTTTGTAATCCAGTGGGTACAGGACATACCTGAAACTACCGATTTAATTATCCTATGCTTCTGCTTATAGTTCAGGGTTTGATGATCATTACCTGTTGATAATATTAATCCCAATAACAGAGGAGGATGCATAGATCACTCTCTACCCAGGGCGTCCGCTAGACCACAAACCATTACCCTCTTGGACTCCAGGTAATCCTCCAGAACCAAGACTCATTATGTGAACACGAAGAGGATACAATCTCCTTAAGGAAAAAAAAAAAAAAAGAGAGAAAATAAACAAAAGAAAATCTCTCAGAGTTCCTGGCCAGTTTCGAAAAGCCAATTTGAATTCCACATCTTCACGACTTAAAACTTCGACAGTTTCATCAATAACCAATTGCCACCCAATTCATACAATATTCTTTTTTTTATTACAAATACGAGGCTGAGTTCTGGCGTTATTTGCCTGTCAAGACCTGATCATTTCCCTCTGATATCTTCAATTATTGTATATCTCTTGAACCCAAACACGGACACGATGGGCTATTAAGTCGCTGGGGCGCATATCATTATATCGGCCCCGGGAATGAATCAGGCGAAATGTAAAATAAGCCCGCAATCCGACGATGCAATACGTGAGATGATGATGGCTCGTAATTGCTCTGAGGCGCAATGTACAGCGACTTAATGGTGATTTATGTGCCAAAATTAGCCAGGGGGGAAGAATTGACGAGAGGAGGGATGTGCAAGGTGGGGGTCGACGGGGTTGCGTTGCGGCGCCTAATTGTTAACTCCGGATTATGATCTAGTGATATAAACAGTCGATACGGTGGGGGTGGAAGGGATTGGGTTGGAGGTGGGAGAGGGTTAAGGGAGTGGGTGGAGGCGAGGTTGATGGGAATGGGTGGATGGGTCTGGGGAGAGGATGGAAGGGGTGGGAGCAAATTTGGAGGAGTTTGGAGAGATAAGGAAAGTGACATAGAAGAGGGGAAAAAATTCACAGATATATCTGTACAGGTGACAGGTGATGAACATTTGTAAGCTAAGTTAGTATATATATATATATATATATATATATATATATATATATATATATATATGAATATAGTGCATATGAACACGCACTTTTCATAGAACACATAATGCCCTCCAACAGCAAGGATTCGAATACAGACCCTTTGCGTTCCCAGTTACCACGCAAAAAGGTCCGGGTTCGAATCCTTGCTGTTGGAGGGCATTATGTGATATATATATATATATATATATATATATATATATATATATATATATATATATATATATATATATATATATATATATCAGTGTTGGAAAAGGTATACTATATTCCTGGTCAGTCATTGGAGCGGAGGCAATCCATTCCAATCCAGAGGTGATGCCCAGGCAGGGCGGAGGGGGTTGGGGTGGTTGATCTCTAAACGACCATACAGCCCAAACACACACACACACACACACACACACACACACACACACAACCCCCTGTCTCCTCTAACACCTTCACCCACCCCACCCACCGCTTCAGTCTCTCCCCTACGCACCCATAACCCCATCCCCCCCCCCATAAATCACAGTATAATGACCCTCCCCTACATAACAGGTCTCCCATTAGGCCCACGACTGTAAGTCAGTGATTGGGTATTGACAATGGACACTCAGATCAGTTACAATCGTCTTCCGGGCGAATACTGTATATGTGAAAGCCCAACACTATTCAACCCAGTAATATGCCTTCTGATTCCCTGAAGACGAGACGAGTTCAGAGACTTGCTGATGCCTTTATCTAATGATACCATCACGTATTGCCACTTCTGAAGGTCCTTCGGAATATATTCCTCCTCATCTGTTCACACCGACAATTCTTGAATATTCTTCCCACTAGTCAAAATAGTTTCTCTCCTCTCATCTTTATATTTACTCGTTCCCATATCGTGTCTTGTGTTTACGGATACCTGCGCCTTGGTGCATTTATTAACATATCCTTCTTTTTTTTTTTTTTTACCCTTATGATAGAACAGCGATATCTAAAGAAGCATACATATTTCCCCGTTGAGATATCGCTTCCATCCTTCACCTAAATAATGGTATATTCAAAGACGAGACGTGCCTAATTATAGCCTTTAGTCCTGCAAGCATGTTATTTCTGTGATGCACACTCTGCCAGAGAGAGAGAGAGAGAGAGAGAGAGAGAGAGAGAGAGAGAGAGAGAGAGAGAGAGAGTGGTATTTGGCAGGGGGAGGATGCAACATCGGCCCTGTGTGGCGCTTACCCACAAGGGTTCCGGGTCTGGGAGAGCGGGTTCTGAGGTTTACTCATGTTCCTGCTAGAGCTGGTCATGCAGGGAGAGGAGGGCCCAGCCAATCACCTAATTATGAACGCAGCTCAGTCAGCGCCGAGAGGGGTAGTTGGTGGCCTTTCCACGCCGGCTTGTCGGCTGGTGGAGGCGCTTGCAGTCGACGAAGGAGTTCTTGATGGAAGAAGGATTTGATCCTTCACGTTTGTGTGTGTGATAAAGTTTCTGAAGCAAAGGTTTACTAGCATTGATTAAGTGGCTTGGCATGGATTGGGTTGTACTTCAGTGGATAGGAAATTGGTTGACTGGTCGTGAAAACAAAGAGTTGTGACCCATTGGTCAAGTCTCAGAATGATTAGACGTAACAAGTGGAGTGCCACAAGGATCAGTCCTGGGACCGGTTCTCTTTCTCATACACACAGTTGATAATGACATGTTTTAATGATATTGATAATGATATGTTTTAATGATATAGATAATTATGTTTTAATGATATAGATAATATGTTTTAATGATGCAGATAATGATATGTTTTAATGATATAGATAATTATATGTTTTAATGATATAGATAATTATATGTTTTAATGATATAGATAATTATGTTTTAATGATACAGATAATTATATGTTTTAATGATATAGATAATTATATGTTTTAATGATATAGATAATGATATGTTTTAATGATATTGATAATGATATGTTTTAATGATATTGATAATGGCATGTTCTAATGATATTGATAATGAACTGCATTGCAAGATATCAAAAATCTCTCATGAAGCAAAGCTGGAAAAATAAATTGACAAAATGAACTTGAATGTCTACAGCTTCATGCTGACATAAACAAACTAATGAACTGAGCACATATATAGGAAATTGATTTTGATATCGATAAGCGCAAAGTTTTACATATCGGATATATATATATATATATATATATATATATATATATATATATATATATATATATATATATATATATATATATATATATATACCATATCCTGCTCATATTTGAGGGCACACTGCGATCCACTAAGAGGCGAACATAGGTCAAACAACTCGTAAGTCTGTGAAATTCCACGTTCTGTGTACCATAATACACAGTTTAAATGCAAAATACCAGGCGCCTCACTGTGGGGCTTGCCCTCAAAGGCCCCTGTCGGACTCCCTCAGCTCAGCAGGGTCTTGCGTGACCCCCCTACCCCACCTGAGCATGGAAGCCTGGTGTGACCCCTGCCTGAGTAAGGTGGGACTTCTGGCTCCTGCGTGAGCAGGGGGGAGCCTTGTGGACCTTACCTAAGCAGGGTCTTGTACAAGCCCTTCCTTTGAGCAGGGTGTTCTGTGACTCCTGCCTTAGCAAGGGGAACCAAATGGCCCCTGCCTGAGCAGGAGTACTGCTGCCCGCCTTGCTCATGAGCAGAGGCGATGTGTACCACACCAGCAGGTGTACACCCTGGCCCTCACCTAAGTGATGGGTGTCATTTGGCCTCCACGTAAGCAAAGCTGCTGAAAATCTCACACCCCCTCCTCCTCGTCCCGCCCTGAAGAAGGTGGTGTTATGTAGACCCCGACGTCAGCAAGGGAGCTGCGTGCCTCCACCTCCCGTGGCGGGGGGAGAGCGGGGAGAGTGGCGGGTGAGGAGAGCGGGGAGAGTGGCGGGTGAGCAGAGGTGATGCCTCGGACCACCCACCAGCAGGTCTTATGACTGGCACGGCTCCTCCTCTTCTTCTTCTCTCTCTCTCTCTCTCTCTCTCTCTCTCTCTCTCTCTCTCTCTCTCTCTCTCTCTCTCTCTCTCTCTCTCTAGCCACCACCCTCCTCCCCCCCCAAACACACACTTCTCCAACCCATCCACCCCCACAGCACACTTTGCCTAACCCCCGTAGCCCCACGTCCTTCTGATGACACCTCCCTCCTCAATCCACTCCTCTGGTCTTTTCCCCTCATTACGTTCAGACTCATTTTTTTTTTAACCCATCTTGCCATTACTTCACGCAATCTGCCTCCGACCCACGCGTCTTGCCCACTCTCACGCCCCTTCTCCCCCAGTCCCACACGCCTTCTCCCCCACCTCCCCCAAAGGCTCCTGCCCATTCCCTGCCCTGACCATCCACAAGGGACACGACACCCGACGAAAATTGTGTATCGGGAGCGACGCCGGAACGTCGCTCTAATGCGACTGTAGCTTGGACAATCCCGACCTGGTGTACAGATGGAGGGAAACACGACGGTAACCACAGAAGACATAACACCAGCCACAGGAGACACTACTGCAGCCACAAGGAGACAACAGTAGCCACAGAAGACATAACACCAGCCACAGGAGACACTACTGCAGCCACAAGGAGACAACAGTAGCCACAGAAGACATAACAGCAACCATTGGACATATCAGAAGCCAACAGCTCGCGTCACAACATTGGCTTCATCGTACAAAGCAATCGTCCTCATCTCCTTGAGTGTGACAGCATCCTCCTCCTCCTCCTCCTCCTCCTCCTTAGCTTTTCGTCCTTCATAACCATCTAGTGAAGTACGGTGCACCATTTCGTCACATGACGGTAAGTAAGACACCACAGGTTTGATGGTCTGTCTAGCTGTGAGTCGGGTTTATCGACTTTATAAAACAGTAAAGGCATCTTCGATGTCCAGCTTGGGTTGAATGGCGGACGACCCTTGACTAAGGGGCGTCTCAAGGAGATGCACTGAGAGGTGATGATGTACTGGGGTTCTCAAAGGATTGTCACTCTAAGAGGGTTTAGGGATTACTCGCCAAGCTGTGTGAGGAGGAGAGATAAGCATTATCTTGGGGTATGAGTGTGGTGGCACTCTACATGGCGTTAGGAGATGGGTACTCAGTTCATGGTGTGAGTGAGAGGCACGAGTCGTAGGGAAATATACATGAGGAGGTGATTACTACTGAACAGCCTCGTTAGACTCGTTCCATTTCACTTAAGAGTCATCCTTTTCAGATACGAAACCACGACGTTGAATAAGGTTCCCCTGTACATAGGTTAAGTGGGGCATTGTATGTAGGTTTTAGGTTGAGGAGCATTGTACTGTACATGGGTTTGAATTCTGTACGTGGACAGTGGGGGTTTGAAGAGCGACAACTTATACTGTGTTTTCCTGGTGATAGAAATACTTCATCATCGAATTAAATTCTTCATTGGACTTATGATTAATATTCATCATGTTACTCTTCACTGAAGTCTGATGAATACAGGGAGACAAGTTATACACCAAGGATAGCATGGAAAAAAGGCAATAATTCGTATTCAAATCATGCTGGAAGTCATATCTGAATAGGTCATGCAACATAGTTTCCATGACGGTGGTATAACAGTGCAAGGAATCCCATTTGACAATTGCGTCATGAAATATGTCATGATGTACGCCAGGGTCGTACCTGCATTAGCATGACTGGTCTGTGGTGGCGAGGAAGCATTCTAGATCCCTATAGGCGACATGAGCATCTCCTCATCGAACTCTGGACGCTGTGTATATCTGAGGTTGTCGAGCACGACGCTGGCCAGAGACGCCTCTAGGTAGCCTTGGTTCATTTCGCTGTACTGTGGCGGGAGACCTACTCGAGGGGACGGACAAAGAGACACTTCGAGGGACTGTGTCTGAGCCGCGATGTTGAGTATCAGCAAACAAAGGGAAGTTTGATGTGTCCCTCCATCATAGGACGTCAGAGCACCGGTCTCCTCCGGCAGGATATGCCTGCACGGGATCCTTCAGGACGCCGCTCCTCACTCCTCCAGAATACCCATAGCCAATTTATGTCACCGTAATGGCCGCTTTTGATTAATGGCGGGAGTAATTAAGAGAGTGACGAGCTTAATCACCGGGCCAGTGTGAAGTGAATGCCTCTTCCCACCTAACGCTGTGGGGTTCGAACACCTCTCCTCAGTGAAGTTGTGAGGTAGAACACCTCCCCGGTGATGATGTGGGGTTAGATCAGCGTCTCCAGTTGAGGATGTGAGGTACAGCATCTCCCCCGATGATGCTTTGAGGTTGAACAGCTTTCGCGATGTCGCTGTGGCATTGGCTATGTCGGTGGTGGCGTCTCATGCAGGACCACCTCTGCCCTGTGGTATTCTGTACAGGTCAGGAATGGCCAGAGAGTCGATTGTGATGGTGACTTTACCATACGTCCGGTGAATTTCCTCGTCCTATCTAGTTCTTGTGTGTTTCACGAGCACTTCTGCTTTACTCTCCTGTCTTCATCCCTATGCCAGAGGGAGTGGTGAGTGGGGAAGAGCCTTCTGCTGTACTATCCTGTCTCCTTCTGCGTATGTTAGGAATTGACGATGCTGTTATTATCCTCCAGCAGATAACCGACACTATCAGGTCTTCTGTTATCTGTCCTTCTCATGTACTCTCATATCTAACATGTACGCTCGTGTACTCATGTGTGCTACCATGTACACCCAATTACACCCACGTACTTTGCGAGCCGTGAAGAGAAAGACGTAGGACCTCAGTCATTTCATCATATAAGATACTTATATTCTGTATCTTTCTTTAGTTGAATAGATGAAATTGATTTCGATATACCATCAACTGCATCTACATATAGACAAATTATATACATTTCAGGAGTTTATTGATAAAGATTAGTCTTTCTCTCTAGATTTCTTTCCTCTGGTTCCTTCTGTATCTCTCTCTCGATTTCTTTCCTCTGGTTCCTTGTGTATCAGTCGTCTGGGGACGTGCCACGCACATCTACCAGTCCTCTCCTCCCTCAGGACACCAAGTCATCCTTCGCCAGTAGGATTCGCATGTACTTCCTCCCGCTGAGCATCCCCGTACCTCACCTCCATTTTCGACGTCGTGGGATATGGCATTAAATATTCATCTTGGGCGTCGATGAGTCGAATTAGCGGCCACCAAGATATCGCTGTGGCCTCGAGAGCTACAGAGGCGAGTTTGGTCTAAAGGGCCGGAAATTAAGTGGTGGCAATAAGGTGTCATACCGACCCATAAACATGAAAAAGGGTAATGGCAGCGGGTAATTAAATTAATAAGTGGAGTTAGATCCTCCTGAAGTAGTTGCAGAAACGCAAGCACATCTTGTCCACATCTGTGGCTGGGAGTGAATAGAGAGTTCCTGTTGTTTTGCCCGTAAAGGACACCTGTTAACAGGCTGTTGGCTTCTGAGAGGCCATCTCCACCTTCCACTCCCTCACCTGTGGCGTCCAACAAACCGTAGGCTTCCGAAGGACCATCTTCCCCTTCCAGTCCCTCACCTGTGGCGTCTTGCAGACCAGAGGGGACTTTAGGCATCTCATATACACGAGAAAGAAAGGTTCCTTGATGAACGCGCTCTTCCAGAAGTACTCGATGGTCGCATTCTACCGTCGGCCGAGGAGGATTCTAGTCCCTACTGAATATGTTACATAGACGTTAGTGACCCGAGTCCATACACACGTCGCGCCTCCCGCCGACCCCCTTCCGATGGTTGAGCTAAATATTAAGATAATTAGTCACGTTTACCCCGGGCTGAAGATGCTCGAAGACTCTGTAGACTGAGTTTATGTATACAAAATGCTAATTTAGTGTCTTTGGTTTTACACAGTTGGTGTGTTGAGTGCTCTCTGACGCCCTGGATGTCTTGCAATGGTTTTTTTTTTATGAGTGTCACTACAGTACACGTAGCAGACATCACTCATTCCTCATTGGTATTGGTCGTATTGCTTGCCTCATCCCACTAACACCTACCATGAAAGTGACGGAAGACGTTGCTCAAATAAGATCAACGCTCTTAAACGAAGGGAAGAATACACATCACGGAATAGCAGTTATATTGACCCTCATCTCCCCTACGAAAGATGTACGAAATCTCCCTCATTCGTTCTACCGATTCGTTTTCTCTAGCGAACCAGGTTCGTGACGTCATGGGGGCATGTAAAGAGATGCTAGTAGTTTCTAGCTGGGCTTTCGTACCGTCTAGGATGGCTTGATGCTGCTTCTAGTACAAAGCTCTATTGTGGGTAGCTTCATAACTAGAGGCCATCATGCCCTTGAGAGCAATTACCCACCAGTCCATGAGTGCTGAAGATATGGACACCGAATCATAGGTGTCGAATCGTAAATAATGAATCAAAGGCTCTGAATTATACACCCGTAATTTTGGGGCACAGAATCACGCGGTTTCGCATATACCTTGGGAACTGTAGGCACCTCATCCCACACGAGAGATTACGGCCTCTGATTCAAGGACATTAATTTACAGACACGAGACTACTGATGGCGAACTATAAACGCCCCCATTCGTGGTCAGCGAATGGAGGACGTTCAGTTACACCCGGTGGGGTTCTTTTTTTTTTTTGCCAGCGACCGAATGTGCTGGCGCACACACAAACACACACACACACACACTCACCCTTCCACCGTCTCCCGTAGGAGAGGAGGTGAGACGCAGCTCCTGATGGGTGGAGAAGACACGTACTTCGAGAAAGAGAGAGAGAGAGACTTCGATGTCTTATAAGTGAGCCTTGAGCATTAGGGGCCAAAAGGCATAGAACAGAAAACAAGGCAGAGGAGAAACGTAAATGTGCTTGTATTTGCTTACAGAGAGATAGATAGATAGAGAGAGAGAGAGAGAGAGAGAGAGAGAGAGAGAGAGAGAGAGAGAGAGAGAGAACATATTACAAAAATTTACACATGTAAACTCTCGTTATATAACTAAAATAAATCTTGCAGTATTACAACTTACAGAACAAGCCATTAATTCACAGTACCCAGACTACACCTGGCATTTCACAGATTAAAAACGTAAAAAAAAAAAGATTGAATCGTTTACAATTTACAACCAAAACTAATTTACAGCTTTCTCGGCCTGAGGCCCTCACGGTACACACCAACGATACGTTTACTCCTAAAAGGAAGCAGAAAGAAAGAAAGAAAGAAAAAGAAAGAAAGAAAGGAAAGAAGAAAGAAAGAAAGAAAGAAAGAAAGAAAGAAAGGAAAGAAAGGAAAAAAGAAAGAAAGAAAGGAAAGAAGAAAGAAAGAAAGAAAGAAAGAAAGAAAGAAAGAAAGAAAGGAAAGAAAGGAAAAAGAAAGAAAGAAAGGAAAGAAAGGAAAAAAGAAAGAAAGAATGGAAAGGAAGGGAGAAAGAAAGAAAGAAAGAGTGAAAGAAAGAAGAAAGAAAAATCAGAGTCGAAAATATTACGAAAACTAATTTAAAAGCAAAAGTTTTACTTGGGCACGCGTCCAGCCCCACCAGGTAATCCAACGTCCTCTTGGCCTGAGCCACTGAACTGAAGTTACTCAGCACCATCTCAATATTCAAAGATTTTGGCCCAAATGTTGCGTAGATAACACACACACACACACACACACACACACACACACACACACACACGTTTAACATCGAAAAAAATCTTGTCTCGAACGTTATATAGATTATATCTAAGATATATTTATTGAACTAAAATAGATACAAGACTTTATAGAATTATTGTTTGAGACGTTTAGTGTGAAAATGGTTGGAGTCGAAAAAGTTTTGTTGTCAGCAACATTGAGAGTCAAAAACTTTTTTGGTGCTAAAAACTGTGTCAAAAAGTTTTGTTGCCAAAAGTTTTGCTGTCAAAAACTCTAGTTGCGTAGAATTTGATGTCCAAAAACCATTGTTGCCAAAAACTTATGGTGTCAAAAACGTTTGGTGCTAGAAACTTTTGGTGTCAAAGACTTTTGTGCTGAAAACTTTACAGGTCCAAAAACTTTTGGTGATAGAAAATTTCCGTCAAAAACTTATGGTGTCAAAAACTTTTGGTGTCAAAGACTTTTATGCTGAAAACCTTAAATGTCCAAAAACTTTTAGTGACAGAAAATTTCCCTCAAAAACTCATGGCGCTAAAGTTATTTAATCTCGCGTTCGCAGACGCCAAAATCCAGACAAAACCCAGAATAGACCTCGTCCGAGTTCGAATCCACACATCCGGGTTTGTACATTATGAAATAAATGATTTGCAAATATATGCAACAAGGTTTTAATTACACAGTTTAAAGGTCTGGAAGACGTGTGTTCGCCTCTCCCCGTTAATTGCGTAGCATGGCAGGAATTTTGTAATGAACATTAACCCTGGGTTAAAAGCATTTACCTGTAACCCCTCTAGAGTGCAATAACTTGAAGTATCGTATTCAGGAGGTGTGTGTGTGTGTGTGTGTGTGTGTGTGTGTCTGTGTGTGTCTGTGTGTCTGTGTGTGCGTGTGTGTGTGTGTGTATGTACTCAAGAGGCAACATCAGTGTAATCACTGTTAAAGCACTGTAATCGCTAGTAATTAACAGTGACTGGTGTCAAGAGGACGTAGTAGCCATGGTTAAGTAATCATGATCACTTGTGAATCAAATGAAATTAGTCTCTCTTTCCCCCTCACATAAAGCCTACTTTAAAGTTCTCTCTCTATGTTTACCATGGAATGCATATCTGGCCTTCTTCTTCTTCCTAGTCCATTGTATCCATGACAGAACGTCCGTGGATAAGATACTATGTCCTTTACCTGAGCCATTACTGTGTCCTTTATCTGAGCCATGACTGTGTCCTTTATCTTGGTTATCACTGTATCTTTTGTGCCAGTGATCTAGTCCGTCCTTAATATAGATAGATAAAGATTTCTCTAATTGCCTTGTTAGATATTCAATTAATGTTAAGAGTTAAGAGCGTGTTCTGATGTACGGTTTATTGAGTCGGTTCTTCGCCCTCATACCCAATTAAATACGACTTATGGTTCCATTCTGATATCCGGTTTATAGAGACGCTGATAATGTACATATATACCTTTAATATGCAAGTTATGGTCCCATTCTGATGTCCGGATTATAGAGACGGTGGTGTACAGAGACGCCCGTGAACTGCTCGTTACAGTTCCACTCTGATGACCCGGTTATAAACACTGTTTGTGTATATAGAGACCCTTACTGTACGAGTTATGGAACCGATCTAATGCACGAGTATGTGTTATCGAGACTTCGTGGTACAAGAGACGTTCTCAACTCCCAGTTAAGCAATTGTTTATGTGAGCGAAATATGCAGTCGTCTGGCGACCATAAAACTCCCACACAGAAAACTAAAGGGGAAAGAAGAAGAAGAAAAAAAAAAGGAGTAAGAGACGATGTAAATCCTTGCAAGACGTAGGGAGTAACTGTAAAAGAGAGAGAGAGAGAGAGAGAGAGAGAGAGAGAGAGAGAGAGAGAGAGAGAGAGAGAGACTGACTCTCTCAAACCCGACACAAGCCTTTGCCCCTACAGACTCGACTCTGGCCCTTGTCTTTTTTTTTTCTTCAAACATTACAGTAATGGACAAATTATTTCAGTGTTTTGTTCTTCATTTCCAGGCCTGAGGGGCAGGCACTTACTCTCCCCCCTTAACCACCCAACCCTAACCACCCATCCCTCTCCTTCCTAACGGTACTCCTAACTGGCTCGAATAATTACGTCTTTCGACATGAATAAGCATTTCGTAACCTCTCGCGGCTCAGCTCAGGGCCCTGCGGAGAAGTCCCCCCCCCCCCCCCCCCCCCCCCCCCCCCCCCACACACACACACACACACACACACACACCTTCGTCAGGAGATGATGGTCCGGGTGTCTGGCTCGACCTTCTCTGGGGGTTCAGATTTTGAGGGAATTTATATCTTTTTTTTATACTTGTATTTTTCAGTATTTTTCTCTTATCTTCACTCAGTCTCTTACCTTTCCCCTTTTCTTACTTTTTTTTAACTTATTCCTCACTTTTTTTAAACTTATTCCTCCTCTTCTTCTTCAATATAACTTTTATCTTATCACTATTGCATTTACTCGTATCATCAATTATTATTTACTAGTATCATCAGTTATTATTATCATCATTATAACTTCTTATTACTATTGATATTATCATCATTATTGTTATCATTATTATTATCATCATCATTATCCTTCTTCCCCTAACTCATTTGCTTCATCCTCTTCTTTTAAACATCTTTCTTATCTCTTTCCTTATCTCACATGTACATTTTCTATGATCTTTTCAGATAACCACTTCACATACTTTAATTATCATACAACTCTCTTTATGGACCATTACATCTATCAATCTGTCTTCATATTTCTTGCCAATATCATATGTACTTTATGTACTTAAAGAGCAGAGAGTCAGTGCTAATAAAGTTATAGGTGCCAGGAGCCCTAATTTGGCCCTATAATTATTAGTTACGAGGGAAAGAATAATTAACTGCGCTCTTACCTGTAATAACGCTAAATTACTGAGGTGTCTTTGCATGCACTTAATAACATGCAACAAACAGTTTCATTTCTACCGAGACTTAGAAGCATAACTAAAGCACATGTTTCGTCCATCTTATTTCTATTAGAGTAGCTTGATGCCTTACTCTTATTCTTAGTTATTAACTAGCTTAGAATGTATTGTATTCAACGTCTCACTAGTGAAATGGGATTTCTTTAAGCCTAACAAAGGTCGTGTATATATATATATATATATATATATATATATATATATATCACACAAACCTCCAACAGCCAGGATCGCGATCATAACCTAGCGGTAGCGCTCCAGCCTGTTGTCCAGGGGTCCCAGGTTCGATCCTGGCTGTTGGAGGTTTGTATGTTCTATGAAGGTGCGCGTTCCCATGCACTTTGTTCATATATATATATATATATATATATATATATATATATATATATATATATATATATATATATATATATATATATATCCATCTCCCTCCACACACTCTTCTATACACTTCGAACCCTAGACTCGACCCATTGTGTCTCGCCCCCCCCCCCCCCCTGCTACCACTCCTTTCCTCACTTTTCTTCACTTTAACATATTCTTTTTTTCTTAATCTAAATATCACCCATTTATTTCTTCACTACCATGGCGTAAATATACGCAGAAATTATTTCAGCTTAATCAAGTGACTTTCATCACTTGTTGCGTTTTCATCTTATCTACGCAAATTGGTTTATAGTATTTAGTGAATTAGTAAATCTAGTTAGCCAGGAATTGAGACACTTGATCGCCTCGTGACAAAAGGAAAAGATAAATGAAGCCTACCAGACTTTAAGTCATCTTGAAATATACTTAATTGTAGTAAATGATAAGGAACAGAATGCCTCAAACGACGTAATCTGCATTCTAATTGGGTATCACAGCAAGGACATGTTCGTAATAATGTCTCTGTTCTTACAGGTGAGGTGAACAGAGGTTGTGCCAGCACTCGCCTACTAGAGAGGGAGAAAACACCAAGCAGACACTAGCAACTTCAACAGCCAAGTTCCTGGCTTCCGATGCAGCTTGGCATGAACTGGTAGGTAGTATTGCTGCCCAAGTAACACTTCATATATCATGCACACCAACCCCTCAAATTTAAGTTACAGCACAAATCTATCATATACACATGATTCTATTACCACTGATTGCTTTGACGCGCATTATACTTATGTGCCGTACGACAGTTTTGCCCAGACCATTGGCAGCAGGCCGATTGGCGCCGGACAGGCTCACAACGACACTGCCAGGCGTAGGAAGCAACTAAATTTTCACGAAAACTTCGTTAGATATCGATTTTCTTAGGGTGCTCTCCTGATCTCCAAGAATACATAAGTTGGTATAAATTCGAAGAATATGAAAAGTTGGCGATAAAAGTGTTTTATAGATAGATCGATCAACACTTTAAAGGTCTAGTAGACATTATTATTATCATTATCATTATCATTATTATCATTAATATTATTACTATTATTATTATTATTATTATTATTATTATTATTATTATTATTATTATTATATTATTATTATTATTATCATCATCATCATCATTATCATTATTATTATCATTTTGTTATTATTATTATTATTATTATTATTATTATTATTATTATTATTATTATTATTATTATCATCATCATCATTATTCTCTCTCTCTCTCTCTCTCTCTCTCTCTCTCTCTCTCTCTCTCTCTCTCTCTCTCTCTCTCTCTCTCTCTCTCATGCATCAGTTCACCCCCGCCCATTGTGCTCGCCCATTATCTCTGCCAGGCCTCACCGTACGCCCACATCAGGACAGCCTCTCGCCATTGTACTCGCGAATTAGCGCCTTCCCTAAGCATTGACCACACTCGCCTCTCACTCGGGTGCGTTTCCCACCCAGGTCTTGGCCCTGTTCGTATGCGTATGTGTGGAGTAGTTAGCTTAGGATACGTGCGCATACGTATACGTAGAGGCAGCTTAGCACTGCGTATGCGTAGAGAAACGAGCATCAACGCTATAGGGTTTGTGGTTTTCTAATACGCATTTCATAGTAAACATATTTCATGGTGCGCATGCGTAAATGCGTCCATCTCCTGTCGCGCATGCGTCAGTGGTTCCCCTGGACACACTCATTAATTAGTAGCATCAATGATACTTCAACCTCATTAGCTGTGGTGTAATATCATCAACAGATGGGACCCCACAAGTGGAGAACTCCCTCCCCCCCCTACTGTACAAATGGGTAATTATACATAGGTAATTATACATTTGACCCCACGAGTTTGAAACTCCCTCCCGTGCCATACGAATAGGTAATTAGAAAAAGGTAATTACAGAGATCCAAAAGCAAAGTCACGAATCTATTTCAGTTATATAATTCATCAATTTTGTTTGTCTCTCTTTAACTTATGGGCTTCGTGAGGTGATACGCTTTTAATAAGTGTATATAGGGACTTCAAATACAAATTGAATGTTGATTAGGGTATCGGACTCCATAGGTATGTCTAATTTAGGCTTGAGATATTTGATTAATCCTGTTTATGGATTCCTGGTAATCCTACAGCAACAAAGGATCGGGATCCAGTCTCCTGTGTGGATTCCGGATGCCCGATGCTCCTTTGTCTGTGTCAGAAAGGAATCCTTTTTGCTATGGAGGATCACCACCTCAGTACTGATCCGACACCATCCCTGAGGATGTTCGAAAATTGTCCTCGTATTAAAGACGGCTTCATCAACGCCGGAGACCCACAGCGGTCTTGATTTAGAGCAGGGATTTTGAGACACAGGAAAGATCTGTCATTTGGGTGATGGGCGAGTAAGCCCAGAGTTAGCCTTCGCTTTTCTAAAGCTTTGAATTGATAACATAGAAAGAGTTCAGTCCAGTTCAGTATTGTGCATTCGTATGGTTCCTCTTTAAACAGAATCTTCGATTGGCAATTAGGATTCGATTATCCTCCAGCATGTGATGCTCAGAGCTCTTACTACGTGAGTCACAAGGTGGCGTATTGTCACCTCTCTTATTTGTTCACCTACGGGTAAATCACGGTCATGTTATTTACCTATTCTTGTGAAGGGATTAGGCATGAGTCTGTTATATGGCAGTTACCTAGACCATTAATGGCCAGTAATCCTCTAACGACCTGGTTCGGTCTGTGTTGGATACAGGTTATCGGTGGTAGGTCATGACCTTGATTCTCCACCTCCACCAGGAGCAGTATTGACCTCCACCTCTCATCAGGACGGGATCAATAACTCCGCCAAACAAGGCGACTTTATGTAGTCATTTAATACCTTGAGGGACACGAAAGGGGGCCAATACCACTATCCCGTTTTCCACACTGTGGGTAATTCTCATTGGCCCTTTGTGTGACCCGAAGGCTCACAGGCCCTCCCACCCCCTCATTGGTCTAGCCCCTCAGGTATCGTTGACCAATTGGAGATTACCCAAAGGAGATTATTCGGCAAGACGCGGGCTTCGCTACAGGACGCGCAGTATCCTACTCCACCGTAAGGCTCACGTAGACTCGATCTCCGGCATCCAGGGGACTCCCGGACGCCGGTAATAAATTGTTTATAGCCGTGCGGAGTGAATAGGAGGGGGCGGGTGTCTCCTTGGGGTCTTAGGGCGTCCACGGCTGTTGGTGTAAAAAGGGGGGAAGGGAGGGAGAGGGGGAAGGTCTTTTGTGCGGGCCTTTGAGATAAAGAGACTTGTGCCAGCGGGTGGGGGAGGCAAGGCCATGGGTGTCTGGCTATATGACCTAAGCTTCAAGCAATCCATATCAGACGTGGTTCTAATTACATCGGAGCTCGGGCTTATCACTTGATTATCTTTATGGCCATCTCCAAAGGACGCCGAGGGAAGCGAGGTGTCTTCTGCAGGTTTGCCGATGGAGACGATGTTAGACCTGATATGCAAATTAGTCTCCCCTCCCCCCTTTCCCTCTCTCTCCCCTTCAACATAAGGTCGGTCGTAAGGATTTTACAGAAGTCGTTTTCGTCCCTGGGAGACGAGGAATTTGACATCATCGGAATATGAGCGAATGTAACCTGAAAGAAAATGACATTAATCGACTTTGCCTTCATTTGCGTACCACCGCTCGTGGCACCAATTGAGGTCAATAAAAGCCAATAAAAAAAAAGAAAAGGTCACCATCTCGCTAGAATCATTACAGTGACTTCACGATGACCTCTAAGGTCACGCAAAGGTCGTCTGGTTTACTGATTTTTTTTTTTCAGACACGTTAGGCAGTGGTGTAAATTGTGTAAATAGCGAAACAGCGACATAGCGAAATAGCGGTCACCTTATCCTATGTTATTTATCGTTTCTAAACGATGCATTGAATGCACAGCGACTCACTGATTTAATTGATTATCTATAATTGTAATTGAATATCATATAACTAATGTATATATATATATATATATATATATATATATATATATATATATATATATATATATATATATATATATATATATATTTCATACTATTCGCCATTTCCCGCATTAGCGAGGTAGCGTTAAGAACAGAGGACTGGGCCTTAGAGGGAATATCCTCACCTGGCCCCCTTCTCTCTTCCTTCTTTTGGAAAATTAAAAAAAAAAAACGAGAGAGAGAGAGAGAGAGAGAGAGAGAGAGAGAGAGAGAGAGAGAGAGAGAGAGAGAGAGAGACTGCAAGGAGGGGGTTCTCAAAGATATCTCTTCTTATATCGTATCAGTAAATCTAATACTTTTATCGATTCATTAGTATAAATTCTGAGGCAATTAGAGTAACACTAATTTACTGTTCTCATTAACCAGCCCGTTGTGAAAATGGTCGTTCCTTTTCCACGAAATATGTTTGATCCCCCATCCTCCTTCGTCCATTGTAATCACCTCATTATATATACATCATTATGATAAATGGCGAGTAATTCATAGAGAACGCGTTTTCATTATTCTCCTGCCCTGTCATTCAGCATCATTGATCATCAAGATTAATCATTATACTAAATTATGAGTGATTCATGATTGCCAGTCATGAGATGTTTGCCATCACTCATTATCGATCTCAGGGGTCGAACACCCCGGGGATCGAACCCTGGTCATCAAGATGTAACCTCGAGAGTCCCATGAGTCCGCCGGAGATGAAAAATGGGTAGGTTAAAAAAAAAGGAAGATCCTCCCTCAGGTGTGTAACAGGTGTGTGTTGGTAGTGTTGCCGTCTCATTCATTAAGCTAATAGCAGATGTGCAGGTGTAGATGGAGTTCTGCAGGTGTAGAGGCAACAGTTAGAGTGGCTTCAGGTGTGTGTGTGTGTGTGTGTGTGTGTGTGTGTGTGTGTGTGTGTGTATGTATAGGCAGGTGTTCAACAGAGGGAAGCGAGTGGTGTTATAATTTTCAGGTATGGATGTGACAAATGTGCAGTCAACAGGTTTGGAGGCAGCATCAGGTGTGTGGGAGTGGAGGCAGGTGTGGAAACATCACGTATGGAATGTGAGATTGAGAAGCATTAGACAAGAGAGAGGAAGGTTGGAGACAGCAGCAGGTGTGTGTCTGGTAGCAGGTGTGGAGCACTCAGAAGGTGTGGAGCACCGAGCAGGTGTGGAACTACCAACTGGTGTGGAGCGTTCAGCAGATGTGAAACACTTAGCAGATGTGGAGGCACCAGCAGGTGTGGGACTACCAGCAGGTGATGAGTACTCAGCAGGTGTGGAACACTCAGCAGGTGTGAAACACTTCGCAGGTATGGGACAATCAAGAGATGTTGAGGGATAGAGACAGTAGGAGCAGGGAAGCTACTACCATCACAACACAGTAGATGACCAACATGGTATTTTCCCCTCACTGCAATCATCATAAAGTTCACTAATCCTGCTCTCCTCTCTCATAATGTGTACTTCAACATCATCTTCATCATCAGCATCATCTATTCTCTCTCTCTCTCTCTCTCTCTCTCTCTCTCTCTCTCTCTCTCTCTCTCTCTCTCTCTCTCTCTCTCTCTCTCTCTCTCTTTATATCATCTATTTCCTCTAGCGATATATATAATTTTGCTTTGTATCTTATACAATCACGTATTTCTGCTCTGTATCTTATACATTGCATATGTTTCTTACCCATTCATTAACTGCCATTTACATCTGCTTTATTTATTTATATTAATTTAGGGAAATCATTTTACTGCAAGGGGTCATTTGGGGTCAAGAAGAAATCCAGTGCTCCCTCTGCCAATCGTGTGTGGGTTGGTCAGGTAGAATATCGCGATCTGTGATTAGCTGACCAGTAGTCGTTCAGCCAATCAATCAGCTGAAGAGCAGGTGTGACGTCATAACCATGCACTCTTAGATACATGATTGGCTAAGGTGTTCGTGTGATGTCACGACCTGACGAGCCTCTGCCTGTGGTTGGCTGAGTGACTCCACACGTTTACTCGGACTGAAATGTCCCTCCGCCAATCACAAGCCAGCTGAGGGTAACGACATAGCTACGTGAACTACGACGCGTCGTTGGCAAAGCAGACGTACTTTGATAGGTCACAGAACAACACCAGAGATATACAAATGTACTTAATTTCCTTCTTACTTTAGTACAATTACACACCATAGAATTATCATCATATATAAAACATTATCAGTACAGTTGGTGTAAGCGTATAGTTCCATTTAATTCTAAAATATCATTTCCATTATATTTCACTTTAGAAGACGTGATCTTTGCATTACTTTAAACACCAGTGTGTTTACTGACGACGGGTCGGCCCTTTGACCTCTGTTCCGTGGGGCCAGAGCGTGACCTGGCAGTTCAGGAGGTCACCTCTGGTGTGTGTGTGTGTGTGTGTGTGTGTGTGTGGAGAGTCAAGGGTGATGACCATGTGAGCGTCCCTCCCTCGCAGTCTGTAGTTGACCTCCATGATGTGAGGGGCGGCAGGGTCAGCGGCTGAGGCAGGTGTAGGGGGAGGTGGTCGGGGGACGGGATTACTGGTGGCCTGGTTGGCCTCCTGCTGCTGTGAGGGTGGGCTGTTGCTGGTAAGGGTGGGCTGTTGTTGGTGAGGATGGGACTGTTGTTGGTGGGGGTAGGCTGTTGTTGGTGGGGATGGGCTGTTGTTGGTGGGGGTAGGCTGTTGTTGGTGGGGGTAGGCTGTTGTTGGTGGGGGTATGCTGTTGTTAGAGGGGTAGGCTGTTGTTGGTGGGGGTAGGCTGTTGTTGGTGAGGTGGCGTGTTGTTGGTTGTGAGTGGACTTCTACCGGTGGCGGCTGATCGCTGCTGGGTGGGTTGAGTCGCAGCTGCTGAGGTAGACTACCACCACCGCCACCACATTCATTACTACCAGCCACCAGCGGTGGTGAGGGAGGGAGGGAGGGCCGGTGTGAGGCCCTGCTGCTGCTGCTGCTGGCGGCTGGAGATTGCTACACGTCCTGCGCCCTGAGTAAATTCACTGTCAGTCAGGGAGAGGGAGTGAGGGAGGGAGGGAGGCAGGGTCAGGTCAGCAGGGGGTCGAGCTTCCGCAGCCACACTTGTCATGGCCGTGCCAGTCCTCCCGCCTCCTCCTTCTCCTCAACCTCCCCGCTCCCCACCGACCCTCCTATCTCCCCATCCTATCTCCGAGACCTCAGGCCGCTGAAGAAGTAGTTTCTCTCGCTCCCTCCACTTCCTCCTACTCCTCCCCCACTCCCCAAACTTCTCTCCCAGTACACTGACTCCCCCTCTCCCCTTTGCTTCACCCCCTACCATTCACGTTATCTCCCTGGCTGAGGTACACATCCCTCGCCATCCTCTCCCCCTCTACACTGGTGCGAGTCCTCTCGTCCACCGGTGCGTGTTCGTAGAACCACGGACGCCCTCTGCAATGATGCAGCCATCGAAGAAGGACATTGTAACCTCCTCACATGTTGAACATGAACATCCTACGGTTATCAGCCTTAGATCTGGTGTGATTTCTTTAGGACTAGGAAGTCCTGGACTTAGAAATTTTGAAGTCTGGAATGAGAAATAGAACTTCCAGTGATCAGAACCAGGGGTACTCACTAGCACGAGAGTCCTTCGTCTGTATCAGGTAGTCTAAGTCCAGTCCACTGGACTGAGACTATCCTAAGTGCTTACTAAGCTTCTTGGTTTATAGCCTCAGCCACAAGTTATAACCCCCAACTAGCTTACACCATTCCATCACCTCTTCCACACCCACCATCCGTCCTTCCCACATATACCCTTCCATCACACTCGCCCAGCCACATAAACTGTCACTTTCCATCCCCCGTCCCACTACTATTCCTTTCTTCCCCATCACTGCCGTTTCCCATTCCACATGCAGCCCTTTCCACCCCATCCCCTTCGTTCCCATCCCACCCCACAGCTCCTTCCTCCAACCCCTCACCACCACCAGTAATCCTACCTGGTCTGTATATCACCCGGAGCTACGATTAATTTGCACGGTGTGTTTACATCTGCACGCCACGTAGCTCACTGTCCCGAACATCGATATCCAATAACCCTATTTAATTTACCTGGTCCCTCCAGACACCTGCCGCCGCTAGGGAGGAGGCCAAGCCTCTCCCGTATCGGAGTCGACCCGTAACTCACATTTTATGGCCCCCTGGAACCTCCGCAGTTGTAAATAAGTCACTTGTTTATACGCTGCCACTGATGGGCTATAGGTCTCTGGCTTCCCCCTCCCATCCCCGCTGGTATCATCGCGCCATCACCGACCACAAACAAGGCGCCAACAAGAGGACTTCCCACGACTGTAAACTGCGACAGCCGTATGGCCTGTAATGACCTTGCTCTCGCCTGTAACGACCTAACCACCTATCACGTCCACTTAATTAGCGACGAGGCGATTCGGGTGCGCTTTCGCCAGGCGCAGGGCCGCTTTGTTTATGTTGTGGTTTTCTGTGGACTCCCAGGTTCCAGAGGGTCCAGGCTGGAAGGTCTTCTGAAGGAGGAGGACGGTAGACTCAAAGTACCGTAAGTTATGTATTGAGAGGTCAGCTTTACTGAGGGTGTGTGCTATGGCACTGTGTTGGTCAAGGGTTCGTATGTACTGAATGGTAGTAACTGTCCGAAGCGTCTGTGATTTGTGGACGAGTTTATTGGTGAGTTTAACGAGGTGATGGTGACGATGTGACGATGGTGGTTGGGAATGGTGATGACTGCGATATCAGTCGAAGCTGTGGTAGTGATGGTGGTAGTTCGTGTGGTAGATATTATAGTATTGGTGGTAGGGACGGTTGTGGTAAACATTGAGATAGATTTTATTGAAGTTTCGTCAAGCCTTAACCAGGTAGAAAGCCTTTTTCCTAATGGGACTTTATGTGGCAGTGATTAGGAAAGCGTTTGCAGTGCCTGTGGTGGTCAGGGTAATGATTGTTGTCACCGCTGCTGGCAGTGGTGGCAGTGATGATGGTGACACTGGTATTTGTATTTCATTGATCTTCAACGCCATTTGGAAACTATGTGATTGTTGTGGTGTCGCTTTTAGGTCTAGTTGCTGGGAGGTTTGTGCGCTGTGTGCAAGCAAACGCGCCCCAGCGAATGAAGCACTGAGCGAAAGACTTCCAGCGAACGTTACCGTCTTGAGAGGCAGAACAGACCAGATGTTATTAAAGCTGGTATATTTCCACTTTAACACAGAAAAAATCTTGGTAAATCTCAGCTACTACGTGAAGCTAGGTAAGGTCTCCATAGGGGATGCTAATTTCGACAAGCGTTTCGCCTACTTTGACGATAATCAACCTCACATTTTCCCTAATCTTCCTCGCCCTCCCCACTATCTACTTTGTTAGCTTCGTATGGATAATAATAATGATAAGAATAAATGCTCTAATCAGGCTCCACCCGTCTTATTGCACTCTCTACCAATACAAAACAAAATCACTCGTGATCCACAACTGTTTTTGTGATGGCATTAAATGGGTTCTTAACACCCCCATTTCCCTTACACCCTCCACTCTCCTCCACTCCTCTCCACATCCCTCCAGCCAGCAGACCATCATCAGTACACGACCACCTCTACCATCTTCCAGTTTGTACGTAACAAATGATCCATTCCCACAATTAACGGGTTTGGGTGACGCGAATCTTATTTGTGGTTGACAGTTGTGGGAGAGAGGAAGATGCCTCTCTCTCTCTCTCTCTCTCTCTCTCTCTCTCTCTCTCTCTCTCTCTCTCTCTCTCTCTCTCTCTCTCTCTCTCTCTCTCTGACGGTTGCGCAGTGAGCCAGCACTTCATGAGCTGTCCTTTAGCCCAGGTAGCTGTGTCTTCTCCTACCTCACCCACACGCGGGCTGGCTTTCAGTCCATGGGCACACAATCTCTCCATCCCACATGTATGTGGCATCGGTTCTATATCACACAGACACTCCCAATTCTGTGCCTCGGATGTATGTAACATTAGTTTGTATTATACCTCCATGTCACAGAGAGACTTGGAGCTCTATGCCTCATGTGTCTATAACAATAGCTGGTACCGGTACATAGAGACTTGTAACTCTGTAGCACACAGAGAACTGTAAATCTATACCCCATGTGTCTGTGACAATAGCTTGTACTGGTACACAGAGACTTGTAACTCTCTGTCACAAAGAGACTCGTAACTATGCCCCGGTGTGTCTGTGACAATAGCTTGTATCAAGTCATCCCTTCGAGTCTTGGCCTGGCCAAAGAAACTCATCTGTCTTGGGGAAGGGGGTTCGAGTCTATGTATGGAGCCGTTGACGATTCTCCTCCAATATTTGCGTTTCCACGAATCTAATTGTGTGTTTGCCCTTGCCAGGTCGTCATATATACTGATCAATTTGTGTGTTTGTCAACAATTTGCTGGTCTGGCCTGTAGCCTTGTCGGTACACGACTGTGTTTGGGAAAGAGGTGGTCAACTGCCCCTTTGTTTGCTCCTTTGATGTGGCCACAATCGGGAGGAGGAATTTCTTTCTCGTGTGATGGTTTTGTCTTTTCATTTACTCGTCTTTTTTTTTTTTTTACGTACGTAAAACTTTCGTTGAAATAGTCAAGGGTTTTTTTCTTTAATATTTTCTTTCTTTGAAAAGTCCATCGACTTTTTTTTCTTTTTGAAAAATTTATGACGCGATGCTTTTTTTGTTCTATAATGTATAATGAGGGATTTTCGTATATGTTCCTGATGGGTTGTAAATCTTACAGAATTTCGAAAGGCAGTTTCGATGTAAAATCTTTCAAAATATCGATTGATAGTAAAATGATCTCGTCCATTGTCAAACCCGTGTTCCTTATGGATTTATTCGTAATAATGTGTCAGTACCGTAGACTAACGAATAAAGATTTGACTTATTTTTAGAGAAGATATACAATATAAAGGAAATTGAGACTAAATACTCAGCAGATGGGCCAAGAGAAACTCGTGTTCAGGTTTACAAGAAAATGAGACAAAATCCGACTAAGGAAATAAGCTGAAGAAGAGGATGAGTAAGGCGTAAGCCTGAAATATGTGTGGGAAATGGGAAGAACTGTCCTCGTCTTGTGATTAGGTTGGGGGGGGAGGAGAAGGTGGGGGGAATCGAACCAAGGCAAGCGTTCTGGAGATTCGGTAGAAGGAGAGAGAGAGAGAGAGAGAAAGAGAGAGAGAGAGAGAGAGAGAGAGAGAGAGAGAGAGAGAGAGAGAGAGAGAGAGAGAGAGAGAGAGAGACTCTTCCCTCGTGTCCGCCTCCTCCGCTTACCTACAGAAAGCATTTCGCCTCCTTGGCCCTAGAGATGAAGTGTGAACGACACTCGCACACACGTCACTGTATCTGCTAAGCTGTATCCACGAAGATGAATTCGCTTAACTGTATCCGTTCAGTGCATTCGCTGGAGTCACAATCTTCATTCCTGTAAATAACTCGTATGATTCCCAAATGATAATTTCCATATTAGAAATAACTCGTATAACTCATAACTGATATTTTCCACACTGGAAATAACTGGCATGATCTCCAAACAATCATTTCCGTATTGGAAATAAGTAGTATGATCTCCAACTATCTATTTCCGCACTGGAAATAATTGATATGATTTTCAAATAATCATTTCCGTGCTGAAAATAACTCGTACGATTTCTAAACCATAATTTCCACGTTGAGTATACTTGCTATGACCCCCACATGATAATTCACATACCGAGGATAACTGTCACGGCTCTCAAATGATAATGTCCCTGCGATAAATAACTAGCATGACTCCCCAATGATAAAGTGTGATGTTTACGAGCCTATACCGTCGTCAAATTTGCATATTTAGCCGTCAAACTCTTGCTTATGGTCGTGTCCAGCCGGGAGTTTTGTGGTATTTACCTGCGTCGCATTCCTGCCACCTCCAGCCCCAGAACCCGCTACTGTGTAGTGCCTGTAGAGTCTCACAAGAGGGCACGACCATCGTCCTCACAGCCCCTCACTCTGTCCCCATCTGAGCGGGCATTGTTTACAAGACGCCGCGTCTTCTGGCACCGTTCGATTCCTTGTCTCGCGGCCTACGACGCGAATATTGGTATAAGTGACATGAGTTATTCGAACTAGTATTACTATAAAGTCCTATCAGTTTAATGGTAATGTTTAAGTAAGGAATGGTTTGATTATATTCATTGTACCTTTACAGAAGCTGGTGTAGGTTTAGTCTGTGTGCGAATCTATAGACAAGGAGCAGGGATACGGACAATGGGCTCCATTTTCCGTTCTTGATGAATTTCACAAATTTCTTATTGATCTCCATTTTGATGTTCCACTATATGCATGTGTGTGAGGACCTATGTAAACGCCAAAAATATAATCAGGAATATTCTTTATTTCCCCTGGAAAACGAAGAGTGAGAATGGGGGTGGAAATACGAAATTTATGAAACATTTTAAACTAAGCTTTTTTCCCCCACGGGTGCGAACTCCTCTCCTCAAGCCTACATTTGTCCAGAGGTGAAGGAAAGTATTTAGTTTACCTTATTTATAATCATCCTAGGATCCCATCTCCTGAGGCTTGCGCTACACTCAGTAGCAGGGATAGGATGAACTCTTTTGAAGCGAAATGTCCTTGACGTCAAGTGATTCAGCTACAAGCCTCACCAAAAGTGACTTCCAGTCACGGTGTCGCCCCAGGCAGGCGGAGCCCGGTAGCATCAATGAACTGACTGAATGTCAGGCATGGCTTGAGAAAGAGTAGTGGGAGGAGGGTGTGTGTGGGGGGGGAAGTATTTACTTCTGCACGGGGACTTCCGACGAGATATTGCCAAATGACAGGACTAGCACGTAGCGCTCACCGCAGATGAAATTTCGAGTTGCGAAGAATGAGTCTTGTGAGTTACGTATGGTCAAGTATTAAGTATGTGATGGAGAGATTATATATGTTTGTGGACTAAACGACCACGCGTGGGTTGAGGAAGAACGAAGAGACAGCAACTTGGGCCAAGGGAGTGAGACTTGACAGCCACTAAAGTGCTGGCTCACCGTGTAGCCGTCACCAGGAGCAAGAGATAGAGAAACAGACAGACAGATGGACACACTGACAGCTTCAGTAGAGGGATTAAATCAGATGTATTTGCCACTTCAATCCGACCAGACGTTTATCACCATTAACGAAGATTAACGACGCGTTCACTGCTCGGATTAACGTCACATTAAGCAAACACAAGGCTGACCAGAGCCGGACCTCGGGGGAACTTGGTCCTGGGAAAAGTTAAACTGGGAGATAATGGCTAACGTGAGGGAAGGTAATGGTGGGAAAAAAGAAAACCAGTCGGGCCAGTGGACATTGCAAGGGGGTGGGAGGAGAGATGGATCTCTATTTGTAGTAGTGGTGCATCCTAGAGAAAAAAAAGAGACTCTCTCTCTCTCTCTCTCTCTCTCTCTCTCTCTCTCTCTCTCTCTCTCTCTCTCTCTCTCTCTCTCTCTCTCTCTCTCTCTCTCTCTCTCCCCATCTCCAACGCTGGCGTCATCAAAGCCTCCTTCAACATGAGCCTGAACAGTCATCTGTTCCAGTACTTATTATTTCTCAACGAAGCCCAGCGCTTGAGCCAGACCCAGCCCACACCAACAACAGATTCTCAGATTCGCCTCCTCCTGGACGTCACCAATGGTACTTACGGTATACCACAAACAGATCCAAGTGAACATCGACAATTTGCAGCAGCGACCAGATGTCTCCACTATGACATCAGTTCCAGCAACACCAAGTGCACAAAACCCAGCGACCAATTCAAATTTGGAATCTCCTTTAAGAACATCAAGACGAGAAATTTCCTCGTGACCAAAAGCTTCATCCGGAACCAGCACCGTCTCAAGAGTATTCAAGTAATTCCTAGACTCATGTCAGGAAAGAGGCGCTGTAGACTCATGAATAACAAAGTATATGGGACTTACCACCACCTCCCCCACCAACACCACCATCTGTAGATGTATCACTATATGTCTCCAACATGTTGCATCCAGGTCACACATTCAATATCAAAATGGAACCAAACTTACGAATCAACAGACGGTAGTTTCATCAAAATTGCTGAAGCGCATTAGATCAACTAATCACCTTCTCATCACAGAAGCTCTCATCCTGCAATCAGTCTACAAAACACCATGCAAGATTGTACACCACCTCAACTCGACATCTCGTAACAGAGACGAGGTGTTTCCCCACACTGCTACGCTTGCCTCCTTTCGCAGAACCTGAGTTATTCCTGAAATCACCATCACGATGGAATAGCGCATTTTGTCTGCCTCCTAACTGAATACTTCGTGTCCTTTTTGTCATGCTTGAAATCTGAAGGTTCAGTTTTCTGTGAATCGGACAAAATACTATGGTCACTGGTACCTAGTTTTCCCGCCAACGGTGTAGTGAGTCCTGGTAACGGCTGTCCCGGTACCGGTAAGGTGGTGGGGCCAACACCGGGTGTAGGTGGTTGTCAGGAACTACTGGGAGGGGAGGGAGCAGCGGCCGGTAATGACATAATTGGGCAGGTGTGTAAACCTGCTGGGAGGGGAGGGGCAGGGGAAGTGGTGGTTGTGAGGGAGGGAGGGTCGGTCAGAGGGGAGGTAGTAATTACAATCACGGATGACTGACTTTTCTACACTATCTCACTTCCTCCTCCTCTTCCTCCTCTCCTCTTCCTCCTCCTCCTCTCCTCCTCATCCTCCTCCTCCTCCTCTCCCATCCTTACCCTAGTCTTCCCCTACTTTCCTAACTTCCTCCCTTCCTTTCCCTGCCTTTTTCTTTCTCCTTTCCCTTTCCATTCATTCCCTCCCCTAGACTCCGGCTCTGGAGTTGTATCACAATACTCGCCACGCACACCACAGTAAGGCTGGCGTGTCACACTGTGCACCCCAGGCCAAGATGATGGAGGGTGAGGGGAGTGTGTTGGGGAGAAGGAGGGGGTGTTGCTCCCTGGGGAGAGAACTGTCGTGAATTTCCAAGGATAAGATATAGGTCAGACACACACTGTGCTGGGAAGAAAAAAATATGCGAGAAAAATCGAGAATTTGGATACAAAACTCAGACTTATAATTCAAATTTGATTCTCTAAATATAAATTTTTCTAATATGAATATATTTTGTGGCTTTTCAGATCAGATCTATAAATTGGATTAAGAGAAGGATTTATCGCGTGAATTAACATAGACATAAATCCACGAAATCTAGACTTGAATTAATGAGAACTTTCATCTTGTATTTCTAAGCAACGTAGATTTACGTAAATACACACAGACAGATTTATATAGGGGGTAATATACATTTTACATCTTAGATTTTCAAGTTATATGAACAACGAAGATTTGCATTGCTGATCCTGCCATGTTTTGCACAGATTGATGCCATAATTTTGAGTGAGCTTCGATCGATTTCTTTGTTATTGAGTTGCCTGATGTTATCGCTCTGGGAGTGGCCCAGGATGTGGGGCTCAAGGGGTTACGTGGCCATGTAGGTATGTGGCCATGTACGTATGTGGCCATGTATGTATGTGTCCATGTACGTATGTGGCATGTAGGTATGTGGCCATGTAGGTATGTGGCCATGTAGGTATGTGGCCATGTACGTATGTGGCCATGTATGTACGTGGCCGGTCACTGAAAATCATTCTTTATTATCATTATTATTATCATTATTACTATTATTATTATCACTATTATTATTATTATCATTATTATTTGTTATTATCATTATTATCATTATCATTATCATTATTATTATTATTATTATTATTATTATTATTATTATTATTATTGTTATTATTATTATTATTATTATTATTATCATTATCATTATTATTAATATTATCATTATTATTATTATTATTATTATTATTATAATTATTATTATTATTATTATTATCATTATCATTATTATCACCATTATTATTATATATACTATCATTATCATTATCATTGTTGTTATTATCATTATTGTTATTATTATCATTATCATTATCATTATCATTTTTTTATCATTTTCATCATTATCATTATTATCATTATCATTATTATCATTATCATTATTATCATTATCATTATCATACCTTTATCCTTTCATTAACAACCCTGTCATAATGGTACAAACGCTCATATGTCTTTATACACACACACACACACACACACACACACACACACACACACACACACACACACACACACACACGACCCTCAACAGATCAGAATTGCGGGAAATCCCTTCCAGTCGACAACATGGCGAGCTCTTATTCTCGACCATGGACGTCTGAAGGCGAGGTAGAAGCCATCATGTCTCTGCCTTGAAGCTTCAACCCCGTGAAGGACGACCAAGAATTGGATGACACACTCACACAAACACCCACCAGCCTTACCTTCAACACAGGCGACGTGCCTGTGTTCAACCCAAACCCAGATTTATCAAAAAATTATTAATAATAGTAATTGTATTAGAATTCGCCTCATTTCTATGCTATGAATCAATTGTGAAATGAAACTTTGCGTTATATTTACGACGTAAACGCATTCTTCAACCTACGTCTGTTCTGTGTGTCGTAGTACGCATGTATAAGCTAAGCTGAGGGGCGTATGAAATGCCGCTGGATATCCTCCCCCTCCTGTATAACCACACTCTAAAAGTAGGAACAGAGGACGGAATCAAGTGAAGATAATTCTCTCCTCGAAGTTCCACTCGTCTGTTTCTGTCGTTGGCTCGCTAAGGCGTTGAAAACCCGACAGATAAAGAATGATACGAATCTACACAATTGGATACCTATTTAACAGGTCGTTGAAATCACCAGTTCGAGGGGGAAAATGGAAAATTGAAAACTAAAAATCCTTTTGTAGTTTTCGGTTGAATTGAACGTCTGAGACCAAGTGGGTTGAGTGGTGAGAACTGAGTGTGTTCAACACGAGATCACTAGTCAGTGAACTGCTGCCTGGTGAACACTGCTATTTGTTCAACTAGTTGCTGCCTCAAAAGGATAAGGGAGGATTTTTTTATTTCTTCCAGGAAGATTGGTAAGAATTTTACCTTATTTAGGTGGGGGTGGTTCTCTTGACCTGGTGGGAGTGGCTATCTTGACCTGTGGGAGTGGTTATCTTGACCTGTGGGAGTGGTTATCTTGACCTGTGGGAGTGGTCATCTTGACCTGTGGAAGTGGCAATCTTGACCTGTGGGAGTGGCCATCTTGACCTGTGGAAGTGGTCATCTTGACCTGTGGGAGTGGTCATCTTGACCTGTGGGAGTGGCAATCTTGACTTGTGGGGGTGGTTATCTTGACCTGGTGGGGCTGGCTATCTTGACCAGGTCAAGGTGGATATCTTGACCAGGTCAGGGTGGATATCTTGACCAGGTCAGGGTGGATATCTTGACCAGGTCAGGGTGGATATCTTGACCTGGTGGGGCTGGCTATCTTGACCAGGTCAGGGTGGATATCTTGACCAGGTCAGGGTGGATATCTTGACCTGGTGGGGCTGGCTATCTTGACCAGGTCAGGGTGGATATCTTGACCAGGTCAGGGTGGATATCTTGACCTGGTGGGGCTGGCTATCTTGACCAGGTCAGGGTGGATATCTTGACCAGGTCAGGGTGGATATCTTGACCTGGTGGGGCTGGCTATCTTGACCAGGTCAGGGTGGATATCTTGACCAGGTCAGGGTGGATATCTTGACCTGGTGGGGCTGGCTATCTTGACCAGGTCAGGGTGGATATCTTGACCAGGTCAGGGTGGATATCTTGACCTGGTGGGGCTGGCTATCTTGACCAGGTCAGGGTGGATATCTTGACCAGGTCAGGGTGGATATCTTGACCTGGTGGGGCTGGCTATCTTGACCAGGTCAGGGTGGATATCTTGACCAGGTCAGGGTGGATATCTTGACCAGGTCAGGGTGGATATCTTGAAGTGAGTTTAGTGGCTATCTTGACCGGATGAGAGTCATTATGCCAAGGGTCATTGACAGCCAGGGTGTTAAGGGTCGTTATGGCTCGAGAAATGACAGACAGACAGACAAACACAGACAGGTAGAACAGACAGACAGACAGACAGAGAGAAAGGACTATAGAAGACAGACAGACAAGCAGACAGACAGACACAATCAGCCACACGAATTAAAAGTCTAGACAACACACAGACGAGCAGTCACAGAAAGAAAACGAAGGGCGGTATCGGCTGTGCATGGAAGAGGAACACCAGAGAAAACGGTGAATGCTGAGCGAGGAAGCAACATGCAAGGAAGACTTGGCAGTAATGCCCAGTGCGAAGAAGTAATTAGATAACTTAATTACCCCAATAATTACAAGTTATACACGAGATAACAAAGTCACCAAGTGCGTAGGAATCATAATTGTACGAAATAAACGGAGATACGAAATAGAAAATGGTCTGCATGCCTGATAATTATGTATATATATATATATATATATATATATATATATATATATATATATATATATATATATATATATATATACATAATTATCAGGCATGCAGACCATTTTCTATTTCGTATCTCCGTTTATTTCGTACAATTATATATATATATATATATATATATATATATATATATATATAACAACCTGTCTTGCTTTTGATGAACTTGGTTGTTAGTGTCGATGCTACACTCCACATCAGTTGTAGCCATGATATACAACCCTGTATAAAGTAATGCTGACGATCATATATGTAAAACTGAACCAGTTTAACTGAATATATTATTGTCATCGTAACTCATTTATCTGTACAGTTCGGATTTGTATATAAATTCCTTTTCTTCTTTCAGACGCTGAGAACTGAAGGCTTAGCCCGCTTCAGACCTGAAAGGTAAGCTTAGAAAGCTTGTGTTTTTTTTTTTCCTTAACAGTTGCTATATGATATTTGATGCCCAAATGTAAAAGGGATATTGCACGTCAAAAAAAAAAAACTTTGCATACAATCACTGCAGTATGACGAATATGAGCCATGGAATACAACACTGAATTAAAGACATACACAGGTCACTAGATATGGTTTGTGACGTAGGAATTCTGTATTTCCCGTGGGGATCAGTATTTCAGGATCAGTATAGCTAGGGATGGGTGTATACCGCAGATCTCAGTGTAGTGGCCGCAATAAGCAGTTGGTTGATATAGAGGGTTCTTAATGGGTGTATATGGTCTTTATACGAGGGTCGTGTTTGTGAACGCAGGTCTTCGCGTAACGTTGGGTTAACTATAAGAAAAACCTCTGTAGTGTATAATTCATCGAGCTTCCTACATAGAAATACGTCACTGATACGAAATTCTACGTATGATATTGTCAGAATGATTTGGTCATACTCAAGAGTCCCAGTATGATCTGTGTAGTTTTGTCGACTGTTTCCCTGTCTACTGTGGGTCATGTGACGGGAGCTGACCCTGACGGAGCCCCGCCAGTCTTCCGTCTACTCCTGGACGGTAGTCAGTCCTGACAGGAAGGACGGATCATTGATCACAACTCCATCACTGGACGAGATCATTCGTCTGATAACAGGGCATTACCTTGCCACTCTGTTCACGCCTGAAGTCCCCCTCCTCCTCTGTGTCCCATTCTCTGACTGTGGTACAGATCTCCGAGAAACCCGCTGCCACTGTGGCACAGATCTTCGACTCATCCGCCGACACTGTGGCACAGACAGGTCTTCTATCATCACCCCCTCACCCCCCACCACAACTGGAAGGGGGGAAGGGAGGGAGCAAAAGATTGTGAGGACCTGAAAGAGACCTGCCTGATCATCAAAGCCTCGGCTGCTGGACACCTGCTACCAGCCAAGCAGATAAAACTTTTGATCAAGCAGGCACGTCTCTCCTGCTGGTGCGTCTGCTCAGCTCCTCCCTCTCCCCCACACACCCCACCCTCACCTCACCCAAGCGCCACCCCACCCCACCTCACCCAAGCGCCACCTCACCCCACCTCACCCAAGCGCCACCTCACCCCACCTCACCCAAGCGCCACCCCACCCTCACCTCACCCAAGCGCCACCCCACCCCACCTCACCCAAGCGCCACCCCACCCTCACCCAAGCGCCACCTCACTCCCAAGCGCC
Source organism: Panulirus ornatus (assembly GCF_036320965.1). Taxonomy (NCBI): domain Eukaryota; kingdom Metazoa; phylum Arthropoda; class Malacostraca; order Decapoda; family Palinuridae; genus Panulirus; species Panulirus ornatus. Next base: position 16,537,109 of record NC_092275.1, read on the forward strand.
ACCTCACCCCACCTCACCCAAGCGCCACCCCACCCCACCTCACCCAAGCGCCACCCCACCCTCACCTCACCCAAGCGCCACCTCACCCCACCTCACCCAAGCGCCACCTCACCCCACCTCACCCAAGCGCCACCTCACCCCACCTTACCCAAGCGCCACACCACCCCACCTCACCCAAGCGCTACACCACTAATGACCCCAGTAATAGGTGGATGATGATGAGGACTTATTAAGTTAGAAGGGGAGGTCCTGTATTCCAAAAATGTAGTTTGGTGTCCGCCTTTTCGAAAGAGCCATGCGCGTCCAACTGACTTTGAACCCTGATGATGTGATTTTTTGGTACCATGTTGTTGGTCTGGGGCCGTGGGTTTTGTTAGCATCATTCATTATCATTTTTACGGACTCTGCAAGACAAGCAAAAATTTTCAGGATACAACGACGTCGCGTTCATGTTGCTTTAAACAATATGGAGTCATTAATTAGATTCTTTTTTATGGTACACATGACGAGGTGTCTCAGTGGAGCAAGACTATATTTTTTTTTTTTGAAATTTAATTGATGATAAAACCAATTTCCTCAGTGGGTTGTGGTGCCCCAGAGGGTTTGGTCAGTCTGACCCAATGTTTTCCACTGGAAGTGATGTAGTGGGGTTGGAGGGGCGTGCGGGCAGGCAGGACGAACAGCGGCAGTGAATGGCAGCCCCACACAGGGAGCACAAGGGAGTGAATAGCTGCCCCACACAGGGAGCAAGGGAGGGAGGGAGAGAGAGAAAGAATGGCAATAGAAGGGAGGAGATTTTTGTGACAATCATGTCATGTTGACTGACTCGAATATGTAGATACTGGTCGTGTAAGAGAATGTCTGAGAGAGAGAGAGAGAGAGAGAGAGAGAGAGAGAGAGAGAGAGAGAGAGAGAGAGAGAGAGAGAGAGACTCACATACACCTAAGATCTTAAACCTCTCCCTCACCCCACCCCCTTCACCCTCCCTCTACCCCTCTGTAGCCTACCACATCTCCCAACCCAACTCCCTCACCCTACAACCCTACCCTTTCCTCCCACCACCCCATACCCCCATTCCAATATTCTACACACACACACACACACACACACACACACACACACACACACACTGTAACCTAGGTGTCAGACCACACCCTACAGGCTATGCAAGCTACAGAGGCTACAGGCTCCAGGCTATACAGGCTATACAGCTACAGGCTATACAGACTACAGGCTACAGGCTATACAGGTTACAGACTATAGAGGCTATGCAGGCTACAGGCTACAGGCTATACAGCTACAGGCTACAGAGGCTATACAGGCTACAGGCTATACAGGCTATACAGGCTACAGGCTGTCACACGAACCGAGGGGTCGAGCTGAGCTCTCCACGACCGCACGAAAATTGACATTTCGAGTCTTCCTCTGCACCTGGACGACCTTGAAGACATCCCTCACCTTTACCCATCACTCAGGCCATCAACAGTACTCATGCCATTACGAAAACATGAATTCGTATCATGCAGCGTTCTCCCCATGGCTCTTACCTCTCCACTTATCTCATTTGTTGCCTGAGGGAAACAAAAATATGGTTCTTTCTTTATCAACGGAAATACGGTGGATAGAGAGAGGGGGTGGTTCCATCCCACCCCATTACTTACTCTCCCACTACACCTTTCCCGTCGTTTCTTTTCTCTTGAGGACTATACGATAAATATGGCTTAATGCACGGGAGGGTTACCATCCATCAGTGTAAATCAAGGCGTCCAAGATAACGATAGGGTTGTATCCCGGTCCATAACAGCGTCATCCCCAGGCAGCCTAATGACATAGGTTCGACATGGGTCCTCCTGCCCGTGAACGTAGATAATATAGTGGTATAATGGCTAGCTGATGCCGGGGTTCCATGCCCGGTAGAGGTAGCTAGCAGAGATCACGTTCCTCACTCTATCTGTCTGTCTCTCTGTCTGTCTACTGTGCTGGCAGAGATCACGCCCCTCACTCTGTCTGTCTGTCTACTGTCTGTCTACTGTGCTGGCAGAGATCACGTTCCTCACTCTGTCTGTCTGTCTACTCTCTGTCTACTGTGCTGGCAGAGATCACGCCCCTCACTCTGTCTGTCTGTCTACTGTCTGTCTACTGTGCTGGCAGAGATCACGCCCCTCACTCTGTCTGTCTGTCTACTGTCTGTCTACTGTGCTGGCAGAGATCACACCCCTCTGTCTGTCTGTCTGTCTGTCTTATCTGTTGTTTTCTCTGGTTATCTGTTGCCTGAGGCGTCTGTTACCCTGTTGTCTGAGTATGATGTTCTCTCGTTGTCTGTGGTTCATTCTGTTGTTCAGTATGTGCATCTGCTTTCCTTATGAGCCTGTCTGTTGTCTTCTGTTTCATGTCTGTGCATCGGTCTGTTATATTGTCTGTTTAACAGTCAATTAAGGTTTTTTCCGTTTTTTTTCTTTTGATTCTTCGTCTGTTATGTTTCATTGAAGACCATCATTGTCTGTTGCCTTCTGTTTTCCAGTTGAAACAGACCGTAGCCACAATGATGTCTGTGCACAGCCAACCATCTCTTTTTCTTGCTGTCTGTAAGTCCATTGTTCCTCAAGAGCATCACTAAGGTCGAGATGGTATACAGTAGTAGCTGGCTGGTCGACCATCATGACGGGGGATAAGCCAACCACGTCATTATCCTCCCGAAGAAGCGATGTTGGAGGACGTGGTGGTGGTGGTGGCGGCGGCGGGGGGAATGTTGGAGATGATGATCACTATAGTCAGTGGTGGTGATGATGGGAGTAGTATTGGTGGAGATGATAGAGCGTTGTTGGTGATTCTTCTCTCCCGCAGCCACTGGTGGAGATGACGATGGTGGAGATGGTGGTGATGGTGGGTTCTCGTGGTGGTGGAGATGACGAGGGGTATCCGCTTGTGTTGGTGATGATGGGGATAGTGTTGGTGAATGGTAGTCATTGATACTGGTGATGGTGATAGATGTCATTGTGAAGATAATTGATGACGTTTGATGGGTGATAACGACCGTAATTATGGTCACTCTAATGACATGGTTAATGAGAGCGATGTTGGCACTGGTTATGACTATGGCTATAGGGTCGATGGATGGTGTCATAATCGAGGGTTTACCACCTTGTTGGTTACTGAGGCAGCTACACCAGGGGATGGTAATGATATATGCAATGTTGGCACACACTATATAGCGGTGATGGCAGGAGTGCTTCGTCCCATCACTTATGGTGGCAGGAGTGCTTCGTCCCATCACTTATGGTGGCAGGAGTGCTTCGTCCCATCACTAGTGGTGGCAGGAGTGCTTCGTCCCATCACTTATGGTGGCAGGAGTGCTTCGTCCCATCACTTATGGTGGCAGGAGTGCTTCGTCCCATCACTAGTGGTGGCAGGAGTGCTTCGTCCCATCACTAGTGGTGGCAGGAGTGCTTCGTCCCATCACTAGTGGTGGCAGGAGAACTTCGTCCCAACACTAGTGGTGGCAGGAGTGCCTCGTCCCATCACTAGTGGTGGCAGGAGTGCTTCGTCCCATCACTAGTGGTGGCAGGAGTGCTTCGTCCCATCACTTATGGTGGCAGGAGTGCTTCGTCCCATCACTAGTGGTGGCAGGAGTGCTTCGTCCCATCACTAGTGGTGGCAGGAGTGCTTCGTCCCATCACTAGTGGTGGCAGAAGTGCTTCGTCCCATCACTGGTGGTGGCAGGAGTGCTTCGTCCCATCACTTATGGTGGCAGGAGTGCTTCGTCCCATCACTAGTGGTGGCAGGAGTGCTTCGTCCCATCACTAGTGGTGGCAGGAGTGCTTCGTCCCATCACTAGTGGTGGCAGAAGTGCTTCGTCCCATCACTGGTGGTGGCAGGAGTGCTTCGTCCCATCACTAGTGGTGGCAGGAGTGCTTCGTCCCATCACTAGTGGTGGCAGAAGTGCTTCGTCCCATCACTGGTGGTGGCAGTGTGAACTAAGATCACTCTCACGGTGTCAATAGCATCCCATTGTCCTTGATGACGCTTTCCAACCCTCTCATCCTCCCACGTACAAAAAAAATAGAGATTCCAAACCCACGGAAATTTGGACCCTCCGGTTTACTCACACAGGGACCTGACACCCTTCCCAGCGCTCCAATCCCCCACTGGCTTATCTAAGAGTACAACCAACACCCTATTTGACAATCTACCAATGAAACAAGATCTTTAAGGCACAGATTAAGTATACTATAGATCAACATATGTTCGTACACGAGTGTATATTAACCCTCAGGTGTGTTTAAGGCTCGCATCACGAAGGGTAGAAATGCACTCGAAGGTCGCAAACAGGTCTAGAGGTACCTCGAGTCTTTCCCTCTCCTCTTTTGCCACCACACACACACACACACACCCAGGGTGCCGCCCGAACCAGCCAGCCACACCTCTAGAACAGAGCCCTTCCTCCTCCCTCCCTCCCTCTCGCACAGCCTCGCTGTCTACCTCCGACGGGTGGCTATTGTGGGTCCCCATGATGGGCCAGGACGAACCTGACATGCGCTGCGTCATATATGAGAGAGAGAGAGAGAGAGAGAGAGAGAGAGAGAGAGAGAGAGAGAGAGAGAGAGAGAGAGAGATGGAAGCTGGACCGCCCGTCCTTCGTGCTGACCTCCTCCTATCACTGGGATTGTGTGGGTGGAGAGAGAGAGAGAGAGAGAGAGAGAGAGAGAGAGAGAGAGAGAGAGAGAGAGAGAGAGAGAGGAGTGAGTGGTCGCCCTCACACCGATGCCTCGCCTCCACTACAATTCACGATGTGGATCGCGTGGTTTGTGTGTGTGAGGGGGAGGATTCGAGTGAGGGTCGAGCATATGAGGTTGATGACGGAGGATACGGTGAGTGTGACACCTCGATGGCAACACTGGGAGAATCATGGCCTTGTCTCGTGAAGAAGAGGAGGAACGAAGACTCAGCCAAGTGAGGATGGCGCCAGCGGATGGATTAATGTCATACAATACAAACAACGTTAAGGGCTACCCGAGGATTGAGATATCTGTTGATTCTCGACCTTAAGGGAGCTACTGTTTTCCACACTGTCTTGCTGTATGCCATGCAGCACTTCCTCCTCCTCCTCCTCCTTCTCCTTCTCCACCTCCTCCTTCTCCACTTCCTCCTCCTCCACTTCCTCCTCCTCCTCCTCTTCTCTCCTTCCTATAGCTCAGGAAATTTCGCTGCTCATCCCCGTTTTCTTCACGTCCGTTAATGATAATGTTTACTCATAATAAATGTCACGTGAGCGTCTGTTATGAGGCAGTGAGGTGGAGGACGGCCCAGGGGTTAGTTACGAACTCTCTCTCTCTCTCTCTCTCTCTCTCTCTCTCTCTCTCTCTCTCTCTCTCTCTCTCTCTCTCTCCCGGGACCTTGCGGCAGCCCGCCCGCAGCAACTCGGGACGCAACCGCAACTTGCTGGCGGCCAAGTAGACTTGACCTGGTTGTTTTGCGACTCGAAGCTTCAGGTGAGTGTGGTAATTGAGTCATTTCACGCGGCGGAAGCCGATGACTCAGAGGGTTCGAACCTGTCCGAAAGCCGGAGCGAGCTACCGGTACATCCAGCCACTGTCCGCTGCTCCTGGAACCACTGGAAGTAACCTAAAACCACTTGATGGTTTCGAACATTGTCAAGAGCCAGTGGCCAATATTTCAGAAAGTCTTTTCAGCTATTCGACACACCGATCTCCCTTTCTTAAAGCCACTGCATCATTCTGAAACCGATCCTGAAGCAGTGAAACGTCCCCTGGAGTGGTTGTGAACCATTTGGCATTCATGAAGCACCGTCGGGCAGCACGGCGCTACCCAGCCCCAGCGGGGCTTCGTGGAGGAAAGTTCGGAACTTCGAAGCGTCTTGGAAGAGCCTTTGTAAGTGTTACTTCTCGTCGCCTCTGGGTCGTCAGAGATGCCTGGAAATGGACATTTTTGTGCGTCCAGAATGTCAAGGAAGCATTTTGGTAATCCGTCAAGAGCCAGAGAGGAAGGTCACGACGGTACGACCCTAGAGCACGACGGTACGACCCTTGAGCACGACGGTACGACCCTTGAGCACGACGGTACGACCCTTGAGCACGACGGTACGACCCTTGAGCGTGATGGTACGACCCTTGAGCACGACGGTACGACCCTTGAGCACGCGGTACTACCTTTAAGCACGACTATACGACCCTTGAGTGTGGTCCTCTCGTCCTTTGACCTGACCGTAAAGAATCAGGTCAAAGATCAAACCATCATACCGCAAGGTCGTACCGTCACCCCTAAGGGTCGTACCGTCGTGCTCAAGGGTCGTGCCATCACGCTCAAGGGTCGTACCGTCGTGGCCAAGGGTCGTGCGATCGTGCTTAATAACGCTCACGGAACTACACGTCTGTCCCCGGGGGCCATGCAAACAAGACACGCACGTTCGTAGAGAGAGAGAGAGAGAGAGAGAGAGAGAGAGAGAGAGAGAGAGAGAGACGTGCAAACACATCCTCCTAAATCAGATTCTGAATATCACACTATTCCTACACACGACCTCAGGATCCCATACGCACATATAAGGACCACCAGAACGCACATGAAGACGACACGTCTGTACACGCATACGCACATGTACACCGCACCCGCACACGTTTGGGCTCATACGTACATGTAAACACTGAGGAGGGAGGGAGGGAGCCAAAAGGCGCAGTGTAGCAAACGAAGGGGTGGTGTCAGGTAGGCCAGAAATTAAAGGTCTTCGTCTTATTTATATATATACACCTTTCACCTCCTGCGATTCCTGTTGTATAGATGTGCTTGGATGATTTTTATGACGGGGAATTATCGGTCCAGAGGGATGATGTAGCCAACACTAACACCATGGGGTGAACTGTTTGCCGACACGGAGAGAGAAAAGTCGTTAAACACAGAGCAATGGCAACGCTGACCTCAAATTACCGCCAATAAATCGCTTAAGTTCATTTGATATTGGAATCGTCCGCATCCTGTATGTTCTTGCCGTTATTCACGACCAGCGCAGCTCTATATTTATTGTCGCCAAGGCTCTTTACTGAGAAATGAATGGCTAGTTTGGCATCCATTAATTTTGGAACTGCTCGGGATCGTTCTCGTATTCCACACTGCTAATGAAATCTTTTAAAAAGTATAAAACGTTTAGTATTCACAACCTGTAATCAAGAAACTTGCTATTAGATGCAATAAAATTAAGTAAGGGATACTTAAGAGCAAGATAAAGCCCTGTGATATTGTAAATATGTATTATTCTCGATTTCCACACATTGTGCAAGTGTGTAAATTATACAATTCAACAAATAGACTTCATTCCACGCAAGTTAAAATCTTTGAAGAAAGAACAAGAATGGCATGGTGCATGTAACCATTATTATATAATTCTATGAAGGGAACGTCAAAATAAAACTGATTACTAATTATGAAAAATAATCCGAAGAACTGAGGAAGGCAACATGACGGAGGAAGAAGTTGCCAAACACCACCACAAAGCCTGAGATGCGGTGTGGAATGTCTTCACAGACAATACTTTCGCTTTTGCGTATGTGACATTTTCACAGATACTCCTACTGCCTAGAATGGCAAATAAGATATTCATATATACGTATATAAGTGTTATAACATCCTTAGATTCAAGAAATAAAAGCAAAATAGGATTTCGCCTCTTCTTGGAAATGGTTCCCCGCCGACCGGTCACGTGATTTACGCCGATACGGGAAAATCTTAGCCTCGCGGCCGCCCGGGCAGACACACGGACGCCGATTGGTTCTTCTCGGACTTGAGACCCCGACTGGTAAATATAGACACACTGGCGGACATCAGGACTTTTATTAAAGAACTTCAGAAGTCTGCGCGGTAATGAGACACTTTTGTTAATAATCTCAAGACGTTTAACGGACATCTTTGCCTTTATTAGCGAACTTGGGGATTTTTAGCGATAGTCAGGACTGCCATTTATCGAGTTCTAAGACTTTTTACTTGAATATTAGGATTTCATTAGCGTAATTGGATACTTATAGCAAAAATCATGGTTTCCATTAGCGGGTTTCAGACTTTTTAGCGCACATTTGGACATTTATTGCTACTTCTGTATTAACAATAATATTTTTTTTTTCTATTTTTTATCTCCTAGTTCTTAGTTTGATGCGTTGCAAGGTAAAGTTTTGGCAACATTGCTTAGAAGCCAACCATCAGGTTTTAACGTTACTGTTTTAAGGACAAATATTATAAATAGCCATGGCTTTTCTGCTTCACATCGAAGATGGATCGAACTTTGCTTTGATCGAACTCTGCTTTGATCGAACTCTGCTTCCAACTTGTATATAGGTGACTCTGCCTGCAGTGCTACATTAGCTGTAACTTTACCTGGGGACGTTTTAGAAATACGAAAGAGTTTGCCTTGAAAGTAAGGTGAGGTTTCATTTGGCCTTAAAACCTAAGTATTGTTTTGAAACCTCGGGAGAGCTCCCACGGGTTTGAAACCTAGGAAGAGATATGACAGGGATTCGAAACCTATTAGCAGCGCCCTTACTGCTTTTGAAACCCACTGAAGATCTTTGACTGTCCTTTTCAACTTCATTATATCTTTCACATTTTCGATGCAGTAAATCCTCAGCAATATGCCCACAAAATCCCGAAAATAAGTGTCAGTTTTGGGGGTTAGAATCCCATGACTGTTGAGGATTCCTTTAGAAATAGCCAGAACGAACAATAACAACATTAAGACCCTTATTAATCATTTGTGCTTGTTTTTTGTTTATTGTGTCATCCATCTGTCTGTGTCTGCGTTAGTCTGGCTACATTTCTTTGCCTTCCCTGTGACCAAGTTGTCTCTTGCTTAGTTTCTGTGTCTCGTCATTTCTTGTTCCTGCATTGTCTTTGTGTGTTGTTCTTCCTCTCGCTCTCCTCTCCGTTTTTTATATATTTTTCCTTCGTTTTTATGTGTCTCTGTTTTAGATTAAGCGTTTGTATATATGTCTAAGATTTCAACATTCTTGTTCTTCGAATTCTTTCATTTCTTTTTATTTATAAGTTTTATCTGTTTCCAATATATATATATATATATATATATATATATATATATATATATATATATATATATATATATGTTCGCTGATGATACAGCGCTGGTGGCGGATTCATGTGAGAAACTGCAGAAGCTGGTGACGGAGTTTGGTAAAGTGTGTGGAAGAAGAAAGTTAAGAGTAAATGTGAATAAGAGCAAGGTTATTAGGTACAGTAGGGTTGAGGGTCAAGTCAATTGGGAGGTGAGTTTGAATGGAGAAAAACTGGAGGAAGTGAAGTGTTTTAGATATCTGGGAGTGGATCTGTCAGCGGATGGAACCATGGAAGCGGAAGTGGATCATAGGGTGGGGGAGGGGGCAAAAATTTTGGGAGCCTTGAAAAATGTGTGGAAGTCGAGAACATTATCCCGGAAAGCAAAAATGGGTATGTTTGAAGGAATAGTGGTTCCAACAATGTTGCATGGTTGCGAGGCGTGGGCTATGGATAGAGTTGTGCGCAGGAGGATGGATGTGCTGGAAATGAGATGTTTGAGGACAATGTGTGGTGTGAGGTGGTTTGATCGAGTAAGTAACGTAAGGGTAAGAGAGATGTGTGGAAATAAAAAGAGCGTGGTTGAGAGAGCAGAAGAGGGTGTTTTGAAGTGGTTTGGGCACATGGAGAGAATGAGTGAGGAAAGATTGACCAAGAGGATATATGTGTCGGAGGTGGAGGGAACGAGGAGAAGAGGGAGACCAAATTGGAGGTGGAGTGAAAAGGATTTTGTGTGATCGGGGCCTGAACATGCAGGAGGGTGAAAGGAGGGCAAGGAATAGAGTGAATTGGAGCGATGTGGTATACAGGGGTTGACGTGCTGTCAGTGGATTGAATCAAGGCATGTGAAGCGTCCGGGGTAAACCATGGAAAGCTGTGTAGGTATGTATATTTGCGTGTGTGGACGTATGTATGTACATGTGTATGGGGGGGGTTGGGCCATTTCTTTCGTCTGTTTCCTTGCGCTACCTCGCGAACGCGGGAGACAGCGACGAGGTATAAAAAAAAAAAAAAAAAAAAAAAAAAAAAAATATATATATATATATATATATATATATATATATATATATATATATATATATATATTCCTATGAGTCCACAAGGAAAATGAAACACATGGACAATCACATGTTTACCAAATGGCGTCCTAGCTTCGTCTCTTCGATGTATATCAACTGACTGTTATATTCCTCTCTTGTGTCTCCCCTGATGATGTGATTATTACAAGAAAGTGCACTTGGGAACTTTTCGTGTTTCATTTTCCTCGTGGACTCATAGGAATATCTTGATCACGCGCAAAATTGTGATCCTTTCCAATATATATATATATATATATATATATATATATATATATATATATATATATATATATATATAGATATATATATATATATATATATATATATATATATATATATATATATATATATATATATATATATATATATACACGTCAGTGAAGAGGGCACTGGAGGCCCAACCCATTTTCTGTCACAGGTCAATACAAGTCCAACACTTTAATTCCTCCTGACAGACCTCACACATTAGTGCGGCCAGTACAATGCTAATCAACACATCATTAGTCGACTGAGACGTCATTTTCCAACACTGAGTCTCAATAATACGTTATTACTACCATTTTCCTACGAGGGTTAACATTTTTTTCCCCCCCACAACCATCGTATTGAGACGAGTGAGTGTGGGAAAAAAAAAAACGAAGTCTTCTTTTGCCACCTTTGCTGACTACCTTCGTTGATCGAGACGATACGGTCTGTGATAATCCTCAGTAAACGCTCGTTGACCACTTGTGCTAGTGTCAAGATGGCGTGGCTTGACCCCTCTTGACCTGACCTGGACCTGGACAGGATTAGTGCTTGGGATTGTCATGCGCGTCCGAGTCCGATGAACATATGTGATGGATATTCTAAAGCCTAAGCCAAGTCCATACCATTACCTTCGGAGATTTGATTGTTCACCAGCTGATCCCAGAGAAACAATATATAATTGAATAGATAGGTCTGGAAATGATAAATATAACTTTAAAGAATAACTAAATGAGGAAGGACGTCAATAAAAGAAATTTAAAGCCAATTAAACTATGCATTATTGAAAGAAAAGTATTTTGTTTTTTTCTCTCGAATTACATGAAGCAGAACCGAACGCGAGAGGTGGAACTTCACCTCCGAATCGAACAGGTTCGTTTTGAGTCATTTATCGGCAGGACCCATCGCCTGGGAATCCGGGTGTTTAAGCGCGAGTTTTGGGAGGGCCGACGCGTTGGTCACAGATGCCACTCGCGATATTCGCCGCCAGATAAGACAATAGACGGATCAGTGTGTACTTTGGTCAGCGTTCCCATATGGCGAACGGCATGGAATATGGCGGGAAAGGACGTATGCAAACCTCCTGGTGGTTCGATGTCTCGAGGGGTTTCGAATATGGTTCATCCATATTTCTGTTGGGGTTTGATTCTCCTATGGCGTTTCGAATATGGTTCATCCATATTTCCGTTGGAGTTCGATTCTCCTATGGCGTTTCGAATATGGTTCATCCATATTTCGATTCGTAATACCCTGGAAGTTCATCAGCAGCTGATGATGTTGAGGTCTTTTGAAAAAAAACAAAAAAAGTGCCTTGGGGAAGACCTTGGAGGACCTAAGGGAAGGACCAAGGGGAAGGCCTGAGTAGGACCTGACGGCGACCTGGGTAGGACCTGACGGAGACCTGGAGAAGACCTGATTAAGAACAAGACGAGTGAATAAATAAATAAGGGTAAGAGGAGGAGAAAAGCACGAGAATCGATAAAGCAAGGAGAGATAAAACATCAGGCAGAGAAAGAGAGAGAGAGAGAGAGAGAGAGAGAGAGAGAGAGAGAGAGAGAGAGAGAGAGAGAGAGAGACGGGGGTTCTGTCTCTATCTATCGTGTTGACCTGAGCCATGCTGGACCCAGGCAATTTCAGTGGACTGACCAGAGACGACGTAACAATGATACGAGAGGTCGTAGGCTCTTGGCCAACCGACGAGACGCAGACGTGTCTTGAGCGATCCGAACCAGACGTAGAGATGTCTTAATGTGCCGCGCGAGACGTAGAAATGTCCTAGCGATTCGGGGGAGACATATAGGTCTCTTAGAAAGCCGAACGAGACGTAGAGATCTCGTAGTGGGTCGGACGAGACCTAAGAATCTCTTAGCAGACAGGGCGAGACTTACAGATCTCTTAGCGGGCCGGGCGAGACTTAAAGATCTCTTCGAGGACCGGACGAGACGTAGAAATCTCTCTTTGCGAACCGGACATAGACGCTTTCTGAGATCTCTTTTGTAAACCGGACGAGACGTCAGGGTCTCTCGCCTGAGCAAAGAAGACTTAAGCCCCCCCGGGAGAGATTCTGGGCGAGATAGGAGTCTCAGCACCAAGTCTTTAGCGGCGTTTCGGGTTTCGGCGATTTTAGCGAGATGTCGCTTGAGATAGCGAGAGGAAATAAAGATACATGAACGCCGGATTGGGGACGTGCTGATACGCCACCCTGATCTCTTCTCTAATGCGTATTGTGGAGACCGAACCCTTATAAAGAGGGACCTTCTATGAAGAAGAGACCGTCTCTCACAGAGAGAGAGAGAGAGAGAGAGAGAGAGAGAGAGAGAGAGAGAGAGAGAGAGAGAGAGAGAGAGATCTGTCTCGGAGGAACCATCTCTCACAAAGAGATCTCTCTTCGAGGGACCGTCTCTCCACACAACTTTGTCTCCTACAAAGAGTTCCTTTGTCATTTGAGGAACTGTCTCTCAGAGAGACAGACTATCTATCTAAGCATCTCCAACAATAACGATCTAGCCTCAAAGCACTACCATCACTAACCTAACCTAACCTCTAAGCATCTCCAACACTAACAATTTTTCATCCGATCGCCACCAACACTAACGATTTAGCAACTAAGCATCTCCAGCACTAACAACCTAGCCTCTAACCATCTCCAACACGAACAACCAAGCCTCTAATCATCTCCAACACTAACGACTTATCATCTAAGCATCTCCAACACTAACAATCTAACCTGTAGGCACCTCCAATACCAACAATCTAACCTCTAAGCATCTCCAGCACTAACGACCTAGCCTCTAACCATCTCCAACACTAACAACCAAGCCTTTAATCATCTCCAACACTAACGACTTACCATCTACGCACCTCCAACACTAACAATCTAACCTCTAGGCACCTCCAGCATTAACGACCTAGGGTCTAACCATCTCCAACACGAACAACCAAGCCTCTAATCATCTCCAACACTAACGACTTACCATCTAAGCACCTCCAACACTAATGCTTGCCCCTCCTCAAGATATCAGCACGTCTCAGGTTCATCAGTCGCTTGACCAGCGGATAACAACCAGCGGGTCTGCAGGAGGGAGAGAGGGAGTGAAGGCGGGGGGCCTCATATGCATTACAATGACCTGGGAAATCCATTCGTCGCGCCCTTAACTCAGGGTTAAGAACCCTTGAACACTGCTCATGTACGGAACGAGTCCTCGCCTCCCGCAAGGGGTCAGGTCTTTGACCCCTTCTGGGCTACGGGCGCTCAAAAAAAGGATATTGATTTTTAACTGTCTACAAAAATCGTAATGATTGATAAAGCAGATTTTTAGATGTCTGAACTCAAACACGGTTAATACAGAAGATTTTTAGACATACCGAATACAACTGCCCTTCTAACAAAAGCGAAAGGAACGACTTACAAGTCAAGTCTTTCACTTTATCAACTCGAAGAAAAGAAAAAAAATAAAATTAGCACCAAACTATAAGCTAAAAGAACGCGTCCCACAGCCGGATTTGTTGACTTATACGCGAACGCCTCCACACGACAACAAACTTACGCTTATACAAGAGGGAACTTTGCTGCGTATGGGGTTGCGTAGAAACCCACTTTCCCAGAAAATGTCAGTTATCGCAAATCAATGCTCGATCAACGATGGTGTTTACTGAACGTTAATTAATGAGAGAGTAATTGCTCGTTAGCTGGCCCGGTGAGGCGTTGCTCCTGACTGGTTTGTTTTTGCTGTATTTGTTTCTTGATGTGTTCGCTATTATGTGTTTGTTTCATATATTATCGGTGTTTGTTTCCATTTTGATAAGTGTATTTGTTAATGTATTTGTTTCTTGATATGTTCACTATTATGTGTTTGTTTCTCTGTTTATCGGTGTTCGTTTCCATGTTGATAAGTGTATTTGTTAATGTATTTGTTTCTTGGTTTGTGTACTTTGGTTGCCATGGTTTCTAGTCTCTTTGGTCTAAGTTTTTGTTCAGTTCTGATCCTTGTTTTACTTGTTTTTTAAGTGATTCCCATTTATTGTTCCATGTTTAGCTCGAGTTTTTTGCAACACTTTATGGTAAAGATTCTTATTGTTACGAATCCTGGTCATGCCCTTATTAATTACTACCCCTCTCTCTCTCTCTCTCTCTCTCTCTCTCTCTCTCTCTCTCTCTCTCTCTCTCTCTCTCTCTCTCTCTCATGCCTTTTTCTGGGCATCGCATGAGTCTCTCACTTCTCCCAGTCTCTTTGTATCCATCACTCATCTCTCGCATTATATATATATATATGTATATATATATATATATCTTCCGCAAAGCTTTTTTACTACCTCTTCTCTGTTTACCAAATCATTTTCCCTAACCCTCTCACTTTGCACACCACCTCGACCAAAACACCCTATATCTGCCACTCTGTCATCAGACACATTCAACAAACCTTCAAAATACTCATTCCATCTCCTTCTCACATCACCGCTACTTGTTATCACCTCCCCATTTACGCCCTTCACTGAAGTTCCCATTTGCTCCCTTGTCTTACGCACCCTATTTACCTCCTTCCAGAACATCTTTTTATTCTCCCTAAAATTTACTGATAGTCTCTCACCCCAACTCTCATTTGCCCTTTCTTTCACCTCTTGCACCTTTCTCTTGACCTCCTGTCTCTTTCTTTTATACTTCTCCCACTCAATTGCATTTTTTCCCTGCAAAAATCGTCCAAATGCCTCTCTCTTCTCTTTCACTAATACTCTTACTTCTTCATCCCACCACTCACTACCCTTTCTAAACAGCCCACCTCCCACTCTTCTCATGCCACAAGCATCTTTTGCGCAATCCATCACTGATTCCCTAAATACATCCCATTCCTCCCCCACTCCCCTTACTTCCATTGTTCTCACCTTTTTCCATTCTGTACACAGTCTCTCCTGGTACTTCCCCACACAGGTCTCCTTCCCAAGCTCACTTACTCTCACCACCTTCTTCACCCCAACATTCACTCCTCTTTTCTGAAAACCCATACTAATCTTCACCTTAGCCTCCACAAGATAATGATCAGACATCCCTCCAGTTGCACCTCTCAGCACATTAACATCCAAAAGTCTCTCTTTCGCACGCCTGTCAATTAACACGTAATCCAATAACGCTCTCTGGCCATCTCTCCTACTTACATAAGTATACTTATGTATATCTCGCTTTTTAAACCAGGTATTCCCAGTGGAATTTATTAAAAAAGGGGGTGACTGTATTGTTGACTGGTTGGTAAGGTTCAGTTGCACCTCTCAGCACATTAACATCCAAAAGTCTCTCTTTCGCACGCCTGTCAATTAACACGTAATCCAATAACGCTCTCTGGCCATCTCTCCTACTTACATAAGTATACTTATGTATATCTCGCTTTTTAAACCAGGTATTCCCAGTGGAATTTATTAAAAAAGGGGGTGACTGTATTGTTGACTGGTTGGTAAGGTTATTTAATGTATGTATGACTCATGGTGAGGTGCCTGAGGATTGGCGGAATGCGTGCATAGTGCCATTGTACAAAGGCAAAGGGGATAAGAGTGAGTGCTCAAATTACAGAGGTATAAGTTTGTTGAGTATTCCTGGTAAATTATATGGGAGGGTATTGATTGAGAGGGTGAAGGCATGTACAGAGCATCAGATTGGGGAAGAGCAGTGCGGTTTCAGAAGTGGTAGAGGATGTGTGGATCAGGTGTTTGCTTTGAAGAATGTATGTGAGAAATACTTAGAAAAGCAAATGGATTTGTATGTAGCATTTATGGATCTGGAGAAGGCATATGATAGAGTTGATAGAGATGCTCTGTGGAAGGTATTAAGAATATATGGTGTGGGAGGCAAGTTGTTAGAAGCAGTGAAAAGTTTTTATCGAGGATGTAAGGCATGTGTACGTGTAGGAAGAGAGGAAAGTGATTGGTTCTCAGTGAATGTAGGTTTGCGGCAGGGGTGTGTGATGTCTCCATGGTTGTTTAATTTGTTTATGGATGGGGTTGTTAGGGAGGTAAATGCAAGAGTCCTGGAAAGAGGGGCAAGTATGAAGTCTGTTGGGGATGAGAGAGCTTGGGAAGTGAGTCAGTTGTTGTTCGCTGATGATACAGCGCTGGTGGCTGATTCATGTGAGAAACTGCAGAAGCTGGTGACTGAGTTTGGTAAAGTGTGTGGAAGAAGAAAGTTAAGAGTAAATGTGAATAAGAGCAAGGTTATTAGGTACAGTAGGGGTGAGGGTCAAGTCAATTGGGAGGTGAGTTTGAATGGAGAAAAACTGGAGGAAGTGAAGTGTTTTAGATATCTGGGAGTGGATCTGTCAGCGGATGGAACCATGGAAGCGGAAGTGGATCATAGGGTGGGGGAGGGGGCGAAAATTTTGGGAGCCTTGAAAAATGTGTGGAAGTCGAGAACATTATCTCGGAAAGCAAAAATGGGTATGTTTGAAGGAATAGTGGTACCAACAATGTTGTATGGTTGCGAGGCGTGGGCTATGGATAGAGATGTGCGCAGGAGGATGGATGTGCTGGAAATGAGATGTTTGAGGAAAATGTGTGGTGTGAGGTGGTTTGATCGAGTAAGTAACGTAAGGGTAAGAGAGATGTGTGGAAATAAAAAGAGCGTGGTTGAGAGAGCAGAAGAGGGTGTTTTGAAATGGTTTGGGCACATGGAGAGAATGAGTGAGGAAAGATTGACCAAGAGGATATATGTGTCGGAGGTGGAGGGAACGAGGAGAAGAGGGAGACCAAATTGGAGGTGGAAAGATGGAGTGAAAAAGATTTTGTGTGATCGGGGCCTGAACATGCAGGAGGGTGAAAGGAGGGCAAGGAATAGAGTGAATTGGAGCGATGTGATATACAGGGGTTGACGTGCTGTCAGTGGATTGAATCAAGGCATGTGAAGCGTCTGGGGTAAACCATGGAAAGCTGTGTAGGTATGTATATTTGCGTGTGTGGACGTGTGTATGTACATGTGTATGGGGGGGGGTTGGGCCATTTCTTTCGTCTGTTTCCTTGCGCTACCTCGCAAACGCGGGAGACAGCGACAAAGTATAAAAAAAAAAAAAAAAAAAAATATATATATATAAGAGTAAATGTCAATAAGAGCAAGGTTATTAGGTACAGTAGGGTTGAGGGTCAAGTCAATTGGGAGGTGAGTTTGAATGGTGAGAGGCTGGAGGAAGTGAAGTGTTTTAGATATCTGGGAGTGGATCTGTCAGCGGATGGAACCATGGAAGCGGAAGTGGATCATAGGGTGGGGGAGGGGGCGAAAATTTTGGGAGCCTTGAAAAATGTGTGGAAGTCGAGAACATTATCCCGGAAAGCAAAAATGGGTATGTTTGAAGGAATAGTAGTTCCAACAATGTTGTATGGTTGCGAGGCGTGGGCTATGGATAGAGTTGTGCGTAGGAGGATGGATGTGCTGGAAATGAGATGTTTGAGGACAATGTGTGGTGTGAGGTGGTTTGATCGAGTAAGTAACGTAAGGGTAAGAGAGATGTGTGGAAATAAAAAGAGCGTGGTTGAGAGAGCAGAAGAGGGTGTTTTGAAGTGGTTTGGGCACATGGAGAGAATGAGTGAGGAAAGATTGACCAAGAGGATATATGTGTCGGAGGTGGAGGGAACGAGGAGAAGAGGGAGACCAAATTGGAGGTGGAAAGATGGAGTGAAAAGGATTTTGTGTGATCGGGGCCTGAACATGCAGGAGGGTGAAAGGAGGGCAAGGAATAGAGTGAATTGGAGCGATGTGGTATACAGGGGTTGACGTGCTGTCAGTGGATTGAATCAAGGCATGTGAAGCGTCTGGGGTAAACCATGGAAAGCTGTGTAGGTATGAATATTTGCGTGTGTGGACGTGTGTATGTACATGTGTATGGGGGGGGGGGGGGGGTTGGGCCATTTCTTTCGTCTGTTTCCTTGCGCTACCTCGCAAACGCGGGAGACAGCGACAAAGTATAAAAAAAAAAAAAAAAAAAAAAATATATATATATATATATATATATATATATATATATATATATATATATATATATATATATATATATATATATATACATATATATCAGTCTGCCAATACTCCCAGCCTCTCTCTGTCTGTCTCCCTGGTCTCTTTCGCGTGTACGTGCCTATCTCTGTATCAATCACTATCTCTCCCCCATCAGTGCGGCACAGGAAGGAACACACTCCCCCAGGGGCGTCCACACACTCCCCCAGGGGCGTCCACACACACTCCCCGCCCCTGTGTCGCTCGCTCCTGCCCGCCAGCGGACACAGCATAAAAGGGGCCTTCTCATTTTACCATTGATTCTTGATAACATTATTACCAAACCCAACCGACGCAGGGCTCCCCCTAGTGAGGGAGGTGGAGGGAGGGCATAAGCTGCCATAGAAAGAGGGAGGGGTGGCATAGAGGGCTTGTTGTAAGGAGAAGGAGCGTTGGGAGGGAGGCTAACTGGATTTGGTGATAATGCGACCAAAACAGAGCCTAAGGATATGGCTGAGGTCCTGTGATTACGTGTAGGATTCTCTCGTTTCTCTTTCGCCTTGTTCTTCTTCTTCATCATCTTCTACTTCATCATCATCTTCTTTTTCTTCTTCTTCTTCTTCTTCTTCTTCTTCTTCTTCTTCTTCTTCTTCATCATCATCATCTTCTTCCTCTTCATCTTCATTCTCTTCTTCTTCTTCTTCATCATCATCTTCTTCCTCTTCATCTTCATTCTCTTCATCTTCTTCTTCTTCTTCATCACCATCATCATTATCATCATTATCATGTCAGTGTTCGTCGGGAAGTGTTCCATGTGAATTATCTGGGATATGAACTTCATTATTCTCGTTGCCCGGTAACTTAGACAATCATACTTCGTTTGTGGGCGAAATACTTTCAGTTGATGCCATGCGACCCTCTCTCCATACATTGCTCTCACATCCTACAACGATAATTGGAGTTTTTATAAGGAAAATTTACCAGTTTAATTACATCACTTCTAACTATAGAATCCTTTTTTTGTACCTCGACCCGTGCGTTTATATCAGTGTTCTCAAACTGTATAGGTACTTCAAAACCATCTATTGAGTCACCGGGGAGAACCTTCGCTACCCGACATCGAACTCACAAGAGCGAAGAGGTGCATCCATACCTTGTCAGAAAAGTAGTCATCGAACTGGAAAAAAAGATTACTTCGGATTTGGGCAATTTCCCGATCATTCGTTCGGTCGCAACTTAAGATGGAGGAGAGATACTTCTGGCGATGATGTCGGCGATAAGACACGTGTGTGTGTGTGTGTGTGTGTGTGTGTGTTGGGTTGGTTCGCTGGCGCTTGTGGACGCCCCTTACCGTCCGTCGCTGGGTTCGCCAGATGGTCGCCCCGGTGCGACACTTTTTCCCTAATGTGATCGATAAGGTCCGGTGAATGGCGAGGGCCGCTCGCCCTGCCAGACCTGAAGGAAGAGAGGGAATCTGCAACCCCGACAGGAGTGGGGTAGGTAGTCAGGATAGAGCCTGGCTAGTGGTGATGAAGACAGCTGTATGTACTGACGTGCCTCGTGTACTTACAGATTTGCTCTATATAATCTCTATATAATTAAGGTAATTGCATTTATCAGTGTTCATAATCTGAGCTGTGATTAAGGTAATTACATTTATCGTGTTCTTCAAGACGTTTCTAAAACAAGAAAGATTCACGTGACTCATTACTTAGATAAATATAAATTGAAATAGTATGAATAACTTTTATCAGTCTATAAAAACAGTAGTAGGGAAATATCAGCTTAGATTTGTCTTGTACATAGAAAAGCGATATTTTCAGACATTTCTAGTCTCTAGTGGTCATCCACAAGACTGCTACAGATGAAATAGCGATGATCCATGTTGTCTTTGACGTAACATTCACAGTCAAGACGAAAATCCTTTGACGCAAAGTTCATTCTCTATGTGCCTGCCTGACTTACAACGTAGTTTTGCCAATGGTCGAGGCTGGCTGGCGCGTAGCGCTCGCCACATGTAAGGCTCGTTTAAGAGAAAGAGAGACAGGGAGAAAGGGGGTAAAGTGGGAGTAGAGAGAGAGAGAGAGAGAGAGAGAGAGAGAGAGAGAGAGGAGAGCGGGTGGACAAAGGTAGTTACCGGAGTGGACGGGGTGGTCTGGGATGGCTGGGCCGACGAAGATAACCATCGCTGATGGTTGTCTGATGGGGGGGCGATACTCCCTCAGGTAATCACATGCGAGACGCTCTCCTCACCCCGCTTAACCCGCCCATATAGACGCTGGACGGCGGCTCTGACACCCGTGTTTCTCACCTGCCTCACTCCACACACACACACACACACACAGCCTTTGAGAAGCCGTCGAGGGCCCATGGCCCCCCCGAGCCTAAGATATTTATGGTGTCATTGGAGACGTCCCTTAGAGACGACTCTTCCATTCCATTCGTCACTTATGTTCGTCCTGATGGGCCTTCTCGCTCGGTAGCTACAGGTGTAATCAGGGCATCTTCTTCAACGTCCACAGGTGCCTTTCGGCCCAGAGTTCAGCGTCTACAGATATCTTTAAACCTGTAGTTAGATATGTGTCTTTACCCTACTCCAACTACCATTAGGCCACTAGTTCAACACTTATAGGCCTTTATTTATAATCTACAGAGGCCTTTCGAACCACAACCTTTATCTAATAGACGCGTTTCGGTTACATCAATTAATTTCCTCTCCTTTCAATGCTCCTGAAGTGTGTGTGTCCTCAGAGAGAGAGAGAGAGAGAGAGAGAGAGAGAGTTGATCACCGGAATGATTGTGTGATCATTTTCAATTAGGTTTTCGCGTAAATATATTATGTATGGATTACATTGAAATCCCACTATTCATTTTTATGTATCATTGTATCATGTTATATTATGATTATATTTTCATATCATGATCATGATTATATTTTCATATTAGAATTATATCATTATATTACGATCATATTATCATATTAGAATTATATCCTCATATTACAATCATATTATCATATATTATAGTAGAAGGGTTATAATCAAACAATCATATTACCTTGGGCATGTCCTATACACTGAAAACACAATTTCGAACACGTCACATAAACAGAGGTTCAAATATGGCAACCTTCTGTACCCGAACAACGAAACATTCCCTCTGGGTTCAAACAGGTTTATATATATCCTTCTTCTGTTTTATATTTAAACCGAAGGTCTGTCTCCATACAGTGGTCATTAGCTCTCAATGTAAGGCCTCATGTTTGCCAATGTACCCCCTGCTGGCGCAGTCCAAAATACCTACACTTGGGGGTGGAATCACCCAGCGCCCCATTTTCTATAATCCTCCATGAAGCACCGCCCGCCCCACCCCCATTTTCTATAATCCCCCCCGCGGCAGCCCTGTCCCCATTCTCTGTAACGAGGGATAATGGCCGGTTTTAGCTAGGTTCGTGTAGGCTAATCCCCCAGTCAGAAACAATGCAGGCATACAATGCCAGCGGTCAGGGAAGACTTGCTATACCCGCCGCTGCCTGACGCCCCTGAGATTAAATGAGATTTAGAAATAGATTTAGACGTTTAGGTGGTTGTTGTTTGGTCGGTTCGCGTGATTCTTGAGGCTTCGAGGGGAAAATGTGGCGTTGAACCCCATACCATGCCATGGGTGAAATCCTCATCTTTCGTCCACGTCCATTTAGCCAGAAGTTGAAATGCTCTCTGCTGACCCATATATATATATATATATATATATATATATATATATATATATATATATATATATATATATATATATATTTCGTGAATGATTTCCTTTTTCTTGCCATGACCTGATGCACTCGTATGCGCACGACACATCACCGTTGCGTCTTGCCAATCCTCTCCATCTCATCCTATTTCATTCTGGGTCTCGTCTCGTCTCGGCTGCCTCTCATAACCACAGATTTGGACGCGATTTCCCCTTGGGCCAGACGGGATCCAGTTAAGTTAAAAGCCTTTTGGTCCAATGTCTTCCAGTTTCTCTTTCTAGAATTCGTCCCAAAGGCACCCTGGGCTCTCTTCCGCCGTCCTCTCTGATAATCAGAAGACCATCATAGCGGAGGGAAGGAGGGAGGGAGGGAGGGAGGGAAGGAGGGAGGGAAGGAGGGAGGGGGAGGGTTAATGAGCCACTTCGGGAATGGGTCAAGATGCCACTGGGTCAGACCCCGTTGACCAGCCGGTTGACGCTAAAGCTTTCATCCGAACGCACGTCGATCGGATAACTCCTTAACCGAACTCCCCGAGGGTAGGTAAATAAACAGATAGATAAATAAATAAATAAATAACGTTTTATTGAGTTTATGCATATTTATGAGGCATAGATGTGTAGACAGAAGCCTGGTTATCACTCAATTCGTTGGTAATTGCCTGGTCGACAGTTTGCGGTCGACGACGATCGCCCAGTTGGCAGTGGTCTGTTTGACTGTACTCTTGTTGGCACTGGTCTGACCATCAGTCACACAGCTGACAACCACAGTTTGGCTGGTAGTCGACCCATCTTGGTGTCAGTCCCTCCACCTCCTGGCTGGCTGTCTGGCTGGCTGGGATGGTGAAGTCCTCCACCACTTAACATTATCAGCGAGAAGCTCTGCACGACCACATGGTCTCACTGGTCGCTTAGACCTACGTCCCACAGAGCCCACCTCTCGCCCCTACGTCTCACAAGGTTAAGGGCCTTTCTTCCTCTCTCAGGGGTGACGTGGCTTACGTCCCTGTAGTGTGATTCGGAAGCTGGAGGAGGAGGTTTATGTGGTACTGGCCAAACTCCTGCACAAAATGTCGTATCTCGTTCTTTATTTCATCTCAGATATACTAAGGGGGCGACTTCCATTGCGGAAACCTTCTTCAATTAGCCGTTTGATACTGAGTACCACCTAGTGTGACCTGTGGAGGTCAGGAGTGGGCGTAACCGGTGTCCTGACCCTCGCTGTGAGGGGTCAGCTTGGGCCAGAGGTCAGTGGACAGCCCCTCTCAACAGGGGGGTGCCACAGCCTGATGATATACACTACCTGATGTTTATGATTAGCCTCCTGAAGTAATGTCCCTCGCTGTGTCTTAAGACTTTCGTGGGACAATGTCTTAGTGACGTCCTGTCCTCACCTCTTGTCCCGTGACAGAATTCGACGACAGTTGGTGATTAATACACGTATGAACCAGCTGCTTGAGGCCAGATTCCCCGGAGAATGGTAATTGTGGATTGTGGTAGATGTGTGTGTGTGTGTGTGTGTGTGTGTGTGTGTGTGTGTGTGTGTGTGTGTGTATGTGGTGCCTGACGCTGTGGGGTCCGACAGACAGGTCCCGCTGACAGGGACGTCTCGGGTGTGCCCAAGACAGGTATTGCTGACGGTCGTGGCCCCCATGGTAGATGGGTGTGGCTGACAGAAGGCAAGAGGGTGCGATACGCAGGCGTTGCTGTAGCTACCATCGCTGCTGTGTGTGGTCGTCAGATATCGAGGGGGTGAGGTGGAGGATACGACAAGCAGATGCTGCAGGCAGACAATGCCCTGTTTACCCCAAGCATCAAATTAGATTTTTCCCCCCCGCCGACAGACCTGATCTCCTCTCTGATACGACCAGAAGCCTGCTATACGATGGCTGTAATGGTCGTCTTTGGGAGAGATTTACACGTTGATACGCGAAGAAAAACACCAATGCACCTCGGAAAAGATATGCATGATGATACGCTGGTAGATTTATGCATGAGATATACAAAAAGGATGAGCTTAACTCATTATCGTATTTCTCACGTGTGAAGATCTGACTCGAATTTCCTTTGGGGAGCCAAACACGACGGGAAGTATGTCTGGAGTGTCTTGGTTTACGTAGGTGGTCTATATATCGCTGAGGGGAGTTACCCAATTCACTGTAACTAAGCATCGGTGTCCACCAATATCCTGCACTATGAACATAATCAACCATCGCTCCACGCACGGTGCATGATTGTCTCGTAATACGCCAGGCAGGTGACTCAAAACCGACTTTAATTAGTGTTTGTAGATCAAGGGAGGAGAAAAAGAGCAAAAAGGAGGAAAGAGCGAGGGAGGGAACAGCCTTCCTACCACCCTACTGTACCTCGTCCTTCCCATGACGTAGGTGTGGCGCCCCAACCACAGCCAGTTGGACCGTCTAGTGTTGGCTGGCGAGGCTGTATGACCAGGACTCTCCCATGTGCCACAAGCGTGACACAAGAACAGCTCTGGTCGAGGAAATCGACTGCTTATGCCTTAGAATCTCGAAGCCTGTAAAGTAATCTCTCCTCTAACGTTGATGAGTTCTCATGGACTCTGCGAGGTGCACTGGAAGAGTCTCAAAGGCTCAGATGAAGCGTCCGTAACATCTTAAGTTACAAAGACACAGTCTTCTTGGAGCTGAATTTCACCGAGGTAGAATAACTCTCAGGCTGAATCTCCTGCAGGTATCACATCTCTCGAAAGGAATCTCTTCCAGGTAGAATCTCTCGAGGAGAGTCCCAATCTCCGACGAGGGGTCGGTCTTGGATGGTAAAAATCTTCGTCAGGCAGGTAGCAACCCGTGTTCCTATCACAACACTCGAGCTACGGCCGGCAAATCAAAGACTTCGACGCCGTCACCTCTTCTCGGCGGCCTTTCTCCGTCGGTCCTTGACTCGAGGAGTCGAAGGCCTCTGTCACAACACTCCAGGACGACGCAGGACCCGAGGCTACCCCCAGTAGGGGATCGGGTAATGGAAGCCACTTAACTTCTTCAGTAAGGCGAGGAACGCAGTCCCAGCCGAAGGATTAGGACAAGGTCGACAGAGCTTCAGGCGAGAGGCTTGGACATTGGAGGGTGATCAGGGTGGATCAAATCTGTGAACAAACCAGCTGAGTCTCCTAAATGTAATGGACAGGTATCTCTAAATCAGATACTCTTTTGTATGGAAGAGGAGAAAAAGGACTGATTTCATGAATAGGATGACTTATAGCATTTCCATGATGAGGATGAGTTAATGTAGAATGGGGTGACATGATGTATTAGTGGGATGATCTGCTAATTTTATGACAACACGAGTCACTGCCAAGAAGTCTGTTGTGCCAAGAGGTCCACTTCATCAAGAAGTCCTGTATCATACTAAGAAGTATGCTATATTACGAGGCGTATCATTCCCAAGGCATGTCATACCAAGAGGTATGTCAAGTGGCCGATCATCCCAGAAGGATCAACATGCCTCAGGATTTCATACCATAAAGAACGGGTAGAAGGAAGGTCAGACATATGGAAATGTCCATCACTAAGAGATCTGTCATTTACATCTGTCATACATATCTGTCATATATATCTGTCACATTCAGATGTGTGACGAACAGGTGGTCATGTCAAAGATATGTGGATCATCTCACCTCTTGGAAGAGTGGCTTGGAGGAAGGTCTGTTCTGTTCTAACACACTGTGTTCTCTTGGTCGACTGCGTCCACCTCACTCATCGCCAGTTTACGTCAGGACTTGACTGATCCAGTGTTTCCCCTTCTTCTACAGGGCTCATGAAAGTAGCGACGCGCTCGATGCTGTAGTTTGTGGCCTAATTAACATCCAGTAAGTCTAATGAATTCCAGTTAGTCTTGTAAATACAATGAAGATGCCTCATTCACATGTCCATGGGACTATTAGACAATAATGTCTAAGTACATTATGTTAGATAATGGGTATCAATTAATTAGCCGAAATTAAGTGAACTAAATCATAATTACTTCCATCAGTGATCTAATGAGTTAAGCCAGATACCCAGTTTCTCGAGGAACCTCAAAGTAAGGATGAACAGATGAGTGAAGTGTGGGCAGACTGCCGCTCCCTGGATTCGAACCCCCACCCTTCCTACCCCAAACAGGCCCATGTTCGTATTTCATTAGTCAGTTGTCCTCTTCAGTGTCTGGACACTCTGTATTGCTCACGCCTGACTCTGTACTTTCACTATGCGTCCTTCCCCATCTGGCGTCAATATTTCTCCAAAAATTAGATAGATCCTTCCCATCTGGTGTCCATATTTCTCTTTGGAATAATAAATCTTCTTCGCTACGACACGTCTTGTCTTTCTTATAAGGGTCTGACCACACGTCGCACCAATTCTCACATTTGTTGCCCCAGGAGTTTATAAGGCAGGGGTCGAGGTGTCAACAACTAAGGGTGACCTGGTCACTGACCCCAGACTCTGGGGGCACCTGGGGTAAAGGAGGAGGAGGAGGAGGAGGAGAAGATGCGCCAGGAAGATGAGGTAGCTGATTCTCTGAGATCTGGGAGCGAGAGTTATTTTGGGGCTAATAAAACGGGATTGTCCACCAGTGTAGGTGGTGATTTTCAGTGTCCCACTGGTGTAAGGTGGTGAAAGTCATTGTGAATGTTGGGGACCAGGCGAGAAAAAGAGGTGGATGACCATACCCTCCACACCAGTGGAGATGTGTTGCCACAGTGGTAGAGAATGGCCCTGCCTCCCAACATTCACCACAGTGGGAGAGAACGATCCTACCTCCCAATACTACACCATTTACCACAGTGGTAAAGAACGATCCTGCCTTCCATCTCCACTCCATTTACAACAGTGGAAGAGGAAGGTACTAACTCTCATCGCCATCCCACTTACTATAATGGTAGAGAAAGGTACAACCTCCCGCTACCATCCTATTAACCCCAGTGGCACAGAACGTAGGGTGCCTCCCACCACTACACTAAACTCCCTCATTCACAAGTCTACCCCTTTAGATAGCTCGTTACCTGTTCCTCTCTCTCTCTCTCTCTCTCTCTCTCTCTCTCTCTCTCTCTCTCTCTCTCTCTCTCTCTCTCTCTCTCTCTGGCCGGCTCATGAGGGCTCCTCATTCTTCACCTCCCACCACCCCTCTAGGCCTCATCACTTCCCAGCCTCCCCCCCTGCTATTGAAGACAAGCCTATCCATCACCTACCATGAGCCCTGGTCGCCTCCCAGCTCCTCCCTAGCCCTTAGCTGCTCGTATGATGTTAACACCTCCTCCTCCCCTCCTCCTTCTCTGAGCCTCTCATCCCTACCCTAGACACCAGGCGAGACCCTAAGGTCATCTGCCAGAGAAATATGGTCACTCCCCATCTTCGTCCAGGTCAACACTCCTCCCTACCCTTCTCGCTGCTCCTCACCCTACTACCTCCCACTTACCGCACTCCTTCCCCAGCAACACTTCACATATCCTTAAGAGAGAGAGAGTAAAAAAATGAAAGAGCTACGCGAGCTACGATACCCTGCTCCGCCGAACCCAAGCCTCTCCCGCGCCAGAAAAATATCAACCATATCTGTAACTAAATCCTCGAGTTATGTTGATAGACAGACATTTTGACGTGGCATTAAAATTGTTTACCGAGGTTTTTTCTTTCTCTGCGGGTATTGTGGTTGTTTGATATACGGCTCAAATAATCTCTTTCTGAATATCAATGAGAATTCTTCATTAGTGAAGTGTAGGGAGCCTGAGGCAGGGCAGCCAGCGATGGTGTCTTGTGAGGCTGGGTACAAAATCTGTGCAATCGTGTCTAAGGTGATCTGACTCTCTACGCTGACACAAGTCTAATCTAACAACTAATTTGAATCGAATCTAATACAATGGCAGATCAAAGACATTTTATAGATTCGTTTAACGTAACTTACTCCTGACGAATATATGACATTAACGGTGTAACTAGCCACACGGGAGACTAGTAACGAGGGAGGCGAGAGCCGGACTGATACATTGTTTACCATGTTCCTCTGCCGGGGCTATAAACACGTAGCATCCATCATCAGCACTTGCATTCTTATAGCAGTTTCTTGTCTTAGTAACTAATGTAGGCTTGTTGTTGTGTAATTTATTGCAAAATCCTTTCTTATAATACACTGGCGGTCGGCCGATCTTCGGACCATTGTTCAAGTGATTTTTTTCGTCTCAAAAATAAGCATGTGATTTTTAGGGTGAAGGAATTAACTAAGTAATCACTGTAGGTTTACAGTTCTTGGAAAATAGATAAGTTTCCGTATTTTATATACTCTTGACAAGTACAATTAAGATACGAATGGCCTAGCCTCGTTCAGTGCGTAGAAACACATAAGCAAAGAACAATTGGCCCAACCAACACGCAGCGATGCTTCAAGGTTTTCGACGTGCTGGTATGAAATACGGCAAAGGGGATGGATATTCTGGAGGCAAGAGCAACAAAAGAGAATTCCTGGGCTGTGAAGTCCTGGGTAAACACGCCAGGTTGAAGTGTAAGCAGTAGAAGTGAGGGAAAACTTCCACACTTGCTACAGAGTTGAAGATTGGCAGGTGCCCTCTGGTTTTCGAAGATATTTAGGACAAATTCATTTTCCCTGCATTGTCCACGGGAAATTTCGAGTTGTTCAACCTCTTGAGCACGACGGTACGACCCTTGAGCACGACGGTATGACCCTTGAGCACGACGGTACGACCCCTGAGCACAACAGCACGACCCTTGGGTATAATAGCCTAGAACAAGTGCCTGACATGAAAGTACAGGGTCGGGTCAGTAGCTAGGCTACCATACCCGCGGTTCGTACCGTCGTGCTCTAGGGTCATAAATTCGTGCTTGAGGGTCGTGTCGTCGTGCTCTAGGACCGTAAAGTCGTGCTCAAGGGTCGTACCGTCGTGTTCTAGGGCAGTAAAGTCGTGCTCATGGGTCGCACGGTCGTGTTCTAGGGCAGTAAAGTCGTGCTCAAGGGTCGTACCGTCGTGTATTAGGGCAGTAAAGTCGTGCTCAAGGGATTTAGAGACGAAGACCTGAAAAGATGCTGAGCAGACCCTTCCACTGAGACCCTACCACCCTTAACAGATGACTCGACCTTAAGCTCCTCACTGATTATAGAGGGTGGGAACTCCTGCTGGAGAAGGAGAAGACATCCCACAGGGGAACCCTTGGATGATATCCCCCCACTGACACGCACCCTCGGGCGTGCTTGGCGAAGTGCTCAATGGAAGATTACAGGGAGCCAATAGCGAAACATTCCCTTGTGTGTGTCTTGGGTAAAACCTTTGCGGGATCGGTTGGCGTTCCGCACGAAGTGGAATTTCACAGGCGCTCGACCTGGGAGCCAAGAGTGGAGATTACCAGAACTGAGAAAACAAGGAGACTTTCACGGCCCCACTGCAGGTCAAAAAAAAATAAAAAAGATAGATATTTTAGTCTGACGTCATTGTTGAGGAAGGATACACAAGACTTGCGTCAATTGATGCGTAGCTTAGCAGGAATTATTGTGAGTTTTGCTCAGCTTTGATGCATCACTCGGTCTCTGATTTTGTATTAGATGAGATGTCGTGGACGGGAACGAGATCCAGAGTGGCCATAGCCTTCCAGGTAAGTAGTGACCTGTGGCTTTATGAAATATATTGCATCAATCGCGTCATTCAGTGCCTTCCACTTGGCTTCTTTCAGTCTCTCTCCCTCGACCTGTTTGCTACTGAATGGAGTTCAGTTTTAAGTTTACAAACAAACGAATTACCCCTCATACACAGACACTTCTAACTTCTAAGGTGACCTACACCCTAGTCTAAGTTCATCTTCCCTTTGGGGTTGGTCTGTAAATGAGTACCTGGCCTAGGATGGGAATTGGCACGCACACATGGTATGTATGTATGTACAAGGATAAGAGACGGGGGTACTGGAGTGTAAGACTCCCTCCCAGTAACACAGACACAGACACACACACACACACACACGAGTGTAGATCTCCCTCTTCGTATTCCACAAAATAGGTAATCACATATAAACACAAGCGCACAGTCATGCATCCATACATTCAGACATACATGTATACCGTGAATGCTATACACACATCCCTTTAGAAACACCCTAAGTGTGGCTCGCAAAGAAATCTACGGCGATCAAAAATTCTGTCACTTATTGTTAATGTTCCCAGTAAGAAAACTCAATTACTGACTCGAGATATAAAACCACAAGAAGTATATATATATATATATATATATATATATATATATATATATATATATATATATATATATATATATATATATATATGGGAGTGGTTAGCTGGAAATCCTCCCCTCTCGTTTTTTTTTCTTATTTTCCAAAACAAGGAACAGAGAAGGGGGCCAGGTGAGGATATTCCCTCTAAGGCCCAGTCCTCTGTTCTTAACGCTACCTCGCTAAGACGGGAAATGGCGAATAGTTTGAAAGAAATATATATATATATATATATATATATATATATATATATATATATATATATATATATATATATATATATATATATATATATATATATTCTTGAATGTGGTGACTGTGTATAAGGACGTACAGTGACCAGGTGTGGTAGAACACCATACCAATTTGCACCTTAGTAGCTGGCAGAAGTTCACAGCTTCTCATATATCACGTTGTACTACTCCAGCTGTGAGGGTAGATTGGGCCTTATAGTCCTGTCTGCTTAAGAACATGTCTTTTGTGTATTCAGTAACCAATTTGACCCTTAGGAGCAGGGATTACCCAGGGCTGGGTCTCACCATCACCATTAACTGTGTGACCAGTACGTGGTAGATTGCCCTCTGAGGGGGGAACTGTGTCTCTATCTATCGATCTCTCCCTCTGTCTATCTGCCTATCTGTCTAAACATCTATCTGTCTGTCTTTCTATCTATCTGTCAATCAATCTATCAATCTATCAATCTATCAATCTATCAATATATATATATATATATATATATATATATATATATATATATATATATATATATATATATATATATATATATATATATATGAGTAGGGATGGCCAGCACCCATGAGAATTTGCAACCTTCCTTAAGGGAATAGATATCAAAGAGATCATTAGAATACCTATGTTTGTCATATACAACGTCATTACCGGTAATCATTATACGACTGCGTATCTCGACAGTACCGACGATGGTACGAAACATCTGTGTTCTTGTACGACGATGGTACGAAACATCTGTGTTGTTGTACGACGATGGTACGAAACATCTGTGTTGTTGTACGACGATGATACGAAACATCTGTGTTGTTGTACGACGATGGTACGAAACATTTTTCTTGTCTTACGACGATAGTACGAAACATTTTTCTTGTCCTTTTCGATGGTACGAAAAATATGTCTTGTCCTACGTCATTGGCACGAGACATCTGCCCTGTAGTACCAACGATGGTACGAAACACCTGCCTTGCAGTATCGACGATGGCACGAAACACCAACCTCGTAGTGTTCCACAACACACAACCAAGTACAACATATCTAACTTACTTTCCTACCACATCCACACCCGGAGTCACCTGTACACACAACGCCTACCTGCAACTGAAACCCTTGGTGCAACACCTACAGGCAATATCTGTAACACTGACGTGAAACACTCGCAACACACACAGAAAAGGTCCTTGAAAGCTCCTCACAGTCCCTCTGTCTCCCGCGCCTCTTCGTATTGTCCCCCTGCATTGCTGAGCCTTTTGGCCGCGGGTGAGGTCACAAAAGGTCGGGCTAGGGTTGACCTGGCCCCACGGGAGGGTAGGTCACCAGAGGAACAATAGATTCCCCGGGGCAGCCTATGGGGTGTGAGGACCGAACTTTACAGACGGAGGAGGAGGGAGGAGGATTAATTTAGCAGGACCTGCCATGCCTCTTGTGTTTTGTACTGCCCCATGGAGATGAGGGATTCATCACATTCTCTAAAGTCCAGGTAATCCCGTGATGTTTGTAGAGGAATGGCGATTTTTCTCCTTTAATTGTAGGCGATCAACAATGCCGTGGAATCTATCAATATTTGTTGAGAGGGAAGTTTATTGATCAGTTTAAAGTCACCACGAAACACACAGACGTGAGGTCGATTGCCTTCTCAAAAATTCCAGCGAATGTTTGATGTTTGAAAAACTTTTTTGTGGAAAACATTTTTTTTCTCTTTTTTTGGGAGGAGGCATGTGTTCAATAAAGGTATCAGGTTAATGATACATTATTCCTCAACTCTAAAGAAAAAATAAATGAGAAATTCTGGGAAATGAATGAGGCATGTATGTCACCAGTCTTCCCTCGAGTAATTAAGAAGTCAGATGTCACTATTTCTGGATACATTAACCCTAGTAATTACGCATATTTATACAGAAATTTCCTTAAGAGAGACAGGCAGAATTTACCGGATTTATCGTACTGCATTATCACGTTTCTTAACCCAGTACCTTCCTAATATTTTGTAAATGTAGGATAAGATTTATATCTTTTATTATAATCGAGTAAACGTATATAACATGGCTCCATATTGAATATGGAATCTTCAAATGTTTGCCTAAAATATTCTTAGGAATGGAAGGATGTGGCTCCATCATTATTAGTAGTGGTGGTCGTTGTTGTAGTAATGGTAGTAGTGATATTAGAAGTAGCAGTAGTAGGCGTACATTACGGCCTCACTGAACTGAGAAAAAGCTATCCAAACATCACGTATGATCCCACAAATGAGAGTTATTTGCTTAAAAGTTTTTTTTTTTTTTTTTTTGCCCTGAAAGATCGACACAAGAGCCTAACCTGTGCTAACACTGGGAACAAACTCGAACCGGAAACTTCTACTTTACCCGATATTTATACGAGGTAACCAGGACGAGTGTAGGAGCCCAGACCACATCCCAACCCGGGGGTAACTCTCGAACCTCTCCACACTAGGGTGATCCCTGCCGGTGACAGAGGCTGGGATGCCTTCCAAACACTCGAGTACCAACGGTCTAACGGGAGGCAAGAGCCGATGGTACCCGGGTAGAAGGCGGGGGGGAGGCGAGGGTAGTCTAGGGTTGGTCTAAGGGTGGGAGACAGACGGTGGTATTTACCTAGCGGACTAACACCACCAGCAGCGGTCGCAAGTGCCATCCCCGAAGGCAGGCGCACCGATAGGCTCCTCATGTCAACATTACCGAAGGTATACAGGGTTGAAAGGACGCTCGTCAGTAGGAGTGGTAGAGGGAGACGCCTGACCAGCGCTGGAAGGGGGATTATTTTGCTTATCGTAATGGTTAATTTTCCGCATAATGATTTCTTTCATTTATCGGTGAATTGCCCCGGAGGCCGCAGGATGCGAACGCTTGGATAATCCCTCGCACCCGGCTTGCTCTCCATGTCCCCCGTTATGTACAAATCTCTCTCACAAACTTGTAGATTACCAAAGACATCCGGCTTGAATGGCGATGAGAACCCTCCCTTCGACGGATGTCCCTCATATGTCGCAGCCCGTCGCACCCGCGTCGCAGCCCGTCGCACCCGACCCTCTCTCGGCCGGAGAGCAGTTTCTGAGGGTGTTATCACAACCACGTTTTTGACCAGCTGGTTCACAATGCTACCTCGCTGTACAGTTTGGTCAGGTGATTTGTAGAGTTAGAGGCGTCAGTCTGTGTTGCGTCCCTCCTGGCGTGTGGGGGTCGGGTGTTGGTGTTTGTGGTGCACCAACAAATGCCTCAGGCCTTGCCTCTCTGTCAAACAAGACCGCGTGTCTGCTACTCCCACGACCTTCTCACTCAGACAAATCGAACTTCACTTCCATAGTCAATATTTCTTTGGAAAAATACGTAATACATTGCCTCTGCTGTTAGGTGAGGGAGGCTGCGATGGTATATGAAGGATTCAGTCCTTAAGTTGGGGTGTTTCGAAGTCCTGCAGACACTGACGGGGTTATGAAAGTCCCACCTATACGTGAGAGGTTTTGATGATCTAAAACCTCTCACATAATGCTATGAGGCTCCCAGAACCTCTCACATGATGCTATGAGGCTCTCAGAACCTCTCACATAATGCTATGAGGCTCCCAGAACCTCTCACATAATGCTATGAGGCTCCCAGAACCTCTCACATATTGCACCCTCACAGAACCCATATGTACTGCTGCTGGTAGAACTACCACAACCCCTCACCAGAACCTTCATAGCTCCCCACCTACGAGTCAGATTCTCCACCTCTCCCTCCTCACTCTCCCGCCTCACTCTCCCACGTGCCAATAGGACTCGTAAGCCCCTTGTCACATGAGCCCACGAGAGGGGACGCCACCAGGGTATCCACTATGATCCGTGAAGGTTAAACAGACACCCCCAGCGGCCCTGTGATCCGCAGGGGGGAGTGATTGGTGGGTGGACGGGGAGACGTGCTGATGCTAGCGGGAGGCGGAGGACGGGAGGGAGGCGGAGGACGGGAGGGAAGGGAGGTTTAAGAGGGACTGTGGCCTTGTTTACACGGTATCTGACGCTTGGCTATTCATCGGTCGAGTGTGCATGGGAGGCTGCTGGGGTGTGGGAGACGACCCACGTGGGGTGTGAAACCTGGGGAGGAAACAAACAGGTCTGCCCTTTCCTCATACCGGGAGTGCCAGTCCTCAGTGGCCATGTCTCCAGTGGTGACCCAGTACACCCAGTACCTCATGTGGTGACCCAGTACACCCAGTACCTCATGTGGTGACCCAGTACACCCAGTATCCCATGTGGTGACCCAGCACACCCAGTACCCCATGTGGTGACCCAGTACACCCAGTACCTCATGTGGTGACCCAGTACACCCAGTACCTCATGTGGTGACCCAGTACACCCAGTATCCCATGTGGTGACCCAGCACACCCAGTACCTCATGTGGTGACCTAGTACACCCACTACCTCATGTGGTGACCCAGTACACCCATTACCCCATGTGGTGACCCAGTACACCCACTACCCCATATGGTGATCCAGTACACCCAGTACCTCATGTGGTGACCCAGTACACCCAGTACTTTATGTGGTGACCCAGTACACCCAGTACCTCATGTAGTGACCCAGTACACCAACTACCCCTATGTGGTGAGCAAGCACACCCAGTAACTCATGTGGTGATCCAGTACACACACTACCCTATGTGGTGACCCAGTACACCCACTACCCCATGTGGTGACCCAGTGCACCCAGTACCTCATGTGGTGACCCAGTACACCTAGTACCTCATGTGGTGACCCAGTACACCCAGTATCTCATGTGGTGACTTAATGTGGTGACCCAGTATACCCAGAACCTCATGTGGTGACCCAGTATATCCAGTACGTCATGTGGTGACCCAGTACACCCAGTACGTCATGTGGTGACCTAGTACACCCAGTACCTCATGTGGTGACCCAGTACACCCACTACCCCATGTGGTGACCCAGTGCACCCAGTAACTCATGTGGTGACCCAGTACACCCAGTACCTCATGTGGTGACCCAGTACACCCAGTACCTCATGTGGTGACCCAGTACATCCAGTACGTCATGTGGTGACCCAGTACACCCAGTACGTCATGTGGTGACCTAGTACACCCAGTACCTCATGTGGTGACCCAGTACACCCACTACCCCATGTGGTGACCCAGTGCACCCAGTAACTCATGTGGTGACCCAGTACACCCAGTACCTCATGTGGTGACCCAATACACCGACTACCCCTATGTGGTGACCCAATACACCCAGTACCTCATATGGTGACCCAGTACACCCAGTACTTCATGTGGTGACCCAGTACACCCAGTACGTCATGTGGTGACCTAGTACACCCAGTACCTCATGTGGTGACCCAGTACACCCACTACCCCATGTGGTGACCCAGTGCACCCAGTAACTCATGTGGTGACCCAGTACACCCAGTACCTCATGTGGTGACCCAATACACCGACTACCCCTATGTGGTGACCCAATACACCCAGTACCTCATATGGTGACCCAGTACACCCAGTACATCATGTGGTGACCCTGTACACTCAGTACCTCAGGTGGTGACCCAGTACACTCAGTACCTCATGTGGCGACCCAATACACTCAGTACCTCATGTGGTGACCCAGTACACCCACTACCCCATTTGGTGACCCAGTACACTCAGTACCTCATGTGGTGACCCAGTACACTCAGTACCTCATGTGGTGACCCAGTACACCGACTACCCCTATATAGTGACCCAGTACACTCAGTACTCATGTGGTGACCCAGTATCACATGTGATGACCTAGTGCACCCAGTACCTCATGTGGTGATCCAGTACACCCAGTACCTCATGTGGTGACCCCGTACACTCACTACCACGTGTGGTGACTCAGTACACCCAGTACTTCATTTGGTTACCCAATACACCGACTACCCCTATGTGGTGACCCAGTGCAACCAGTACCTCATATGGTGACCCAGTACACCCGCTACCCCATGTGGTGACCCAGTACACCCAGTACTTAATGTGGTGACCCACTATACCTAGAACCTCATGTGATGACCCAGTACACCCAGTACATCATGTGGTAACCCAGTACACCCAGTACCCTATGTGGTGACCCAGTACACCCAGTACCTCATGTGGTGATCCGGTACACCCAGTACCTCATGTGGTGACCCAGTACACCCAGTACGTCATGTGGTGACCCAGTACACCCAGTACGTCATGTGG
This sequence comes from Panulirus ornatus, assembly GCF_036320965.1. Lineage (NCBI taxonomy): Eukaryota > Metazoa > Arthropoda > Malacostraca > Decapoda > Palinuridae > Panulirus > Panulirus ornatus. Next base: position 16,573,890 of record NC_092275.1, read on the forward strand.
TGACCTAGTACACCCAGTACCTCATGTGGTGACCCAGTACACCCAGTACGTCATGTGGTGACCCAGTACACCCAGTACCCTATGTGGTGACCCAGTACACCCAGTACCTCATGTGGTGACCCAGTACACCCAGTACGTCATGTGGTGACCCAGTACACCCAGTACGTCATGTGGTGACCTAGTACACCCAGTACCTCATGTGGTGACCCAGTTCACCCAGTACCTCATGTGGTGACCCAGTACAGCGACTACATCTATGTGGGGACCCAGTACACCCAGTACCTCATGTGGTGACCCAGTAGCACATGTGGTGACACAGCATACCCAATACTTCATGTAGTGACCCAGTACACCCAGTACTTCATGTGGTGGCCCAGTACACCCAGTACGGCATGTGGTGGCCCAGTACAGAAGCGAGCCTTCGCGTGTGATAAATAGAGGGTCCTGGAAATCAGATCCTCCTGACTGTTCCTACCCGCTGGACGACTCGAAGCTACTCAACTCATCCCTTGCCCAGAACCCGTTGAGCATGATATTAACGCCGCTGATTTCTATAATCCTCATCTGATTGTCGGTAAGCAGCGAACGCAAGATCTGGAGACCCAGGAGAGAGATTTTTAAGCTGAAGAAAACGAAGGATACAAGACATGGGAGGCGAAGGATCCAGTCGTTTACTTGGCGAGTGGAAAACGTCTCAGATGAGAGTCTCCTGGAAAGCCCTGATGAAGAGGGCTTTCCAGGAGTGACGGATGGTTGTCCTCTGGTGGAGGAGTGGGTTCCTGGACGGATGAAGCGAAAAAGAGATTCAACAGAGGATTATGGAAGGTTACGTGAAGCACTTAAGAGAAACACACAGGGTACGTGGGAGAGGAGGAGCCGTGTGACCGAGCCGTGTGTCAGAGAAGGATGAGAGTTGAGCGAGTGTCGAATACTCTCCAAATATCCAGACGGAGGAGTAGAGTATTTTCATGAATATCAGGATAGAATAGTAGATTTCCGTCAGAGATACACAGCCGTAGTTGACTGGTGGCAAAGTGTCAGGTTGATAGATAGTTAGTAAAGTCATTTTGCTATTTTATAGAGTCTGGCGGAGACCAGTTGATATAAGGGTACGAACCTAGCAAGAAGGAAGTTCAAATTCCCCTAAAATGGAGAGCATTATAATCTTAAGAACAATAAAAGCCTCGATAATTATATGACACCAAAAAAAGAAGAGTCGGTTGTGAGGAAAGTGGTGGAGCTCGAGAGCCCCCTCATTAACCGGACAACATGGAGACGGAAGCGCCAATTAAAGCCGCGTTGATAAGCCGATAAAATCAGCTGCCGGAGCGCGACGCCGTCGCCGCCCTGTCCCCGCAGCGGCGGGAGGAGCCATCGATCGCCGTCGGAGCCCAGGGGTCAGTTGTATAGCGGCGTCCCGGGAACCGACGACGGAAGAGTTGCTGGCCAAAGCGACAGACGGAGGACCTCACGTCTTATATCCTCCAGCAGACATTGCCGCTGCTCCCTCCTGGTCACACTTTGTTCTCAAGGCCACGCCTGTAGCAGTCCCCCGTGGAGGCTCCCCGAACCCCTGCCATCACCTCCCCTGGTGACCTGTGGAAAGTAGGTCATGGCTGCTTATCATACAAGGTCATCCAGAGGATTTGTACAAAGTTATCAAACCAACAGTTTAGTGATGCCTTGAACATAGAACCACTGAAAACAGGAATTTATTCTCCAGATAAATAATGTCATAGTTCAGGGCAGAGAATTTTCCACTAAAGATTCCTAATGTAGCTGAATACAACCATGGATGAATGCAGCTGCAAATCATGATGGCAGAGGAAGAAAAAAAAGCTATGCGAGATGAGGGTGTCATTAGACGTTGGAAGAATGTCATTGTGATTTCCACATCGTCAGTTTCATGGACTGCCAGAGATTTTTTTTTCTTTAATCATCGTCTGAATATGAGAGTTCCGCCTCAGATTGGATTGATGGTCGTAACCGAAATTAGCAAACTATTGGAGTAAGTATAACATCAAGTGCCTTAGCATAACGGGGTGCAGGTGTGAGGCTCAAGCCTTCTGCCGTGGCCATCTTCTGCTTTGTCCTTTCTGTTTCTCTGTCTCTTCTTCTGTTTGTGCCTTCTGCTGTGTACACCTGCTGCTCTGTGCACCCCCTCTTGTCGTACTTGTACTTTCTGTTGTGCGTACCTGCTGCTGTTGCTGCTACTGCTGCTGTGGTCGTTAGCAGAGGCGGTCGGTGGGAGACCCAGCCCCGTTCACGATGGAAATGCAATGATGAAGATGGACCAGCCGAGGGAGACGTCAAGGACATGTTGACGTCGGTGGGCGGAGCAGGGTCGACGGCAGGCCGTCCAGCGGCCAGTAGGTGGAGGGAGGGTCCTGATTGGCCTCCCCGCTGTGTCCTCCTCCTCCTCCTCCTCCTCCTCCTCCTCCTCCTCCTCGCCCCTCTGTTTCCTCCTCTTCGCCCCACTGGTGTCCCCCTTTTTCCACCACGACGAGTCATTTTTCTCACCCTACTATAGCGTCCTCTTCGCCCCGTTGTCCTCCTTTCCCCCCTCTCCCCATCTCCCATGTTCTTTCTTCTCCTCCCCCCCGTGTCCTCGTCTGGGCCTGGCCCCCGGCAGCCCCGGGGCTGCGAGCGACAGCTGCTAATCGCCGGGATCATCGGTTTCATCGACCTGGGAGAGTTCATGACATACTTCAGTGTGTCCTCCATTATCGTCCGTCAGGTAACCTGTCATCCCCTCTGTGGATCACATACCTCCACTGCACAAGAGTCTATGGACTTCACTGTTGATGAGCGGGTGTGGGGGCAAGGCTTGAAAAATCCTAAGTGGCGTGACTTCTCGCTGCGCCGGAAATGTGGTATCACAAGTGGCGTGACTTCTCGCTGCGCCGGAAATGTGGTATCACAAGTGGCGTGACTTCACGCTGCGCTGGTAGGAAAAGAATTGATGTCGTGGCTGACGATTGTGCTTAGTGGTTGGTCGTCTCGACGACGCCCGCTGTCGTCACTGTTGCGACGACGTCTCACACGAGGTCAGTGGTCCTGAAAGCCTCGGGAGGTTAAGAGAGGTCATAGTAGGTTAGGCTAGTGTGAATCAGATCAGCAGCTTTGAATTCTTGACCATCAACGTAAGCGTCCCTCTTTATGGGTAGTGGGTGTGGGAGGACGTGTGTGCAAGAGAAAGAAACTTTTTCTTTGGCTTAAACAAATGTCTTTTATCTGTCTGTATCAACAAAGACGACACCTAAAGTTTCTAGGCACGTTGGGAAGCGTGTAGGCGTTCCTCAAAGGCTCGGTATAAACATCAAATTTAATGTAAAAATAAAGGAATTTTGCTTCTTTGTTTAGCGTTACCTTAGCTGATCTGAAGCAAAGACAAGTGTGTCTTTTTCATGTAGTAAGGACAGAGACGTAGGTTCCCTGTGAATGTCTCTAGTCTACGAGGCTCTTTTTTAACCCAGGACTCACAAGATGATGAAGGATCCTCCAGGTTTTGAGGTGAATGCAGGAACGTGTGTGGATGTGATGAGGAGAGGAGGAAGTTGATGGATGTGACTGGTGGAAAGATGAAACGAGTGTATTTACCCATATGTACCTATTTGCACAATACCAGGAGGCAGTTCTACACTCGAGGGGAGCCCCATCTTCTGTGTGTGGGGTGTAATTACCTAATTACGCTGTACGGAGAGGGAGTGTTTTACACTCGTGAGTCCCCATCTCTTAAACGTCTTCTATTATGATACAACTTTATCACACAACCTTCTATATGTCTCCTCCTTAAAACTTTGCACTGACTCGGATTAGGCATTATCACCTGTCTACAAAAATGACCTTGGAGTTTGTTTAGGTTTTGCTGTAAGCTCATGCAACCATCAGGATCATTACGTCTCTTATGATCTTATTATCATCAGCAGACATGTTCAGATGAGAGTCTGGTACATCAGACAAGTCGCTGACGCACTGGGCTGAAGAACCAGCGACCCCTGAGGCGCCAAAGCAAAGGTGACCCCAGCCCATTCCGCGAATGATCCTCGAACCTGTGTCCTGTGCTCGATTCCACTAAGGTGACCTGCTATCAAAGTGAAGGAGTCTACCCTCTTATTCCTTGCCTATAGATCTAGTTTCTTAGGCCGATCAAGGCACATTGTCAAAGGCTTTCTGTTTGTCCAAAGCACACAGTGTAGCGATCCATCGCTTTCATCCAAGACGGAGTTCACTTTCTATTAGAAGTCCAAGAGAACTCTAGGACATGACCTCCTCTCCTTGAATCCTTGTCTCGTAGTTAGGTAGTGTCTCCATTGCCAGCAACCATCCATTTGCTTTCTGATTATCTTTAACAGTGTTTCACAGACGACACTCGTCACAGACACGAGTTCAACGGGATTTTCTTGTCATCATTACATGCACTAAATGTGGCCTTTTCAACACCTTTGGACCAACGCCTAGCTCTCTTGACCTGCTAAGCAATATTCCGAGCGACTTGAGGATGTTTTCACTCAGACACACACACACACACACACACACACACACACACACACACACACACACAAAGAAAAATAGTGAAATTACAGTTTCTCGAGTAGATACATGAGCAGATAGACAAACAGGTACGTACTTCATAGAGCTCATGAAGGCCATAAAGTATGGTAATGTTTACATAGGCCTCAGCTGTGACGCTGGACCACACTGGGAGGGGGGGGGGATGTCTGTAGGTGTGGCCCGGTTAATTGTGAGGCAAGGTGGGCCACACCAGGGGTCTGCAGGCGTGGCCCGGCCAGCTGTAATGTTGGTTAGCCCTGTTTAATGCCGGAGTGTTAGGTCAACCGCCAGCGAGAGCGGGGTCACCAGAATGTACTCCACTGAAAACGGTCTTAGTTGCTCTGTGTGGAGCAAGAAGAGGAGCCATATAGTAGAGTTCTAACCACCACGGCGGGAGGAGACAGTGCCCTGAAACCTGACAGAAAACCTGATGGCTGAAACTCTCCTTATCTGATGGCTGAAACTCTCCTTATCATTTGTCTCTTCCTTTTCTATCTCCTCGCGCCTTTCTTATATTGCATTTAACGCCCTGATTATAGAGAGAATTCTTATCTTTGACCAGAATCGAGACGTGGGAATATAAAGGTAGGCAAAGACTCCCACTTATAGATCCCGCCCTTGTGTGCACATCACACCAGGAGGTACTCCCTTATACCAGGGGTCTCCCTTATACCAGGGGCCTCCCTTATACTAGGGACCCTCCCTTATACCAGGAGCTTCCCATACACCAGGAGAGGAGCGTGGAATCAAGGGGGTACACACTGTATCTGGTAACCTCCATCTGTTGGCTTGGGTAGTTAGTGTTGTGCGTGTGGAGGAAGGTGGCGTGTGGTGGGGCCAAGGAGCAAATACCGACAACTACCGCAACACTGCATGTTTGTGTAGGGTTGGATGACGGATCCACGAAGCGTTGGGGGACGACACACATGTGCCTACATTCGCGCTCGTTAGAGAGACTTGCACAGGTTCGTGTCACGCGCTTATTCATGGCACAAAGTAGTTAGCTCTTAATGAGACAGAAACACACATGGAATACAGTCGGACCAGGGATGCTTTGTTGTTTGTTTGTTTAGTGATTGAGGCTTACGTCCCATCAGGTGCCTGGGTCATTAAGGTCGGTAACATCAAGTCACAACCACCAGTCTGACTTGTTAGAGCGGACTGGATGTTATGGATATAGGATTCCACAGAAATCGGGGTTGAGAAGGGTGAGTTCTCAGTTCTGTATCTTAATATATAACGCAAAATAGGAGAAGAACAACGAAAAACAACAATGGAAGATATAACAACTGTGCATCAAAGGTATTGAAAAATGTCTTGACGTTATTGACACACACACACACACACACACACACACACACACACACACACACACACACAGTGGGTCAGCCTTTCAGAGGCTATCAAGCATCATTCCTTTAGCCCAGGTATTTTTTATTTTCATTCTACCTCACCCATACGCAATCTGCCTAGCATTCATTTGCAGACATACAAAGAAATCAAGAAAATCTGTTTTCTTCCATGATTGTAAAATATGTTTGGGTAATATATATATATATATATATATATATATATATATATATATATATATATATATATATATATATATATATATATATATATATATATATATATATAATATATATATATATATATATATATATATATATATATATATATATATATATATATATATATATATATATATAGAGTGAATTGTATCGATGTGGTATACCGGGGTTGACGTGCTGTCAGTGGATTGAATCAGGGCATGTGAAGCGTCTGGGGTAAAGCATGGAAAGTTGTGTGGGGCCTGGATGTGGAAAGGGAGCTGTGGTTTCGGGCATTATTGCATGACAGCTAGAGACTGAGTGTGAATGAATGGGGCCTTTGTTGTCTTTTCCTAGCGCTACCTCGCACACATGAGGGGGGAGGGGGATGCTATTCCATGTGTGGCGAGGTGGCGATGGGAATGAATAAAGGCAGACAGTGTGAATTGTGTGCATGGGTATATATGTATGTGTCTGTGTGTGTGTATATATATGTGTACATTGAGATGTATAGGTATGTATATTTGCGTGTGTGGACGTGTGTGTATATACATGTGTATGGGGGTGGGCTGGGCCATTTCTTTCGTCTGTTTCCTTGCGCTACCTCGCAAACGCGGGAGACAGCGACAAAGCAAAATAAATAAATATAAAAAAAGAATATATATATATGTATATATATATATATATATATATATATATATATATATATATATATATATATTATCCCTGGGGATAGGGGATTAAGAATACTTCCCACGTATCCCCTGCGTGTCGTAGAAGGCGACTAAAAGGGGAGGGAGCGGGTGGCTGGAAATCCTCCCCTCACGTTTTTTTTTTTAATTTTCCAAAAGAAGGAACAGAGGGGGCCAGGTGAGGATATTCCAAAAAAGGCCCAGTCCTCTGTTCTTAACGCTACCTCGCTAATGCGGGAAATGGCGAATAGTTTAAAAAAAAAATATATATATATATATATGGTAATCAGGTGTAATGTGGAATAGGATCCTTCTGTGAAATAAGATCATTTTCAAGGAATAAAATAGGATAAGAAATCCCGTCACTGAGCATTTAAGTCATACATAATCGTATGACGTAAACATGTTATTCCCCCCCCCCCCCCCAAAAAAAAATCGTTTACATAGAGAAAAAATTATAGTGTTAATTTTTAAATCATGAAAACTTTCTGTCTTTACTCAGCGCTAATCTAATTTGTTTACATCCATTCCAGGAGCTGGAGAGACTGTTAATGTGTCAAGAGCCAGGATAACAAAATCACCATAACACGGGTCGTAGCGTCCTGGCGAATACCCTCCCATCTGGCGGCCGCCCCGACAACTGCCGCAGCCTACTGGGGGCTCCGCGCTGTTAAATCACCCCACGAGATTTTGAACAATAACAACACCGTAAACACTAAGTGTCACGGCTATACCATGTTTCAACATCAAGTTTTACTACTGTGAAGTAATACGGAAAAGAATACGAGTCAGAAAAGGCATCGAGGACTGAAATTCCTAGTCGGAAAGGATGTACTAGTGGAAGGAATTGGGAGCGCGTCGGGATTCCATCAGAGCCAATCAGCGCACGGCCGTAGGGATCATGTCTTCAGTGGTCTCCGAGTTCTTTTTGTGGGATCAGTCGTTGAATAGCTCGTGTGGTGGAAGGATGGAGTGTGAGACGCTGTACGAGCTGGGGCCTCCGCCCGATATGATTCTAAATATACCTCCTCCTCCCATTCCCCCGTTCATGGAAGACTTTGTGGCGAGACTGGCGGCGGAAGGGATAGATATTCACCAAGACAGTGGGTTTCCGGAAGGAGAAAAAGCTTGTAACCTTTGTCATTGGGCAAATGGAAATGGTGTTGGATACGTTGAGCTTGCACAAAAAGGTGAGTTGGATTCGTAATGTATTCATTTCCATTACCAGGTCTGAAATGCCAGTATTAAATGTCAAAAGTGTTGTCAAAGTTGTTTAAATAATTAATCAGTCTGTTCTACTGTGTTCTACTGTGTTTTTAATGAGAATTATTATCGCAACGTGGTTTCAGCTGCGCAGTTTTATATATCGTGAAAATATAGGAAGAAAAAATATATAAGTATTTTGTTTCGTAATATGCATAATGTATGTATAATGTGAACAATGAGACGTAGACGCGAAAGGAGTATATAGAGTTTATTTCGTGTGTTATGTCGTGTGGAAATGAGGCTTTACGGTCGCTGGCTGTGAAATGAGCGATGAAAGAAAATGTGAAAGAGAAAATGCGAAATGAAATTCCAGAACGAAAAAAGGAAAACTGGCGGTAATGAGTGAGATGTGAGCGACACTGTACCTGGGTGGGAGGCTTGCTCCCTAGCCCGGCCATGTGGGACCACACAGGTCGACTCCCTGCAACTCCAGGCCACTGGAAGAGGCCAAGTGGGGAATTACCTCTTCCAGAGGCTGGCCTCAACACCCGAGGCCTGGAAGTGGAGGCTGGAAGAGGAGGCCAAGTGGGTATTGCCTCTTCCAGGCTGGTCTCAACGCTGAAGAGGAGGCCAAGTGGGTATTAACTCCTCCAGGCTGGTCTCAACACCCGATTCCTGAAAATGGAGGCCAAGTGGGTATTACCCCCTCCAGGCTGGCCTCAACACCCGAGGCCTGGAATTGGAGGCTGGAAGAGGAAACCAAGTGGGTATTACCCCCTCCAGGCTGGCCTCAACACCCGAGGCCTGGAAGTGGAGGCTGGGAGAGGAGGCCAAGTGGGTATTACTCCCTTCAGGGTGGCCTCAACACCCGAGGCCTGGAATTGGAGGCTGGAAGAGGAGGCCAAAGGGTATTACCCCCTCCAGGGTGGCCTCAACACCCGAGACCTGGAATTGGAAGCTGGAAGAGGAGGCCAAGTGGGTATTACCCCCTCCAGGGTGGCCTCAATACCCAAGGCCTGGAATTGGAGGCTGGAAGAGGAGGCCAAGTGGGTATTACCTCCTCCAGGCTGGCCTCAACACCCGAGGCCTGGAAGTGGAGGCTGAGAACTGGAAGTAGAGGTCAAGTGGGTATTACTTCCTCCAGGCTGGTCTCAACGCTGGAGTCCTTCAAGTGGAAGCCAAGTGGGTATTACCTCCTCCAGGATATGCACCTCAACATTCAAGTCCTGGAAATGAAGGCGAACTGGTTCCAGCGAGTCCTCCTTCCTAGTGGGTTTTTTTGTTTCTTTAGCAGTAGTGGCAGGGTCGTGCTTGCCGAGGCAGTGAAAGTGTGCCCCACTGCTGAAATGAGATTGATTCGTCAGTGCAACAAAAGTGGTGTGTACGACGTGACAGTGTACTCATCACTGGATCTGCAGTGATACGTGCGTAACCCATCATTAGAGTCTGCTGTGGTGGTCCACGGGACTTCACTTGGGCCAGTAGTGATATGTGTGGCCCAGCAGTGACGCCTGTGACTCCTCAGGGGAGCTGCAACCCCTCACTGGAACAGCAGTGATATGTATGGCCCATTCGCGAAGCAGCAGTGTGATGTCATAGACCCAGCAGTGCTAACGGTGATACGATTGTAACCCACATCAACAGTGGCTTGGCAGTGAAATGACCACTCTTGTAGCTACAATAGCATGAATTCCTGTCACTAGCAGTGAAGAAATCGTAATATTAAACAAATGCAGTTCACTGCAGAGCAGACAGGAGTAAGAAAGGCGGTGCATTGATGACTTCATTGCGTCATTTGAGGATAATGTGTACACTGGGCCAGGCTCTGCCCACCGCCTCCACAAATTTGGGCGCCATCTTTCTCTCTCTCTCTCTCTCTCTCTCTCTCTCTCTCTCTCTCTCTCTCTCTCTCTCTCTCTCTCTCTCTCTCTCTCCAGTCATTTTGCATACAAGTATTTCGTAAGGATTACCTTTTAATGAGGCACATATGTAATCAAGCATACCTTTCTCTAGTAATTATTCATAAAATTATATATATATATATATATATATATATATATATATATATATATATATATATATATATATATATATATATATATATAATAAGATACTAACATTATGAACTACGAAAGCAGAATATAGGACACTTGAATTAGTACATTCCTGCATTATCAAGCAGTTTCTCTCTGGTCGGGCATATATCTGGGTTGCTTGAGTCATGCAAATAAGTACATCTCGCGAGGATGATTTATGTAAGTGGAAAGTAATTCGAGTTGGCGTGAATATCTGCGGTACACGAGGCTTGCTGCAGGAGACTTGACTGCTGGATACCAGGACGAGGAAGGTCAGTGAAGGTCGCTTGGTGTCTTCGCCTGTGGGGTTGTGTTATTCCCTCATCTGAGTAGAAGTTGAATCCCACTTTTAATGGGAATTCGTAATTAAATCTTTCATCGATTTTAGACAACGAAAAGTGTATCGCTAGACCATACGTTTTGGACGTATGTTATTGTTTATATGTTCGTGTTATGATTATTTATCTGACCTCATGTTAGGGAGGTTCATTGACCTATGATATGGTGATTCAGTGACCTCACATATCATAGAGGCTCATTGACTTCACATGGAGGTTCACTGACTTCACATGTTGTGATAGTTCAATGACCAATGTGTTCTGGTAGCTCATTGACTTCAATATGTTATGGGGGTTCTCTGACTTCACTTGTTATGATGGTTCTGTGACATCACAACTTAAGCTGTCAAAAGTCTGAATTCTGTAGCTTGGTATCCACCCAGAGCTGAAGTCATCGCCAGTTGAGGTCATTGCCAGTTGAGGTCATCGCCAGCAGAGATCATCGCCAGCTAAGGCCCACTATCAGCTGAGGCGTGTCAACATACACAACACATGCCCCTCGTCCATCCCCCCCCCCTCTCTCTCCACACGGGATACCTCAACTGTCCCCACGTTACCGTCTGGCACATCTTGGTCTCCTCCACTGTGGGCTGCAATCTTGAGATCCCATTCCCTTTCCTTCGCTCCATCAAGATCTACTCTTACGACGACCCTACGACCCTTCATCTACCTCCCGCACCGTATCTACGATTCCATCTCCCTCACACACCCCCTACCTTCCCTACAACAGGTTTTACTCCACCTCTACTTCATGATGGTCTTCGTTTTTTCCGTTTTTCCTGCGTCTTGATTCCATCTAGGATCATTTTGTTTCCCGTCAGCAATACTGTTTTAAATGTCAATACCGTAATGCTCTCTCCATCTGTCTATCTCTGAAGTGTTATGACATTTAAACTGGCCAGAGGCGGTTTTATACGTTACCAGATCTGCGTCAGTTTTTTTGAATGCTCTCTGCCACTTGGTCTACGGCAGTGTTCATATCATCTGCTAGGACTCCGCCTGCCTATCCCCCCTTCACCACCACCCCTCTCTCTCTCTCTCTCTCTCTCTCTCTCTCTCTCTCTCTCTCTCTCTCTCTCTCTCTCTCTCTCTCTCTCTCTCTCTCTCTCTCATCGCCTCCCCTACGTTTCCCAGCTCTACAGCAGCTGGTACCACATTCATTCTCCCTGATTTATGAGCTTACCTCCATATTTTAAGAACGCGGTAGTTTTAGCTATAATCCATTACGTCCGTGGTAGGTTTTGGCCTATCTGTTAGGCCTTCGTAATTACACGTGTCTCTGTAATCAGTTGGAGATGTAATCAGTACGTCATGTATGACTCTGGCAACACTGGGGTCGTGTGGTTAAGGGAATGTCTTGTGTATCATCGCTGCAAAACGGTTGATTTCATTGTCCCATGACCCCTGTGGCAACGTTTGTCATAGACGGTTTAGTGGTAGGGCCTCAACGCTCGTTACAGGGCCCCAGAACGCTCGCTACAGGCCCAGCGGAACGCTCGTTACATGGCCCTCAGGAACGCTCGCTACGGGGGCTCTAACGCTCCTTACGGGGCTTGGTGCTACGCTCGCTACAGGGCCGCAACGTAATATCAATACGAGAAACACTTTGGGGAACATATTCTTCCCGCTCTCTCGTAAATCGTGCGCGTAATTAAATCTCACAAGTTATGGCAAGGAATGTAATTATTCCTCTATCACATTGCCTTCCGCAGATGTGCGCATGATGTGTACATTGGCGCTATATGACTCGGGCCCCGTCCTATGTATGGATGAGGTCACAAGGGAAAACGTTTTCTATGTCGTCCTACCGTATGTTACCATATGGACAGATGGTCATGACTGGGTTCCCTTGACCAACTGGCGCCCGTACACACTCTCTCTCTCTCTCTCTCTCTCTCTCTCTCTCTCTCTCTCTCTCTCTCTCTCTCTCTCTCTCATCAACTTTAATGGACTGAAAGAGACGTAAGTCTCGCTGAGGATCTTCCTTGTTCCGAAAAAGGCCTCTCATTTCCCCCTTGCTCCCGCGTGGAGTGCAACCTTGAGGAGCTCCAGGAGCCTCGTAAAAGGAGTCCTGGGGTTGTATGATAATGACATTATGACTCCAGCTGTGCTGATCATATAGTAGAGGTTTATCTTGCCTGGGAAGGAATCCTGCCTCCATTTTACATCCTCACCCACCTTCCCCTCCTTCACCTAGTCATGGCTTAATCTCCCTTGTTTTGGTACCTGTTGCATCAACGAGGGAGAGTGAGTATCAGGTCATGAAAGTCCTTCCTTTTTCTCAATTTGTCTCTCCCTTGATTAATTCCAGGAAGCCCTGCCAAGCTCATATTCTTTGAATCACTCACACCCTCATGGGAAGAATGGGTACTAATGTAACATCTACTCTTAACTATTTCTGTTTCGTAAGTAATAATAATTCCAGTAACTCTCTGGAACTGAACTTTCAAGTAACTCCCTGAAATTGAACACTCCAGTTACTTTCTAGAATTGAATATTCCAGTAACTCTCTGGAACTGAACATTCCAGTAACTCCCTGAAATTGAACACTCCAGTTACTTTCTAGAATTGAATATTCCAGTAACTCTCTGGAACTGAACATTCCAGTAACTCTTTGGAGCTAAACGTTCCAGTAACTCTCTGGAATTCAACGTTTTCTCCTTGTTCTCAGAGCTGACCACATTGTATCCCTGACACTCCCAACAGATAAAGCCACCTTGTTAAGTCCATTCATTTCCTCTTGACTCTACTAACTCGTCTTCACCTCCTCCCTCCAGCGAACCTGTGTCCTTCTCTGGATATTCTCGTAGAGGACGATGGGCATGGCTCATATGGCATACCTCCTCTTGTCCTGAGGGTATATACCGCCTCTAAGGTAGTTCTGATCCTTGCTCGCTTAATGCTTCTCTCTAAAACCCCAGACTTGTCCTTTGTTCTCATGCCTTGCTGCAGCCCATCCCAGAGAAAACAGATCTCTTTTTTTATTTTAACCCTCCTTCCAGTGAGCGTCCCCTTTGCTCTCGCTTCTGCTATGCTCTGAGTGTTTGAAATGCTCCTTGATTCTTTCTTAAACACTTAAACAATATGCCTGTTCCGTCTGATCACCAGTATATGGAGTTGGCTGAGCTGGGTTTACAGATGACCCCACCCCATCCTCCACAACCAGGCCCCACAGACCTTTCCTATATATATATATATATATATATATATATATATATATATATATATATATATATATATATATATATATCAAGTTTTGATAAGCGTTATCACATCCTTTCCAGACGTCTGTGTTTAGGCTTGACTTTGCTCAACCTGGAGTGACGTTCCTTTGATAATTGGAAGAAATTATATTGATATGAACCTGACTTACTTTGATAAGCTGACCCTTGACCTCTTCTTATCACTTTCCACTGGCTTTATCGGCGTTTACTGTGACCTTGATTATAGCCGGTCTGTGACCCTGCCTAGCTCGCCCTGTGACCTCTCATCTGTTTTGTTCTTACGCCTCCCTCCCAACCCAGCCTCGTAAGAAGCCCCCCCCCCCATTTCTGCCGTGCCCCATGACGCATCCCTCGCCCCGCCCCGCCCCATGGCCCCCATCCCGAGTGGTCACAGGAAAGCTCGAGGGTCCTGACTCGCCGTATTGATATGCAGATTACGGGGCGAGGCGGGTTAATAGCTCAACCAAGCGAAGTTAATAGCAACAAAGGCGACTCAGGAGCCAAGATGGCCACCTTCAACCAACGTGTATTCGGCCCCCCGGACGATATCTGTCCATCGTGCTATCGTAATTGGGATGGACGATATTGGTCCGCGGGAGTTATCGTCCCCGAAACTATCGGAGGGGGGGTGGGGTGGCCATTAGTATATCGGCCTTGGTATCGGTTCATCGGAGTGCTGTCGGCTGTTACTGTGACACAGCAGGGGGGGTAGGGGTGGGGGGGAGATGCCCCGGTGGTATCGGGGTGTATGATACAGCGTAGGGGCCAGCGACCACCAGCTGGGCCGGCGGGGCGGGGCGGAGCTGAGGGGGGGCGCGGGGTAGGTGAAAAGCTTGGCTGGGGCAGGAGAGAGAGAGAGAGAGAGAGAGAGAGAGAGAGAGAGAGAGAGAGAGAGAGAGAGAGAGAGAGAGAGAGAGGAGGCTTTTGTAGCAACGGCTGTGTTAGAAGTCTTTTATAACCGAGCACCACAAGACGCCCCCTCTCTCCCTCTCTCCTCCTCTTCCCCTTCTCTTTTTATAATGTCGTTCTCTGGGTGTATAGGTGGAGGGATACTGCACTAGTCGGCGGTGGGGGGTCTCTCTCTCTCTCTCTCTCTCTCTCTCTCTCTCTCTCTCTCTCTCTCTCTCTCTCTCTCTCTCTCTCTGAGGAGCTGGGGGTGGTCCTTCACACTGGTAATCACCTGGATGTGCCATTCTACGAGACGTAACCCTCAGGGGGTCCCTGGACGGGCTAGGCCGTACACACACACACACACACACACACACACACACACACACACACACACACACACACCAGCCTCTTCCTAACATGGACGCTTAACTCCAGGACCCGAATCTTTCATCATTTAGACTCGTCATCTTGTGGGCCATTTCTAGAAAATCGTGTTGTCTTTTGTTCTTATTGTGGAGTATATTTTGTCTCTTCAGTTCCAGATGGCTTCCTTTCTCGTTCTTGGAAGCAAGTTTGCCTCGGCCCAATAGACTGGAATCAGAGGAACGCACAGCCTCCTGAAGGAGGAAGATCCTCAGGTTTGTCTCTGGGTTTACAGACTCGCCATCCCTCCTGCCGCTGGTGTTTGATTGGCCTCCTGCTGGCTCCAGCACCACAGGACTCGCCTCCGTCCCCTTCGTCAGAAGAGGACTCTGTGTGTGTGTGTGTGTGTGTGTGTGTGTGTGTGTGTGTGTGTGTGTGTGTGTGTGTGTGCCACGCTTCGCCGCCTCCAGTGCCCCCCTCACCCTCCCCCCTTCCAGCTTGTGACCCATTGTAAACGTTTTTTGAGTCCGAGGGGGGGCAAATAGAGCTATCCCTCAACAGAGCCTTTGTAACGATTTTCGAGGCAGCAACCTCATGCCGGTCGACCATAAGAGAACGGAGGAGGTTTCTGCTATTGTCTCTAAGGGCTGGATGACATTCGCTTCTCGTTGTATGTCCTCCCGTATTTGTCTCACCTGTAAAAAGGTCGTATGGATACTGGCGCTGTTTTCGGTATTTCCCAATAGATCGTTTGCGGCGTTTCCAAAAGCCTTGGATTCGTGGGGGGTTGGTTTTCATCCTGTTGTCTTTCCAAAACCTTTTCGAACACAAATGACGTCTCATCGTCTGATTACCGAAGCTCTTCATTTCGATACACGGTTTGGGAAAGATGTAGAGACTATTTTATTTGGGAGGGGTCTTCTTTCCAGCGATTCTCGACTCTGTTGTGATGAGATGCTTGAAAAGGAGAGAGAGAGAGAGAGAGAGAGAGAGAGAGAGAGAGAGAGAGAGAGAGAGGAGAGCGTCCGGGCACTTCCGGCCGTAGGCAATTAGACCAAGTTTCCTTTCACGTCACACCGCTTCCTCTGGAGGGGCACAAGCTGCGCCACCGCTTCACAAGGGCATCGTCAAGTCTCGGTCTTCTATGGGTCGGCTGAGGTAATCCTACCTCCTGAAGAACTCGCTAGCTCCCACGGCGCCCCGCGCCCCTCAGGATTGGGGGCCGGTGCTCCTCCTGACGCTGCTGTGGTTCACGGGGGGTTCTTCCCCTGGCCGTAGTGTCAGCATCCACCGGCGACCACGGCGTCAGGAGCCATTGCCAACGACGTTCCTGACAGTAGTGTGAGCGAGGCCAGACGCACACGCCTCCGATGGGGAGATCTGCGCTACAGTAAGTAGTGGCGGGGTTTACGGAGCTCTTGATATGAACCGTAATCACAGCTGGACTGTGTTTATTAGCACCCATCCCCTCCCTGTTGTGTCCCCCCCACACCCCTCCTTCTATCACCCCCAAGTGGCCTGTTGGTGTGTGGGGGGAGAAGGGGTGCTTCCCGCCCCCCTTTTCCCTTCAAACGCCCATGTAATGCACGTGGGAGGAGGAGGAGGAGGAGGAGGGTGGGAGGATGACGGCAGCAGCAGCAGCATCACCAGCGACGTCGCACGGTGAGTGTCGGCGGCCAGCGAGGAGACCGACTCGATGTCGCATCTCTCTCTTTTTTCCTCCCGTAGGGACGGGCGAACGAGGACCTTGTAGACCTGAGCTTCGGTATTCACCATAGCGTAAAGATGAGGCATAGCGTGTCCTGGCCCTTTGTTATTGCTGCACCTGCTGCTGTCATGGGAGGCGGTGGCTGTGGGTCCTGTGGCAGGTACAAGCCCGCGTTGGGCTTGGGATTAGGCAGGAGACAAGGAAGGGAGGTGTTGCCTGCCCTGACCCCCGCGCACCTACGGCCACATCGTTTGTTTCACGCCGCACCTACAATGATAGATCGTCCCCAACATGTTAAATCGTTCCGGTTGACTTGGGGCCGAGCGATAGAGTTGTAAACCTTACGACACGGGTAATGGCTAGCTGCAGGACTCGTCCCTCTAACGGGGTCGACGCTGGGTGCCAGCCAGTATATTCCCGGGGCAGTTTAGATGCTCCTCGGGTCGTCTCTGGGCTTCGGAAATGCCTCAGTGGTGACTACGATCACTCCATGGCTCCTCCAGCTGGCACAAGAGGCAAAACTCAAGGTATGTTTGAAGTTTACTCGGGTGTAAACAGAGTGGCGAAGCGTGGAAGCGTTCGGATCGCTGCTGGACGCCTCGGGCCTCGTCCGAAACACGAGCCTCGACACGGCCGTGTGTCTACCTGGCCCTAGCCGTGGCCACCAGCCACGTCTACCGTGGCTGTGCTCCCCTCCACGTCCTCCTGCATACACCCCCTCGTCTCACTCATCCACCGCCTTGCCAGACGAGACCCTCCCCCGAGAACGCCCGTCTCATCCACTTGTCCGACGTGACAAACCTCAGTGCTCCACCCCCCAAAAAAGCCTTCCTCTCCACGAACGCGCCGCAGCCGCGGGACGCAGCCTCACGCGATCGGTAATAAAAGGAAGGAACACACACAAAAAAAAGTAGAAAACGAAGACCAGCAGACGGGACCTTGATTACAACCCTGGAAGTCTTGATAAGTCTCAGCTCATCAGGTGATTATCTGTGATTGTCGCCTGAACCTGTGTCTAACATCATCCACCCTTTGACCTTTTCCCCTATTCCACCCAACACCCCCCTCCTCTTCCATTTCCAGCTCCCGCAGTCTTCCCCTTGGTCCCGTTCCTTCCCGTCCTCGTAGTGCCTCCTGCAGTGGCCTTGATTAATGTCTTTATTTACTGTGAAAAGTGGATATAAGTCCAGCGACCGAGGGAGGGAGTTCGGTAGAGGAGCCCAGGCCTTCTGGGCGGACCGTAAGGGGTATATCTCGTTCCCTCGCTGTTTCTGAGGATCACATGACACCAGTTTACACGCTCTTGAACCAGTTAAATGGAATCCAACACTGTATGAGGTTCCTGCCTAATCCATTTCCAATGGAAGTATATATATACGCGCCTTTTTTTTTAATGCTCTGGCGGTCTATCCATGTCGTTTATAGTGCTGATATAGTGCTGGATCCTTTATAACCTCGACGTGATAGATTCTGGTATTACCCTGGATACAGGAGAATCAAGTGAATTTATCTCGATCGTTTGACCTGATTATCCGTTTTTGTATATCGAGAAATTTCGTCATTGCCGCCTGATTATAATGTGATTATAGTTGATCGCATTAGTCTCAAAACCGTCATCGGTGTATGACCGATAATCCGATATTTTTTGTAATCGGCAGTAACCGTTGCATAATGCCATCTTAACAACAGTGTATCGAATAAATGCCCTATAAAACGGCATTTAATGTCGACCGTACATCAGACCTTAACGTAATGCCGGGTATTTTATCCGCATTGTATCAAGATTGGGGGAAAAAAAGAGAAGAGATGATAAAGACAGGGAATAAAGGAAAAGAACAGAAGATGGAGGAAGATTGAAAAAGGGGAGAGAGAAAAAAAAATATGGGTAAAACTTTTTCACACACTAATTATTTCGTCCATGACAGGGCCAAGGTCTGGGATGAGTCGTCGATGTTTATCTCAGGCTGAGGGCGACAGCTTTTTAAAGGTCGTCTCGATATTTCGCCCCAAGATGTCGAACCCGCTTCGATGGGGGAACGTCAGCAGCAGGGGGTCTGTGCCAGCCCCGCCCGTACCTTGTGATGTGTGTGTGTGGTTAATAAAAGACGTTTACGGGGTTCGGGTTTGTTCACCTACGCCCCCCACCTCCCTCCCTTTTTTTCGCACGATGGTGCGACGCTTCTAAAACCGTGCGACACCTGCACACCTTGAAGTGCGAATGGTGTGACCCTTAAACCACCACTGTACGACCCTTGAAACACCACTGTACGACCCTTGAAACCACTGTACGGCCCTTGAAGCACCACTATACGACCCTTGAAATACCACTGTACGACCCTTGAAACCACTGTACGACCCTTGAAACACCACTGTACGACCCTTGAACCACTACTGTACGACCCTTGAAACACCACTGTACGACTCTTGAACCACTACTGTGCGACCTTTGGATATGATCCCCTGACCATATATATATTTTAACTTGACCCTCCCCTAATGGGGTCAGGCCAGAAGACCAAACCAATCACCACCCAAGGGTCGTACCGTCTTGCTCAACAGTCGTACCATCTCTCGCGGATGTGATCAGTTCTTCACGTGCTTGATTTACCTCTTGGGCAAACTCGCGTCGTAGGTAATCGTAAGTAAGTGAGACGATGCTCCTCTCTCTGCCTCTATTCCTCCCCCTTTACCCATGGCTGTCTGGGCAGTGTTGCTCCAGGAACGAATCCAGTTCTGGAAAGCGGAGTTATGTACCGAAGGGGAAGAATGGGTGTTCAGTTCTCTTTCACTTCATGATTTTTTCCTGCAGTGTGGGTTGGGGTGTGTTAGATGCGGGGATGAGTAGTGGTTCAGGTGTGTGGTGTGAGGCGATAGTGGTGGGGTCAGGTGTGTGGTGTGAAGAGATAGTGGTGGGGTCAGGTGTGTGGTGTGAAGAGATAGTGGTGGGGTCAGGTGTGTGGTGTGAAGAGATAGTGGTGGGGTCAGGTGTGTGGTGTGAGGAGATAGTGGTGGGGTCAGGTGTGTGGTGTGAGGCGATAGTGGTGGGGTCAGGTGTGTGGTGTGAGGAGATGGTGGTGTGGTCAGGTGTGTGGTGTGAGGAGATAGTGGTGGGGTCAGGTGTGTGTCAGGTGTGTGGTGTGAGATGGTGGTGTGGTGTGAGGAGATAGTGGTGGGGTCAGGTGTGTGGTGTGAGGCGATAGTGGTGGGGTCAGGTGTGTGGTGTGAGGAGATGGTGGTGTGGTCAGGTGTGTGGTGTGAGGAGATAGTGGTGGGGTCAGGTGTGTATCAGGTGTGTGGTGTGAGATGGTGGTGTGGTGTGAGGAGATAGTGGTGGGGTCAGGTGTGTGGTGTGAAGAGATAGTGGTGGGGTCAGGTGTGTGGTGTGAGGAGATAGTGGTGGGGTCAGGTGTGTGGTGTGAGGCGATAGTGGTGGGGTCAGGTGTGTGGTGTGAGGAAATAGTGGTGGGGTCAGGTGTGTGGTGTGAGGAGATAGTGGTGGGGTCAGGTGTGTGGTGTGAGGAGATAGTGGTGGGGTCAGGTGTGTGGTGTGAGGAGATAGTGGTGGGGTCAGGTGTGTGGTGTGAGGAGATAGTGGTGGGGTCAGGTGTGTGGTGTGAGGAGATAGTGTTGAGTCATATGTGTGGTGTGAGGAGATAGTGGTGGGGTCAGGTGTGTTGTGTGAGGAGATAGTGTTGAGTCATATGTGTGGTGTGAGGAGATAGTGGTGGGGTCAGGTGTGTGGTGTGAAGAGATAGAGGTGGAGTCAGGTGTGTGGTGTAAGGAGATAGTGGTGGGGTCAGGTGTGTGGTGTGAAGAGATAGTGGTGGGAGTGAGGTGTGAAGAGATAAGTGATGGGTCATGTGTGTGGTGAGAAAGCCAGTGTTTGTTCAGGTATGTAGAAAATTAAGCCAGTTTTGGGTCAAGAGTATGGTGAGGGAGTCAGATGTCGTCAGGTGTAGTGTTGGGAGAGAGAGAGAGAGAGAGAGAGAGAGAGAGAGAGAGAGAGAAGCTGTGATGCTGGGTCAGGTATGGTGGGGTTAGAGAGAGACACCGAGTGCTAGTGAGTCGGGTGTGTGTGGTGGTTAGGGAGCCAGTGCTAGTGAGTCAGGTGTGTGATTCGGGTAATTATGCACGTAGACCTGACCATCGGGCGAGGGGGCAATTTGATCCTTCCCTCCCAGGGTAGCAGGATAAGCGGCCAACGTGATACAGGCAGAGCGGGTGCTCCTCATAGCCCACACCTCTGGCTAAATAGGTGTCCAGTGTCAGTGTGGAGAGAGCTGGTCTTTCGTCTGCCTCAGCACAGCATTTCCTTGGCTGCTGTTCACCGCCGCAGCATTCCTGTGGCTTCTGTTTTACCGTTTTTACCACCACAGCATTTGGATAGGGGCTGTCGTCCGCTGTCTTAGTTTCCAGACTTGATTTTGCATAGTTTTGTAAGATTTTGGGTGGGTAAGAAGAGGCACACAGGCCCCGTTGTCAGTGTACTGCACTGGTAATCTAAGGTTCTGTTGAACGGTCACCCTGGGTTCTATTTTACGACTATGTTCTCCGTTGAACTGTCTTTATGGAACATCTGTTTGACTCTCCTCTCCTGGGTCCTCAGTTGAAACTTCTCTCTTTGTCCTGTTGAAATGGTTGTATGGGATGGACACCCCTGTTTGATGACCTCTGTTGAAACTGTTCTCTGTTTCTTCTGTTTTACTGGGTCTATGGGACTCTCCTGTTTCATCGCCTCTGTTGAAACTGTTCCCTGTTTCTTCTGTTTTACTGGATCTATGGAACACCCCTGTTTGATCACCTCTGTTCAAACTGTTCTCTGTTCCTTCTGTTTTACTGGGTCTATGGGACTCTCCTGTTTGATCACCTATGTTCAAACTGTTTTCTAGTCCCACTGTTAAAGCGGCTCCAAGGGACATTCCTGTGTGATCACTTTCCTAGGTCCTCAGTTGAACTGTTCTCCTAGTCGCTCTGTTTTGGCTCGGCTGTGTGTGTGTGTCTGTATAGGCAGATTGATTGGCTAATGCTGTAAGGATGTCTCTTAGATCATCCAATCACCCTTCGCCACCTCCAGACACACGAGGCCATTGACGTAAGCTGAAAGAATCCATATTACCTTTCGTCCGCATGGAAAGGTTTTCGTCTTTTCCATCTTCCTTCTCCCTTTAATTCTTGTATCATTGTCTCACGTATGTTGAGGTCCGAGTATAATCTTTGCTTCGTATTATAGGTGTGGAGAAATTGATATATTCCTATTGATGCCTCTTGATTTTTTTTATATTGAATTTTGAGTAGGGAGGAATTTGGTAGACTCTTATAGATTTCTCCCCATTTCTTGTTTAGCTCCTTAAAAGACCATGGAGTTTGTTGCGTCCAGGAAACTCTTTTGTTTACGTTTGGGTAGGGCGTCACGCTGAGGAGCCCCCACCCTCTCTCTCTCTCTCTCTCTCTCTCTCTCTCTCTCTGGCGCGAGCCCAGCCCACGGCCTGCCACCTCCACTGAGAGTGTTATTTGTCCTGGATCCCTCGGCGTTAAACGATGCCCTTCCGCAATGGTGCCGCTGAGGCAAATACCCGGTCATTATCTTAACGAAAACCTAGCCATTTATAACGGGTCACAGTTGCTCAGCGCTCGTGAATTTGGTGGTTGGGGGGTGTTCCGCGCTTGCGCTAACCCGCCCCAGCATTGGTTGCAAATATGGAGACATTTCGGGTAGGTTTACAGCGGAACACGGGTCAATGTTAGCGGTAGAGAGCTGTGTTAGAGGAGGATGCTCTCCCTCTCTCTCTCTCTCTCTCTCTCTCTCTCTCTCTCTCTCTCTCTCTCTCTCGTCACGGACCCTCGCCACCATAAACCCAAGGTCTTCTTGGCCTGTGGTCGCGCCGTCCCCTTACTCGCCGCCAGTGTCCAGCTGACGGGGTATAAGGCAGCGGCGGCGCCTCCTCCTCCCTCAACTCACCCACCCACAACACTGCCAGCAACACCACAGTTCGCCCTGGGAGACTCCACGTTGCCCACACTGATTTCCTCGCACACAGAGCGCCCCCTTCCTCTTAGGCCTGTCCTCCAGTGTGTGCGGGAGAGGAAGATTTGTGACGGAGCCCCCTGTACACCTCCTTCAGGCCGCTGCAGAAGGTGGAGGAGAACTTGTGTTTTTAAGACGGCTTGAAAACTGGTGCGTCTCAAGACGCCGTCTCTCGCGCCCCTTCTCCATGCTGGATTTTACCGTGACATTCTACGCCTCAATTATTCCATCCTAATTGGATCGTCCAGCTCTGGGTTGTAGCTCTGTTCCATAGCCTCCCATCCGACCTCCGTGGTATGAATAGTCGTTGCTCTCGTGGTAAAAGATCCCTTTTAAGTTCAACCACGAAGCTAAAAAAAAAGGTCTTTTATATGGCATTTCCTGAATTTTTCTTTTTCTGTGGTTTAAGTGTCGTCTGCCTGTATCACTCAGTAATAGCCTGCCTTCACCCCTTTCATTTAGATAACTCCGATAACAACCATGTAGGTTGTGAAGAGAAGGGCTTGGAAATAGACCAGAGGACCTTTGGCTTGTTAAGGCCCCTAAACTGGTTGGAAGGGATGATGATGAAGTCAGGAGTGCATCAGCTTCAGTTGACGGACAGGGTTCGACCTCAGCGTCTCTGGTATCTGGGTAACGCATCCAACGCTGGGTGTCTAGATGTGGATAGTTGTGGCTCAGTCAGTTCCTCCTGTGGGTCATAGGCTGCCAGCATTGATCTGATCTTTTCCCCCTCGCAAGAGCGGCGAGTTTGTGCTCTGCATTCGTACCCAATCCTGTGGACGGTGGCGCAAAAGGGAGGACACAGAGTGTACAGAAAAGACCCAGCGACTGGGGGGGGCCTCAGTGACTGAGGTATATTACAAGCCAAAGTTTGACGACTGGAGTGGCATGTGGCTAGAGCAGTAGTGGGATGTTGTGAAGCGGTAAGCGGTTAGTTTTATGATACAATCGTTCGTATGAGGATATACATGTGTGGTCAGTAACTTAAGTATTGAGGACTCTCTATGGGCTGTCTCGTCAATAAGTGATTTTCTTTGCTATATTAGGGAACCGTGATCATATGAGTGGCATATCTACTCACTGGGTGTCTAGTGGTGTGGTGAACGTCAGGGGCGTAGATAATATACTAGATTTCCCTCTGTGTGGCGTCCGGTCCACAGTGACCCCTTGGTCTGCGAGGGTCGTGTTGACTGGCAACAGGGAAGAGATGCGTCTGATGGTTCAACTGGGGGGACACATGTCCTTGCGCCTCAACTCTACGGGAACTGCACGTATCCTGCGGCTACCGCATGCGACACAGGATCAGCTGGAGCTGAGATTCGATATATATTCCTTAGGTGGAATATTCACCGCTTCCGTCAGGACACATAATTCTTTTAACAGAGGGCTGGAGCTATTGTGTCAAGCCCCACCCCAGGCCACGCCCCAGGCTCCCCGCCCCATCCTAGCAGCCTCTTCGCCTCACCTCAGCACCCCGCCGCCAGTAGACCATTTATCAAAGCCTGTCTCAAACTGCGGGTATTGTGTGAGGGGTCGGGGTTGGGGATGGTTACCAGGCCATACACTGTTGCACCCGTATGGGAACAGGCTGGTGCCTCTCCATTGGCGCCCAGCGCCTCCCCTTGACACAATAGATCGTCCGAACTTAATTCACACAAGACGGGCGTCAAGTCATATTGAGGATGATAAAGTTTGTGAATTCACTCCCGTTCCCCACCTCTCTCACTGTCGATTTGACGTAGTGCTAAGTTTGGGGGGTAAATATGAGTGTAATTCATTATGATTCTGACGGATTTTGCGACAGTATACTCCAGCACAAGTCGTAGATTTGCATCGGTAAGATATTGATCCCAAGTTAGTCACGCGCTGAAGATCGTAGAAGACCAGATATCCCTCCTCCTCCTCCTCCTCCTCCTCCTCCTCCCCAATACGAATCACTGCGGCGGCCTCAGAGCCAGGTCTGCTGCCACGCCGTACACACACACACACACACACACACACACACTCGCGTCCCCACCGAGAATTTACCAATAGTAAATGTCGAAGCGATAATACCAATGGCGATTCCCATTTTCATTGGTATGCTGCGAGGGGTCCGGGGCGAACCGGTAATCTTATTTGTGTAGAGCTTTAACCGCTCGCCCGTGTGAATGCTAATCGTATTCATAGTCTTCTTTGGGGTAGCCAGCCTCGCTCGCCTCACTGTATAAAAACTAGAACGGTTGCGCCCCTCTCGTCGACTTTCTCAATGGGACGAAGGAGGAGGGGTTATCTGCGCCATGTCCTCTGGTGGGCCGACCTGCTCCTGAAGGTGAAGGTGTGTGTGTGTGTCTACGTAAGGGCCGACTGACGGGGCTCGTCAGTCTCCCTCCTGACGAAGACTAGCCATCCGTCTTTCTTCCCATAGCTTCCTTGTACCTTGCCATACCCTCCGTCTACCCTGCCATACCCTCCTTCTACTCTGTCATAATCTCCTTCTACCCTGCCATACCCTCCTTCTACCCTGCCATACCCTCCTTCTACCCTGTCATAATCTCCTTCTATCCTGCCATGCCCTTCTTCTACCTTGTCATACCCTTCTTCTACCCTGCCATACCTTCCTTCTACCCTGCCATACTCTCCTTCTACCCTGCCATACCTTCCTTCTACCTTGCCATACTCTCCTTCTACCCTGCCATATCCTCCTTCTACCCTGCCACACTCTCCTTCTACCCAGCCGTACCCTCCTTCTACCCTGTCATACCCTCCTTCTACCCTGCCGTACCCTCCTTCTACCCTGCCATACCCTCACTACGCCCTGTCGTTAACCATGACTCTGGTCTGTCATGTTGATTCCATGACATGTCCAAAGCGCCGTCATCACAGACCATGCCAGCCTCCCTCATATCATCTCCCAAGCTTATTTCCCCATGAAGAAATAAAGCAAAAATACATCAGTGTTGTATGTTCGATTTGTCTTCCTGAATTTCATGGCCCAACCCACCCACATGCACATGCATATACATGCACGTCCGCACACGCACTTATGCATACCTATACATTTCAACGTATACATATATATATACATACATACGCAGACATATACATATATACACATGTACATAATGTGAATATATGTATATGTCTGTGTATGTGCGTGTGTGGACGTATATATGGACTGGACTACTTGGTTTTAGCCAGACTGATTAACATGAGATTATTAAGCCAGACTCACTCATCTCCTCTCCCTTCCGCAGGTCCGCTGATCGACGACACCTGGTTCCTGGTGATCATCTCCTCCTGCGTGGCTGCGACCCTCCTGGGCATCATCCTGGCCATCGCCTTCCTCAAGTACAGAGAGTAAGTCCCACCAGCTTCCATGTGCCCCGGTACACTCCTGCTTAGGGCTGTAGCCTGACGAAGGGCTTGCTGAACTCCCTAGAGCTCCTTAGCCTATTGGAAGGTTCCCAATATGAGTTTGGTAAACATGTTAGTGGATGGTCGATGCTCGACCAACTTGCCTATGGTCTCATTTGATTTTGTAGAGCCACGGAGGAGTCTCTGTGCTCATCGTAGACTCATCTTCAGACAAGCAAGCTGTTAGGTCCAAAGTATCATAAGCGATGCTCCATTCGTAAATACATTTGCATCGCTCCACTACGCCCAACGAGAGGAAAAGAAATATACAATTTGCCTCACAGGCCGACACCTGCGATGACCGAATTTGATCTTTGAGTATCCCTGAGGCAGACGCATCTGATGTCGGGTAGAGGCTGGCCCAACAGGAGTAGACGATAAGCCAGCAGTTACTGTGGCACCAGCGTAGGACTCGGTTTTGTTTAGGTTTCGCCAAGTTCGACGCGCGATTACATCTTGACAAGGCCGAGTCCGCGACGTTCCATTAGTCACACGACCGATAGATGGTGTGGGCCTCTCGATAGCTGGAGAAAAGACCCTCCCTTCCCCCCTCTAGATAACACCACCCCTTAATTAACGACCGTCCGCCACTACCCCGGCTCGTCCGCTGTACATACGGGTAGTTAATGAGCTGTGTAATGATGAGGGTGAGACAGGATCATGACGGGTCAAGTGAGCCACCGTGGGTGCCTGGGTGCGACAGATGATGGGTGAAAGAGCCACCATGGGTGCCTGGGTGCGAAAGATGGTGGGTGAAAGAGCCACCGTGGGTGCCCGGGTGCGACAGATGGTGGGTGAGCCACCGTAGGTGCCTGGGTGCGACAGATGACGGGTGGGAGAGCCCAGGTGCGACAGGATCATGAGGAGACGGAAAGGCGCCATGAGTGCCCGAGTGACATTCTATTGTATCCGAAGAAAATCGCCGAGACTCGATCCGCCATTGAACAACGCTCATGATCGGGGTTCAGTGGATGATTTTGACCAATGGGCGACACGTTTGAAAAGTCTCTATACTGACGTTATATTTTCCCTTCAAACTCTTTCGATTTGAGTAATGTAGCTTTAAAATGCTTGCTCTCTTAATAAGAATTGGGTGCTGAATAGGAGTGCCTTGTGAATGCCTGAGGAAGCAAGTAAAGAGAAAGCAGAAGGGCTTGCGTGTGAGGGCTTCCCTCACACGCAGCTAACCTGAGCACCATAACAGCTCTTATCGAGAGTATATGACTTTGTTTGGGAACTGAGCGATAATCGTCCGCTATGAGACCACCTCACCCTCTCACCCGAAGCCACACCTCCTCCAGATAGCAGCAGCCGACATGCCTCCACCCTTCCCAGATAACGCCACCAGCCTACCCTCTCCCACTCCCAAGATAAGAGCAGTCGACGTGCCTCCACCCTCCCCACACAACACCAACAGCCTACCCTATTCCACTCCCCAAATAACACAATCCCTCCCTCTCCCCCCAGATAACACAACACCCCCAAATAACACCAGCGCACCTAATCCCACTCCCCAGGTAACACCACGACGCTCCTTATTCCTGTGGATGATGCTAACCAGCGCACTTCTTTCCTCACGTATCAAAGGAACTTTATGTTCCGTCTCTCTCCGATCTTCCTCATTGATCGCACCCGTCTGTACACGAAGCCAGGATCTGCTTGACGAAGTCTTCCTCTCCCCAGCCCTCCAGACAGACGCCCTCTGCTCAGGGAAACAGAATATCGTCTTCCTGTTGTCCAGCAGCAAAGTTCTGGAAACCAGTTGCCAATTTAGTGATGAATTTGTGAATGTAGTTTTCGTGGGTCTTAAATGTATGGCTTTAGGTATTTTTAGGACATAGGATCTATTTAAGTTACCCTTTTCTATAAACTGTTCATGATTCTGAGTTACAAAAGTTTAACGCTTGGTTATTGTTCTGTGATGTGGAAGGTGAACACACGTAGAACAGCTGATGCTGTATTTGTTCTCTCGTGTTCTTGTTCTGTAACTTTAGTTTATCCGCCTGCGTCGTTAGTATCCATGTCTTAACCCCAGGTTCTCTGTTTCCCCAGGGGCAAGCTGAAGCCGCTGAGCGATGTGGCCCTTGCCAAGAAGGAAAAGGCGCTGGGTCTCGAGCGATGCGAGGCGGTGTTATACCCGACCCCGTCCGTGGCGCCCGTCCCCGTCCCCCAGCTGGACACCCGCCCGTCCCGGGCGCTCTGGGCGGGTATCAAGCCCCTGGAGGGCAACCACTACACCGTCGACCACTGCCAGCCCATGGAACAGAAGCCGGTGCGTCTGGATCTCCTCCCTCCTCACGACAACACCTACGACTACGCCGACTACAGCACCGTCAGCTACGCTACCGCTGGCTATACCACCCTCACCCCGCGCCTTGACCAGCACAGCCCTCGCCCAGCGCCCGCCGCGAGCTTCGAGAACGTCGGCTACGTTCCGGGTGACGAGGCGGCGGAGGTCGAGCGTGTAGCTCCCGACGGGTGCGTGGTGACGGCTCCCCGAGCCGCCCGTCTCTTAGGGTCGCCGCGCCCCTCACAGGGAGTGCCAGACCACCATCACTACGAGATGGTGACGCCCTCCCCCCGCCGCCACAGGTCCCTGGAGCGGGGTGGTAGCGGCCGACAACCGCCAGTCATCAGCGGCCCCACTAGTCTAGGCCCGGGTCGTCTGCCGCCCCTGAACGGCCGCCCCTCACCCCGCTACAACCTCACAGCCTTGGCCACTGGCACCCACACCCTCACGCCCAAGGTGGATAACACCCCGCGATCGGAAAGACGACACGCCCACGTCTCGCTGGACAGGTCGGGTTCGACGAGCACCACCCTGGCTCCCTCCTCTCCCACCGACCACATCTACGCTTCCCCGATCACCTCTCCAGTTATCTGAAGCTATGGGGTGCCTTACGCGCACCCTCTCGGCCCGTCTCCCCGGCACACGGGGCGATGGGCTACTGTGATTGCTAGTCGACTCCTCGAGGTGAGCCTGGCGGCTGAAACAGGCCCGCGGATTTGGAGTCACCAAGTTCCTGCGCAAGTCTTCAGCTCAGCAGGCAGCCTAGACCAAAGCTGTCCAGGTGTGGCTTTCCCTGGGCCTCAGAGCAAAGGCTGCGATTATCTGAACTGGTACAGAGCTCAGGTTACAGGCCGATGGGGCACGCCTGTGGTAGCCAGACCAGGCCACGTTCGTCCTGGACGCGCGGCCTCCTACAGGTAGCTCCCATCTTAGTTCCCTCCTCCTCCTCCTCCTCCTCCCTGGCAACGCTTGGTGCACTCAAGTGTCACCGTTTCAGGAGCTGAGACCACGAAGCCGCCCCCCAGACCCAGGAGTTTGGTCTCGTTCTCCTGGGCTTGAGGTAGGTCTCATAATGCCGTCAGAGAGACGAAGGCAAGCTGAGCGCGTCCTCTGTCCACCCGATTCCTGAGAACGGTACACACGCGCCAGCGTCGAGTCAAGCCAGATCTATCAATGTGTCGTGTGATGTTGTCTGTATATAGAGGACATACTGTGTATTTGATGATACCAAAGTGTAAGTTTAAGGACAATTGCCTCCTGGGAATCCTCATAGTCTTGTCTGAGCCTTCCACAGTGTCGGATGTGAATACTACCTTTGCGGCATCACAAAAAAAAATGAAGTATAAAGTGTTAGATGTTCCTTATCATAAATGTCGATTCCTACGTTGCAGAAGAGAACCTGATTTTATGAATAGTGATCTCATTAGTCTTCTTATAATCTTTCCAGACCAAGAGTTCTTTTGGTTGAAGAGTCTATAGTCATAAGTCCCTCCCTTCCCACATATGTCGCAGACAAGGTCAGGTGTTCGAGGAGGCAGACTTGAGTCACGTATGTGGTTTACAAGATCTTGGTGCCATACTCATATCTCTCTCCCACTCCCATTCTCTCTCTCGCCTTGGCAGAGACGCACAACTCAAACATGAAGCCTGAGAAATGTGCTTGTGTTTCTTCTAAGTCGTTAGATTTAGGCCAGTGCATGAATTCATAAGTTATGTGAATGCAATGAATTCATAAGTTATGTGAATGCTTCTGAAGGTTTCTTCAAACTTCTTTCATTCCATTGTATCAAGATAATAATTTATTGCAGTGTGTATATGTATGAAAGCTTTATCCGTCTGTACATAAGATTATTTGCTCTTTTCATTTCTGTATAAAAAAGATATGTGCAATTTTATCTCAAAATAGATGTTCAAACCATATCAATATTTTTCCTTTATCCTCTCTGAGCCGTTGGTAGAAATGCTGAGTTTATTGATGAATGATATCCAACAATAAATGATATCCAACGATAAATGGTTTCCAATAAGAAAGCTATAAATGCATTAAATCACCACGCGCAGTGTGGGTCCGATAAGCGGGGCGAGGGTGAGGAAGGCCATGTTGGACAACAGCTCACCGGAAGAAAGCTACATCGGCAGGAGGAGGAGTGGTCTGGTTCACACAGGATCTTCCTGAATATCCCAGACATGGACGGAAGCAGCATGGAGCAAAATGGTCATTATATTGTCATTACGTTCTCGTACGCAACACAAGAAACGTATAAGCCAAAGATGTTGACAGCGTGACATGTGAGACGTGGCAACATTGTGGTTGTTGTCCGGTAGGAGGCTGGAATAAAGTGATGCGCTAGCTGCCCACCCACTCCTTTATCATTTATCCATGTCGTGTCATATATCTGCAGAGTCCAGCTAAATAAATGATACAGAAGTAAGCAGCTAGCGCGTCCCTTTATTCCAAGCTTTACCTGGCACAACAACAATCACAACGTTGCCACGTCTCATACGTCACTTTGTGTATGAGAACGTAATATGTCGACATATCACGATCATTTTACTGACACTAAAATAACTGAAATACTAAAGCCTTTCTTGTTAAAGTAAGATGCTAAAAGCTTCAGCTGCATGTAGAACCTAATATATATTTCAGCTTGCCCATAAAACTAGGCAAGAAATTGTGGTAAAATCAATTCAGCTTGATAGTTGGGGAAAGCACTGATCGGTCTGTTGAAAATAAAAGGCATGTGCAGTAATAGTAGAACTGTTTGATAAGGACGAAAAATGAGATAAAAGACAGCCATGTTAAACACAATGAATGCTTATGATGGGAGTCAGGTGGGGTCATCTGGGAAGTCTTTGTTTAATATGATTCTGAATGGTTTGAGCTCCTTCCAAA
Source organism: Panulirus ornatus (assembly GCF_036320965.1). Taxonomy (NCBI): domain Eukaryota; kingdom Metazoa; phylum Arthropoda; class Malacostraca; order Decapoda; family Palinuridae; genus Panulirus; species Panulirus ornatus. The sequence goes on from NC_092275.1 coordinate 16,605,098, forward strand.
TACCAGTGAATAATGAATTATGAAATTATTATAAGCTTATGAATCATGAAATGTGCAGCTGGTGGACAGGCTACTACTAAATGACTTTTGTGGTCCACGTATCATGGCCAAATCTCAACTTCATGAAACTGATCCGTCAGACGAGTCAATCCATGCACCAGTCAGTGAGATTTACCTTTGTGTACAGTTACATAATCTGTTCCAGAAGCGTGAGTACCAGAGGAAGGACATGATCGTTAATATAAAGATAATGTGTAGGACTTTCTTAATTGTGGCATGCCATGAAATACGGGAAACATTTGATTTGAACAGCAATTTATGGTAACTTTTTTTTTTTTTGTACTTAGACAAGGAATCTTACAGCAAGAAATTTCTTTCCGATTCGTTAGTTTATATGTAAACACATGTGTCGTAGTCCTTATTTTTGTAATGATTTGTTTTCATGTTTGCTTTTCTTTCTTTTATCATATTTCCCTTTTTGTTATGTGCTTGTAGATTATGTTCTTTGTTTTGATTATTTGTTGTTATGCAGCTAATGTATTTTTGTATTTAAAGCCTTTTGCTTTCAAATTACTTTTGCAAACGCAATGATGAAAACGTAAATTCTAAGTGTGATACAATGGGTTTACCATCGCAAAAAAAAGATAAAATTACATAAGTATCCGTAAAGATACATTTTCTTTGATTTTAATCTACTTTAAATTCGTCAAGAAAAACGAAGGATTATGACGTCAGAGTTTCAATCACCACCGTGGTTCACCGGCAGTACCTCTTGAGACTTGGACGTGTAAGGATGTACTAACGCTCCATCGCCCTTCAAGCACCGCCAGGCCAAGACTACGAGGTAGCAAGAGATAAGTCGGCACGGATCATCTAACCTCGTCCATGGATTATGTGTTTTATGAAGATTGGCCCCGTCCTTGCCGGATATAGAGTGTTGTAAGTCGAGTGTATTAGCCGGTTAAGTGCATCAAGTTCGGTGTGGTGAGGGTTCAGTGGTTTGGTGTCGTGTTCCGAAAAGTTTGGTTCAGAGGATTGTTGATGTGGTTTTCGTTCGTTCGGATGAATTACGAGTGTTTTTAGTTACATTAAGGTGCCTAACATGCGTCAAGTGATTATATTTCAGTGGGAAATGTACACAGAATGACACAGATGAGGCCATTAATGTAACTTACGTAATTATGGCTATTTTGGCTGATGTATGCAAGTTCGAACAGGTAGTTGAAACCCGGATCATTCATGTACCATGTTAATTAATCTAAATCTGGTATAAGTAGATAAGTTAATGTTTACGTTAGATACAAGTTTGTCAACAGTGAATTGATTAATGAAATTACCGCCTTCGGTATCACAATTGTTTTCCCAACATGTTAGATAAATCGAGATTGTTTTGAATCGTTAGTACAAGATGTTCGGCAATTTAAGATGATTTCACGTGGATAATATCGTTGAACTTTTAACATATACTGTCTGTGATATTACGGTCATTAACGACATGCCTTATTTATAATTGGTAATGTTATTTAAGGTAGGAATGTTGTTGGTGGCAAACGACATTGAAGCACTTAGATTGTTTCCTGAAGCCACAGATATACTAAACGTCTTATTAATCCTAAGTGATCGATCTTCGTTTAACCACTTTTTTTTTTTTTCCTTCGTGATGAAAGATGATTTTGCTTTTGAATTTGCTTTTAAATTTGCATTCGCGTATCGAGCGTTGATAATATTGACATGGTCTTGCGTTTATCCTTCAAGCTGGCGATGACGTTATTACATGTCTCATTTCGGCTCAAGTTTAATTAGTTCTGCCGCTAGTACTGTGTTCAACCCCACATGTTATTATTGCATCGGCAACATATTACGGGTACCCGAGGGAAATTTGAGAGCATATGTTTTTTTTTGTGTGTGTGTAATTTTCCAAAAGAAGGAACAGAGAATGGGGCCAAGTGAGGATATTCCCTCTTAAGGCTCAGTCCTCTGGTCTTCACGCTAGCTTCCTTAACGCGGGAAATAGCGAATATGCATTAGGGGGGAGGGGGGAAATGTATAGAAATACAAGTGATTATGAGGCAAGTTAGTCTAGCGGGAGGTTAGGTGTTGAACAACATGGAAGGTCAGGTTGGGAGAGGGCAAAGAGGCGTTATGATTTCCCACACTAAACCGTTCATCCTCCACAATTCATCAGTTATTTAGCTTAGTGGCAGTATTTTGTGATCCTCTCTATATAAGAAACGAATATAGTTTTCCAGCGTTCATACGTTCGTAATTTGTCTAACCCTCATGAACGTACTTAATTGACTTTTCCGTATTGGTAAAGACTCATAATTGATTTTCTATTAGACGCAAAAATTACTTCCCATTGATAAAACCATTTTTTTGTTTTAAGCGTAACAATTGGTCAAAACCTAAAAATTCCTATAATTAGTCGAGTAATTAGCATTTAAAAATTATTGTAATGAACGTTAATTAAACGCTTATTATTAGGAAATGCAATCTATTGACTCCAAATACTTAATCACAATATAGAGTAACATCTATACACAGATTTTCATTAAAATCTGAGAAAGTTGAAAATCTGAGTAAAATGCAAGAAATTTTCTTGATTTTTTGAAAAAATGGATTTTCTTGAAAATTTCAGCATAGATGCTTTTAAGTATGCTGAATACGAATCTGTGGTCAAAACCTAAAAAATCGTATAATTAGTCGAGTATTTAGCATTTGAAATTTAGTTAAACGCTTATTATTAAGAAATGCAAATTTTTGACTGGAAATAGTTAATCACCATATAGAATAGCGTCTATACACAGATTTTAATGAAAATCTGTGTATATTTGGTGATTAAGTATTTAGTCAAAATATTGTATTTCCTAATATTAAGCGTTTAATTAACACTCATTAATTATGATAATTTAAAATGCTAATTACTCGCCTAATTTATACCAATTTTTAGGTTTTGACCTCAGATTCGTAGTCAGCAGATCTAAAAGCATCTATGCTGAAAATTTCAAGAAAATCCATTTTTTTTCAAAAAAAAAAAAAAGAAGAATCCAAGGCTATAGCCTACCATTTGGCTCAGATTTTCAACTTCCTCAGATTTTAATGAAAATCTGTGTATAGATGTTATTTTATATGGTGATTATCTCATGTCAAAAGATTCCATTTCCTAATAAACGCTAGATTAACATTTTCATTAAGTATAGTGATATTTAAAAGCTAATTACTCGACTAATTATACGAATTTTTATGTTTTGACCACAGATTCGTATGCAGCATACTTAAGAGCATCTATGCTGAAATTTTCAAGAAAATCCATTTTTTCAAAAACAAAAATCTAAGCCTTCCATTTTGCTCAGATTTTCAACTTTCTCAGATTTTAATGAAAATCTGTGTGTAGATGTTATTTTATATGGCGGTTAAGTATTTCAAGTCAATAATAAGCGCTCAGTTAACACTTTCATTAATTATTGTAATATTTAAATGCCAAGTACTCGACTAATTATACGAATTTTTAGGTTTTGACCACAGATTTGTATTCAGCATACTAAAAAGCATCTATGCTGAAATTTTCAAATCCATTTTTTCAAAAAAATCAGCAAAAATCCAAGGCTATATATTACCTGGGATGAAATATTCAAGAAAATCCATTTTTTCAAAAAAATCAAAAAACCATTTTGCATTTTCCATTTTGCTCAGATTTTCAACTTTCTCAGATTTTAATGAAAATCTGTATATTAGAGTTATTTTATATGGTGATTAAGTATTTCAAGTCAAAAGATTGCATTTCTTAATAATAAGCGTTCAATTAACTCATTAATTATAGTAAAATGGAAATGCTAATTACTCGACTAATTATACGAATTTTTAGGTTTTGACCACAGATTCGTATTCAGCATACTTAAAAGCATCTATGCTGAAATTTTCAAGAAAATCCATGTTTTCCAAAAAATCAACAAAAATCCAAGGCCTTGCATTTTGCTCAGATTTTCAACTTTCTCAGATTTTAATGAAAATCTGTATATAGATGTTATTTTATATGGTGATTAAGTATTTCAAGTCAAAAGATTGCATTTCTTAATAATAAGCGCTCAGTTAACACTCTTTAATTATAGTAAAATGGAAATGCTAATTACTCGACTAATTATACGAATTTTTAGGTTTTGACCACAGATTCGTATTCAGCATACTTAAAAGCATCTATGCTGAAATTTTCAAGAAAATCCGTGTTTTCAAAAAAATCAACAAAAATCCAAGGCCATGCATTTTGCTCAGATTTTCAGCTTTCTCAGATTTTAATGAAAATCTGTGTATAGATGTTATTTTATATGGTGATTAAGTATTTCAAGTCAAAAGATTGCATTTCTTAATAATAAGCGCTCAATTAACACTCATTAATTATAGTAAAATGGAAATGCTAATTACTCGACTAATTATACGAATTTTTAGGTTTTGACCACAGATTCGTATTCAGCATACTTAAAAGCATCTATGCTGAAATTTTCAAGAAAATCCATGTTTTCCAAAAAATCAAAAATCCAAGGCCTTGCATTTTGCTCAGATTTTCAACTTTCTCAGCTTTTAATGAAAATCTGTGTATAAATGTTATTTTATATGGTGAATCAGTATTTCAAGTCAAAAGATTTCATTTCTTAATGATAAGCGCTATATTAACACTAATTATTTATATTAATATTTAAATGCTAATTACTCGACTAATTATACGAATTTTTAGGTTTTGACCACAGATTCGTATTCAGCATACATAAAAGCATCTATGCTGAAATATTCAAGAAAATCCATTTTTTCAAAAAAATCAAAAATCAATTTTGCATTTTGCTCAGATTTTCAACTTTCTCGGATTTTAATGAAAATCTGTATATAGATGTTATTTTATATGGTGATTAAGTATTTAAAGTCAAAAGATTGTATTTCTTAATAATAAGCGCTCAATTAACACTCATTAATTATAGTAAAATGGAAATGCTAATTACTCGACCAATTATACGAATTTTTAGGTTTTGACCATAGATCCGTATTCAGCATACTTAAAAGCATCTATGCTGAAATTTTCAAGAAAGTCCATGTTTTCCAAAAAAAATCAAAAATCCAAGGCCTTGCATTTTGCTCAGATTTTCAACTTTCTCAGATTTTAATGAAAATCTGTGTATAGATGTTATTTGATATGGTGATTAAGTATTTCAAGTCAAAAGATTGCATTTCTTAATAATAAGCGCTCAATTAACACTCATTAATTATAGTAAAATCGAAATGCTAATTACTCGACTAATTATACGAATTTTTAGTGTTTGACCACAGATTCGTATTCAGCATACTTAAAAGCATCTATGCTGAAAATTTCAAGAAAATCCGTGTTTTCAAAAAAATCAACAAAAATCCAAGGCCATAGGCATGCATTTTGCTCAGATTTTCAGCTTTCTCAGATTTTAATGAAAATCTGTGTATAGATGTTATTTTATATGGTGATTAAGTATTTGAAGTCAAAAGATTGCATTTCTTAATAATAAGTGCTCAATTAACACTCATTAATTATAGTAAAATGGAAATGCTAATTACTCGACTAATTATACGAATTTTTAGGTTTTGACCACAGATTCGTATTCAGCATACTTAAAAGCATCTATGCTGAAATTTTCAAGAAAATCCATGTTTTCCAAAAAAATCAACAAAAATCCAAGGCCTTGCATTTTCCTCAGATTTTCAACTTTCTCAGATTTTAATGAAAATCTGTGTATAGATGTTATTTTATATGGTGATTAAGTATTTCAAGTCAAAAGATTGCATTTCTTAATAATAAGCGCTCAATTAACACTCATTAATTATAGTAAAATGGAAATGCTAATTACTCGACTAATTATACGAATTTTTAGGTTTTGACCACAGATTCGTATTCAGCATACTTAAAAGCATCTATGCTGAAATTTTCAAGAAAATCCATGTTTTCCAAAAAATCAAAAATGCAAGGCCTTGCATTTTGCTCAGATTTTCAACTTTCTCAGATTTTAATGAAAATCTGTATATAGATGTTATTTTATATGGTGATTAAGTATTTCAAGTCAAAAGATTGCATTTCTTAATAATAAGCGCTCAATTAACACTCATTAATTACATTAAAATGGAAATGCTAATTACTCGACTAATTATACGAATTTTTAGGTTTTGACCACAGATTCGTATTCAGCATACTTAAAAGCATCTATGCTGAAAATTTCAAGAAAATCCGTGTTTTCAAAAAAAAAAAATCCTAGGCCATAGCCATGCATTTTGCTCAGATTTTCAGCTTTCACAGATTTTAATGAAAATCTGTGTATAGATGTTATTTTATATGGTGATTAAGTATTTCAAGTCAAAAGAATGCATTTCTTAATAATAAGCGCTCAATTGACACTTTCATTAATTATAGTAAAATGGAAACGCTAATTACTCGACTAATTATACGAATTTTTAGGTTTTGACCACAGATTTGTATTCAGCATACGTAAAAGCATCTATGTTGAAATTTTCAAGAAAATCCATGTTTTCCAAAAAATCAACAAAAATCCATTTTGCATTTTGCTCAGATTTTCAACTTTCTCAGATTTTAATGAAAATCTGTGTATAAATGTTATTTTATATGGTGAATCAGTATTTCGAGTCAAAAGATTTCATTTCTTAATGATAAGCGCTAAATTAATACTAATTAATTATATTAATATTTAAATGCTAATTACTCGACTAATTATACGAATTTTTAGGTTTTGACCACAGATTCGTACACAGCATACATAAAAGCATCTATGCTGAAATATTCAAGAAAATCCATTTTTTGAAAAAAATCAAAAATCCATTTTGCATTTTCCATTTTGCTCAGATTTTCAACTTTCTCAGATTTTAATGAAAATCTGTATATAGACGTTATTTTATATGGTGATTAAGGATTTCAAGTCAAAAGATTGCATTTCTTAATAATAAGCGCTCAATTAACCCTCATTAATTATAGTAAAATGTAAAGGCTAATTACTCGACTAATTATAGGAATTTTTAGGTTTTGACCACAGATTCGTATTCAGCATACTTAAAAGCATCTATGCTGAAATTTTCAAGAAAATCCATGTTTTCCAAAAAAGTCAAAAATCCAAGGCCTTGCATTTTGCTCAGATTTTCAGCTTTCTGAGATTTTCATGAAAATCTGTTTTTAGATGTTATTTTATATGGTGAATAAGTATTTCAAGTCAAAAGATTGCATTTCTCAATAATAAGCGCTCAATTAACACTTTCATTAATTATAGTAAAATGTAAATGCTAATTACTCGACTAATTATACGAATTTTTATGTTTTGACCACAGATTCGTATTCAGCATACGTAAAAGCATCTATGCTGAAATTTTCAAGAAAATCCATGTTTTCCAAAAAATCAACAAAAATCCAAGGCCTTGCATTTTGCTAAGATTTTCAACTTTCTCAGATTTTAATGAAAATCTGTATATAGATGTTATTTTATATGGTGATTAAGGATTTCAAGTCAAAAGATTGCATTTCTTAATAATAATCGCTCAACACTCATTAATTATAGTAAAATGGAAATGCTAATTACTCGACTATTTATACGAATTTTTAGGTTTTGACCACAGATTCGTATTCAGCACACTTAAAAGCATCTATGCTGAAATTTTCAAGAAAATCCATGTTTTCCAAAAAATCAACAAAAATTCAAGGCCTTGCATTTTGCTCAGATTTTCAGCTTTCTCAGATTTTAATGAAAATCTGTGTATAGATGTTATTTTATATGGTGATTAAGTATTTCAAGTCAAAAGATTGCATTTCTTAATAATAAGCGCTCAATTAACACTTTCATTAATTATAGTAAAATGGAAACGCTAATTACTCGACTAATTATACGAATTTTTAGGTTTTGACCACAGATTCGTATTCAGCATACGTAAAAGCATCTATGCTGAAATTTTCAAGAAAATCCGTGTTTTTAAAAAAATCAACAAAAATCCCAGGCCATAGCCATGCATTTTGCTCAGATTTTCAGCTTTCTCAGATTTTAATGAAAATCTGTATATAGATGTTATTTTATATGGTGATTAAGTATTTCAAGTCAAAAGATTGCATTTCTTAATAATAAGCGCTCAATTAACACTTTCATTAATTATAGTAAAATGGAAATGCTAATTACTCGACTAATTATACGATTTTTTAGGTTTTGACCACAGATTCGTATTCAGCATACTTAAAAGCATCTATGCTGAAATTTTCATGAAAATCCATATTTTCCAAAAAATCAACAAAAATCCATTTTGCATTTTGCTCAGATTTTCAACTTTCTCAGATTTTAATGAAAATCTGTGCATAGATGTTATTTTATATGGTGAATCAGTATTTCAAGTCAAAAGATTTCATTTCTTAATGATAAACGCTAAATTAACACTAATTAATTATATTAATATTTAAATGCTAATTACTCGACTAATTATACGAATTTCTAGGTTTTGACCACAGATTCGTATTCAGTATACATAAATGCATCTATGCTGAAATTTTCAAGAAAATCCATTTTTTGAAAAAAATCAAAAATCCATTTTGCATTTTCCATTTTGCTCAGATTTTCAACTTTCTCAGATTTTAATGAAAATCTGTGTATAGTTGTTGTTTTATATGGTGATTAAGTAATTCAAGTCAAAAGACTGCATTTCTTAATAATAAGCGCTCAATTAACATTTTAATTAATTATAGTAATATTTAAATGCTAATTACTCAGTAAATTATACGAATTTTTACGTTTTGATCTCAGATTCGTATTCAGCATATTTAAGAGCATCTATCCTGAAATTTTGAAGAAAATCCATTTTTCAAAAAAAAAAATCCAAGGCCTTGCATTTTGCTCAGATTTTCAACTTTCTCAGATTTTAATGAAAATCTGTGTATAGATGTTATTTTATATGGTGATTAAGTATTTCAAGTCAAAAGATTGCATTTCTTAATAATAAGCGCTCAGTTAACACTTTAATTATATTAATATTGAAATGCTAATTACTCGACTAATTATACGAATTTTTAGGTTTTGACCACAGATTCGTATTCAGCATACTTAAAAGCATCTATGCTGATATTTTAAAGAAAATCCAATTTTTCAAAAACAAAAAATCAGGAAAAATCCAAGGCTACATAGCCTTGCATTTTGCTCAGATTTTCAGCTTTCTCAGATTTTAATGAAAATCTGTGTTTAGATGTTATTTTATATGGTGATTAAGTATTTCAAGTCAAAAGATTGCATTTCTTAATAATAAGCGCTCAATTAACTTTCATTAATTATAGTAAAATGTAAATGCTAATTACTTGACTAATTATACGAATTTTTAGGTTTTGACCACAGATTCGTATTCAGTATACTTAAAAGCATCTATGCTGAAATTTTCAAGAAAATCCATGTTTTCGAAAAAATCAACAAAAATACAAGGTCTTGCATTTTGCTCAGATTTTCAACTTTCTCAGATTTTAATGAAAATCTGTATATAGATGTTATTTTATATGGTGATTAAGTATTTCAAGTCAAAAGATTGCATTTCTTAATAATAAGCGCTCAATTAACACTTTCATTAATTATAGTAAAATGTAAATGCTAATTACTCGACTAATTATACGAATTTTTAGGTTTTGACCACAGATTCGTATTCAGCATACTTAAAAGCATCTATGTTGAAATTTTCAAGAAAATCCATGTTTTCCAAAAAATCAACAAAAATCCATTTTGCATTTTGCTCAGATTTTCAACTTTCTCAGATTTTAATGAAAATCTGTGTATAAATGTTATTTTATATGGTGAATCAGTATTTCGAGTCAAAAGATTTCATTTCTTAATGATAAGCGCTAAATTAACACTAATTAATTATATTAATATTCAAATGCTAATTACTCGACTAATTATACGAATTTTTAGGTTTTGACCACAGATTCGTATGCAGCATACTTAAAAGCATCTATGCTGAAATTTTCATGAAAATCCATGTTTTCCAAAAAGACAAAAATCCCTTTTGCATTTTGCTCAGATTTTAATGAAAATCTGTGTATAGATGTTATTTTATATGGTGAATCAGTATTTCAAGTCAAAAGATTTCATTTCTTAATGATAAGCGCTAAATTAACACTAATTATATTAATATTTAAATGTAATTACTCTAATTATACGAATTTTTAGGTTTTGACCACAGACTCGTATTCAGCATACATAAAAGCATCTATGCTGTAATATTCAAGAAAATCCATTTTTTCAAAAAAAATGAAAAATCCATTTTGCATTTTCTATTTTGCTCAGATTTTCAACTTTCTCAGATTTTAATGAAAATCTATGTATAGATGTTATTTTATATGGTGATTAAGTATTTCAAGTCAAAAGATTGCATTTCTTAATAATAAGCGCTCAATTAACACTTTAATTAATTATAGTAATATTTAAATGCTAATTACTCAGTTAATTATACGAATTTTTAGGTTTTGACCAAAGATTCGTATTCAGCATACTTAAGAGCATCTATGCTGAAATTTTGAAGAAAATCCATTTTTCAAAAAAAATCAACAAAAATCTAGCATTTTGCTCAGATTTTCAACTTTCTCACATTTTAATGAAAATCTGTGTATAATATTTTATATGGTGATTACGTATTTCAAGTCAAAAGATTGCATTTCCTAACAATAAGCGCTAAATTAACACTAATTACTGGACTAATTATACGAATTTTTTGGTTTTGAACACAGATTCATATTCAGCATACTTAAGAGCATCTATGCTGAAATTTTCAATAAAATCCATTTTTTCAAAAAAATCAACAAACACATAGGCATTTTGCTCAGATTTTCAACTTACTCAGATTTTAATGAAAATCTGTGTTGAAATGTTATTCTATATGGTGATTAAGTATTTGGAGTCTAAACATTGTATTTCTAATATTAAGCGTTTAATTAGCACTTTCATTAATTATGATAGTTTTTAAATGCTAATTACTCAAATGCTAATTTGCTCAGATTTTCGACTTACTCAGATTTCAATTAAATTTTGTGTATAGATGTTATTCTATATGGTGGTTTCGTATTTGTAGTCAAACTATTGCATTTCCTAATATTAAGCTTTTAATTAACTCATTAAATTTATTTAATTGCTAATTACTCAACTAATTATACGATTTTTTTTATTTTGATCTCAGATTCGTATTCAGCATACTTAAGAGCATCTATGCTGAAATTTTCAAGAAAATCAATTTTTTCAAAAAATCAACAAAAATCCTAATATTAAAGCGTTTAATTAACACTTTCATTACTTATGGTAATTTTCTTGAAAAATTTATCATAGATGCTTTTAAGTATGCTGAATAAAAATCTGTGGTCAAAACCTAAAAATTCGTACAATTAGTCGAGCAATTAGCATTTAAATATCATAATTAATGCAGTGTTTTGACACCAAATACTTAATCAGCACATAGAATAACATCTATACATAGACTTTAAAATCTGAGTAGCTTTAAATCTGAGCAAAATGGATTTTCTTGAAAATTTCAGCATAGATGCTTTTAAGTATGCTGAATACGAATCTGTGGTCAAAACCTAAAAATTCGTATAATTAGTCGAATAATTAGCATTTAAAATTATAATTAATGAGTGTTAATTAAACGCTTATTATTTGGAAATGCAATCTTTTGACTGGAAATACTTAATCACCATATAAAATGACATCTATACACAGATTTTCATTAAAATCTGAGAAAGTTGAAAATCTGAGCAAAATGGAAGGCATAAATAATATGCCTAGGAGTTTTCTTGATATTTTTTAAAAAATGTTTTTTCTTGAAAATTTCAGCATAGATGCTTTTAATTATGCTGAATACGAATTTGTGGTCAAAATCTCAAAATTCGGATAATTAGTCGAGTAATTAGCGTTTAAATATTATAATTAATGAGTGTTAATTAATCACTTATTATTAGGAAATGCAATTTTTTTACTTCAAATACTTAATCACAATATAGAATAACATCTATACATGGATTTTCATTAAAATCTGAGAAAGTTGAAAATCTGAGCAAAATGGATTTTTCATGATTTTTTTTAAACTGGATTTTCTTGAAAATTTCAGCATATATGCTCTTAAGTATATAATGAATATGAATCTGTGATCATAATCTAAAAATTCGTATAATTAGTCGAGAATTAACATTCGAATATTATTATAATTAATCCAAGTGTTAACTTTCTAAACGGGGAAACAGAAGAAGTCATGTGGGGAGTGCTCATCCTCCTCGAATGCTCAGATTGGGGTGTCTAAATGTGTGTGGATGTAATCAAGATGAGAAAAAAGGAGTGATAGGTAGTATACTTGAGGAAAGGAACCTGAATGTTTTGGCTCTCAATGAAACGAAGCTCATGGGTAAAGGGGAAGAGTGGTTTGGGGATGTCTTGGGAGTAAAGTCAGGGGTTAGTGAGAGGACAAGAGCAAGGGAAGGAGTAGCACTACTCTTGAAACAGGAGTTGTGGAATTATGTGATAGAGTGGAAGAAAGTAAACTCTAGATTGATATAGGTAAAACTGAAAGTGGATGGAGAGAGAGGGGTGATTATTGGTGCATATGCACTTGGGCATGAGAAGAAAGATCACGAGAGGCAAGTGTTTTGGGAATAGCTGAGTGAGTGTGTTAGTAGTTTTGATGCACGAGATCGGGTTATAGTGATGGGTGATTTGAATGCAAAGGTGAGTAATGTGGCAGTTGAGGGACTAATTGGTGTACATGGGGTGTTCAGTGTTGTAAATGGAAATGGTGAAGAGCTTGTAGATTTATGTGCTGAAAAAGGACTGGTGATTGGGAATGCCTGGTTTAAAAAGAGAGCTATACATAAGTATACGTATGTAAGTAGGAGAGATGGCCAGAGAGCGTTATTGGATTACGTGTTAATTGATAGGTGCGCAAAAGAGAGGCTTTTGGATGGTGGGATGAGGAAGTAAGATTATTAGTGAAAGAGAAGAGAGAGGCATTTGGACGATTTTTGCAGGGAAATAATGCAAATGACTGGGCGATGTATAATAGAACGAGGCAGGAGGTCAAGAGAAAGGTGCAAGAGGCGAAAAAGAGGGCAAATGAGAGTTGGGGTGAGAGAGTATCATAATTTTAGGGAGAATAAAAAGATGTTTTGGAAGGAGGTAAATAAAGTGTGTAAGACAAGGGAACAAATGGGAACAGTGAAGGGGGCTAATGGGGAGGTGATAAGTAGTGGTGATGTGAGCAGGAGATGGAGTGAGTATTTTGAAGGTTTGTTGAATGTGTTTGATGATAGAGTGGCAGATATAGGGTGTTTTGGTCGAGGTGGTGTGCAAACAGAGAAGAGGTAGTAAAAACTTTGCGGAAGTGCCTGAGGACTGGCGGAATGCTTGCATAGTGCCATTGTACAAAGGCAAAGGGGATAAGAGTGAGTGCTCAAATTACAGAGGTATAAGTTTGTTGAGTATTCCTGGTAAATTATATGGGAGGGTATTGATTGAGAGGGTGAAGGCATGTACAGAGCATCAGACTGGGGAAGAGCAGTGTGATTTCAGAAGTGGTAGAGGATGTGTGGATCAGGTGTTTGCTTTGAAAAGTGTATGTGAGAAACACTTAGAAAAGCAAATGGATTTGTATGTAGCATTTATGGATCTGGAGAAGGCATATGATAGAGTTGATAGAGATGCTCTGAGGAAGGTATTAAGAATATATGGTGTGGGAGGCAAGTTGTTAGAAGCAGTGAAAAGTTCTTATCGAGGATGTAAGGCATGTGTACATGTAGGAAGAGAGGAAAGTGATTGGTTCTCAGTGAATGTTGGTTTGTGGCAGGAGTGCGTGATGTCTCCATGGTTGTTTGATTTGTTTATGGATGGGGTTATTAGGGAGATGAATGCAAGAGTTTTGGAAAGAGGGGCAAGTGTGCAGTCTGTTGTGGATGAGGGAGCTTGGGAAGTGAGTCAGTTGTTGTTCGCTGATGATACAGCGCTGGTGGCTGATTCAGGTGAGAAACTGCAGAAGCTGGTGACTGAGTTTGGTAAAGTGTGTGAAAGAAGAAAGCTGAGAGTAAATGTGAATAAGAGCAAGGTTATTAGGTACAGTAGGGTTGAGGGACAAGTCAATTGGGAGGTAAGTTTGAATGGAGAAAAACTGGAGGAAGTGAAGTGTTTTAGATATCTGGGAGTGGATTTGGCAGCGGATGGAACCGTGGAAGCAGAAGTGAATCATAGGATGGGGGAGGGGGCGAAAATCCTGGGAGCATTGAAAAATGTGTGGAAGTCGAGAACATTATCTTAGAAAGCAAAAACGGGTATGTTTGAAGGAATCGTGTTTCCAACAATGTTATATGGTTGCGAGGTGTGGGCTACAGATAGAGTTGTGCGGAGGAGGGTGGATGTGCTGGAATTGAGATGTTTGAGGACAATATGTGGTGTGAGGTGGTTTGATCGAGTAAATAATGAAAGGGTAAGAGAGATGTGTGGTGATAAAAAGAGTGTGGTTGAGAGAGCAGAAGAGGGTGTTTTGAAATGGTTTGGTCACATGGAGAGAATGAGTGAGGAAAGATTGACATTGGGGCCTGAACATGCAGGAGGGTGAAAGGCGTGCAAGGAATAGAGTGAATTGAAACGATGTGGTATACCGGGTCAACGTGCTGTCAATGGATTGAACCAGGGCATGAGAAGCGTCTGGGGTAAACCATGGAAAGTTTTGTGGGGCCTGGATGTGGAAAGGGAGCTGTGGTTTTGGTGCATTATACATGACAGCTAGAGACTGATTGTGAACGAATGTGGCCTTTGTTGCCTTTTCCTAGTGCTATCTTGCACACATGTGGGGAAAGGGGTTTTCATTTCATGTGCAGCAGGGTGGCGACAGGAATGAATAAGGGCAGACAGTATAAATTATGTACATGTGTATATATGTATACATTGAGATGTATAGGTATGTATATGTGCGTGTGTGGACGTGTATGTATATACATGTGTATGTGGATGGGTTGGGCCATTCTTTTGTCTGTTTCCTTGCGCTACTGCGCTAACATGGGAGACATCAACAAAGTATGATAAAAATATAAATATTAGGAAATACAGTCTTTTGACTCCAAATACTTAATCATCATATAGAATGACATCTGTACTCAGATTTTCATTAAAATCTGAGGAAGTTAAAAATCTGAGCAAAATGCTAGGCAATATTGCCTTGGATTTTTCTTGAAAATTTCAGCATAGATGCTCTTAAGTCTGCTAAATAAGAATCTGTGGTCAAACTTAAAAATTCATTTCAACACACCCTCTTTTGCTCTCTCAACCACACTCTTTTTATTACCACATCTCTCTTATCCTTTCATTACTTCCACAATCAAAGCACCTCACACCACATATTGCCCTCAAACATCTCATTTCCAACACATCCACCCTTTTCCGAACAACCCTATCTGTAGCCTACACCTTGCAACCATATAACAATGTTGGAACCACTATTCCTTCAAACATACCCATTTTTGCTTTCCAAGATAATGTTCTCACCTTCCACACATTCTTCAACGCTCCCAGAACCTTCACCCCCTCCCCCACCCTGTGACTCACTTCCGCTTCCATCCACTGTTAAATCCACTCCCAGATATCTAAAACACTTCACTTCCTCCAGTTTTTCTCCATTCAAACTTACCTCCCAATTGACTTGTCCCTCAACCCTACTGTACCTAATAACCTTGCTCTCATTCACTTATTCACATCTAATCTCAGCTTTCTTCTTTCACACACTTTACCAAACTCAGCCACCAGTGCTGTATCATCAGCGAACAACAACTGACTCACTTCCCAAGCCCTCTCATCCACAACAGACTGGATACTTGCCCCTCTCTCCAAAACTCTTGCATTCACCTCTTAAACAACCTTATAGACATCAAGCAACCCCTGCCGCAAACCAACATTCACTGAGAACCAATAATTTTTTTCTCTTCTTACTCGTACACATGCCTTACATCCTTGATAAAAACTTTTCACTGCTTCCAGGAACTTGCCTCCCACACCATATATCCTTAATACCTTCCACAGAGCATCTCTATCAACTCTATCATATGCCTTCTCCAGATCCATAAATGCTACATACAAATTCATTTGTTTTTCTAAGTTTTTCTCATATACATTCTTCAAAGCAAACACCTAATCTACACATCCTCGACCACTTCTGAAACCATACTGCTCTTCCCCAATCTGATGTTCTGTACATTCCTTCACCCTCTCAATCAATACCCTCCCATATAATTTCCCAGGAATACTCAACATATATATATAATACCCATTTTTTCTCTTTTCAGGACGTGGGAAGCGTCGAGTGGGGCTTGGATGTGGATAGGGAGCTGTGGTTTTGGTGCTTTACAACTGACAGCTGGAGAATGAGTGTGAACCAATGTGGCCGACTTCATGGTGTTTAATATCTGACTTATAATTAGGGGGAATACAAGAAAGAAATATGAAATTGTTACATGAAATTACACTTTGGAATTAAACGTGTTTCATTTCCTCGTAGACTTGTAAGAATATAAAAATAAAAAGCTTCATCCATATTCACTATTTCCCGGATTAATGAGGTAGTGTTAAGAACAGCGTACCGAGCCCTAGAGGGAAATATCCTCACTTGGCCCCCTTCTCTATTTTTTTGGAACATTTATATAAGCAGGAGAGGTTGAAGTTCCAGCCTCCCCGCTTCCTCCCATTTTAGTTGCCTTCAGTGACCCATAGGGAATACATGATAAGTATTCTTTCTCCCCTATCCCATTGTAAATTTAAAAGCAGGATCAGAGAAGTTGTAGCCATTTCTGTATGGCTTAGCTTTCTGTTCTTAAAGCTGCTTCGGTAATGTGTAGTGACGAAAATGCATGAAAATACTTAACACTATTCCGAGTGTTGAAGGCTAGTAAAATGGGAGGGAGCTGGTGTTGGAAATCCTTACTGTTTTTAATTTTCCAAAAGGAGGAACAAAGAAGGGGGACAAGTGAGGATATTTATCTGTATGACTCAATTTTCTGTAATAAACGTTACCTTGCTGAAGCGGGAAGTAGCGAATTTGTATGAAAAAGTTCTTGTATGGCAACACTTGCGTTCTAATCCAGAGGCAGATATCACTGTTGGAGACAAAGGTAGCCATGTGTAAGAGAAAAATAAGGTTTGAAGAAAAAATACACAGTTTTTGAAACATGTATTTTCTTCAGCACTTCATCCCATATTGTTGGATCAGTGCCATATCGATGTATCTTATAATCTGGAAGTTAAAAAATGAATTCATTGTATTTTCTATATAAAAAAAAAAATCGGCATCTCATTTACCCACTCCCTATTATCATAGTACATTCCCATTGAAGAAACATGGTAGCCAATTCATTTTTGGTTATATGAGCACACCAAAGTACATCCTGCTAACAGTCTAGCACCTTGGATCAAATATAAACCCACGACCTGTGAACAATAATACTACATACACATACTGCAGGCTGCCTGTAATTAAACACTAAACTTCCTTGCTTGAACTCTTATGTTGAAAATCACTTTAGGGGGAGTTTAAATGCCTCAACCATAGTGATACTACAGGCACCACTAATGTATGCTGTAACAATGCTATGGCCCATTTCTTGACAGCATGTTCTAGAAGGGCAATGATGCTGCACCCTAGTCCGGTATCAACTCATACTAAAGTGACATTAAATCCACTCGGTATCATCTTGTATACAGTAGTAGTGCAAAATCAGATTATACAATCAATTTATAATAACTGTACTGCTTACACCACAACCCTGAGAGAATGCAAATGCAGTAGCATCATGATTATAAATCAGTAATACTGCCTCTTATGATCACAAATAGTAGTACTATATCCAACTACAGCATCAGTGTACGAGTACTGGTGCCATACTTGATTATAGTATTAGCTTAGCCTGTACTTGCAATCGCTTAATCTCATGTGGTATGCATTACTGCAGTATTAATGATTATTTACTACAGCATCACCTTACTCTGTACTAGTGCTAAATCTACTTACAACATAAACTGATGT
Source organism: Panulirus ornatus (assembly GCF_036320965.1). Classification (NCBI taxonomy): domain Eukaryota; kingdom Metazoa; phylum Arthropoda; class Malacostraca; order Decapoda; family Palinuridae; genus Panulirus; species Panulirus ornatus. The sequence continues at coordinate 16,623,164 of NC_092275.1, forward strand.
TACACTCCACTACAGCATTAGCTTATACTGAAGTGGTGCTACATGCCACTGTATCAATGATATATACCAACATGGATTTAAAAGACACTATAATATTAGTTTCTACACTACTAGTCTTACATCCCCCTGCATCACCAACTTCTTGCAGTCATGGCAATACATACTACCACACAGTTCACTTTAACAGTAAAGATGCTCAGTCTTACCACAGTATTAACAATGCATGTAGTAATGAAGACACACCACTACAGTCCTACCTTATACAGCAGTAGCAATGCATTTTGATGAAACGTCAGTTTATCCAAGTAATGCTACATAAAACTATTGCATTAGCTCAATCCTTCATTTCACATCCTAATTCAGTATCTGCCGAAATAAGTGGTGGGTAGTGCCACCATAGCATAGAGTTTTAATGGTGCTGGATCCTCCTACATTGTTAGTATACATAATAGTAGTGCTCCCTGGCTACAATAATTACTTAAAAAAAAAAAAAAAAAAAAATGTGTCCAGATTATAAAAATATTAATAAATCTAGAATAAGTATTTTCAAGTTATGTATCTCAGAAAAAATAGAAAACGTACTTTTACAATAATCTTCTCACACATGATAAATACAACCATTCAAATATATTACTTCCTCAAAATGCCTTTTGTTTATCATATATATAAATGCTGAACTTCCAAATAAAATACAAGCATAATCTTCCATCATGAAAATATACATTAATACTATACAACTTAGATTCATTGTTTTTCCTGGGAAGAATGCATTGGCGGAAAACTATGCATTTGCTGTACAACACAATTTTTTGTACTTAATGTCTCTTCCATGAGGCTTGCTTGTGCCTCACTCTTGTCTTCATTATTAGTTCTGTCTTCTCTCTCCTCTGTTGGTTGTGAAACAGGTGGCATGCCATCACTTGAATGAGGTAGCTTCTCAGTTTCGGCCACCTTTGAGGAATGTGTTGGGGCTACTTTCACAACCTGCTGGAAAATAAACTTGCATAAATAAACTTGCATTTTATCCCTGGGGATTGGGGAGAAAGAAACTTCCCACGAATTCCCTGCATGTTGTAGAAGGCGACTAAAAGGGGAGGCTGGAAATCCTTCCCTCTCATTTATTATTTTTTTTTTTTCCCAAAAGAGAGAACAGAGAAGGGGGCCAGGTGAGGATATTCCTTCAAAGGCCCAGTCCTCTGTTCTTAACGCTACCTCGCTAATGCGGGAAATGGCAAATAGTATGAAAAAAATAAATGAAAAAAAAAATTTCATTTGAGAGCATAACCATATTTAAGTCAGAAAGATGGTTGAAAGCCCATAATGTCATTAACATACCTACAGCAATTTTCTAAAACTGCAAATACATCAAACTATGATACTGATGCTAATCAAGATACTTTACAGCCACAAAAAAATAAATTACAGGTTTTCTCAGAATATTAACCTCCATAAAGCTACAGAATCCTCATATGTCAAAAATATCATTTCAAGAAATGTCACCCATAAGAAATTCAAAACTTACAATGTCTTTGTACAAAATATGCATACTTAAGAGAAATACTTAGAACAATGAATTATATAATTCTGAAATGACCATAATACACTAAATCCTCATCTTAGATTACAAACAAATTTATATTTAAAGATGGTTGCAGCTATTCAGCAGACTTGGTGAATACTTGAATACTGATATCTATGGTGGCTTTACTTTAGGTCAAATGTTCATCTTACGATATATACTTTTTCATGTTATTTTGAATAAGATTTATAATTTCTCTACAAATCTATAGCACTTTACTGATTTTCATTATGCTGCAGTGAAAAATAAATGTACTTAATCTAATAAAGATTACAGAATGGCTCTCGGAAAACAATGAAATACCTTTAAAAAATTCAACCTTGATTAAGAGCAATGAAACACTTTAAGACTTTTAAAAACAATTCTAACACAGTCTCCAGTAAGAGTAAGTGAGCTTGTAAAGGAGACTTGCAAAAGGAAGTACCAGGAGAGATTGAGTGCAGGATGGCAAAAGGTGAAAGCAAATGATGCAAGGGGAGTGGGTGAGGATTAAGATGTATTTAGGAAAGCAATGATGGCATGTGCAAAAGACACATGAAGCATGAGAAAGGTGCGAGGTGGGCAGATCAGAAAGGGTTGTGAGTGGCGGGATGAGGAAGTAAAGTTGTTAGTGAAAGAGAAAAGAGAGGCGTTTGGACAATACTTATAAGGAAAGAGGACAAATGATAGTTAGGATGAGAGAATATCATTAAACTTTAGGGACAATAAAAAGATGTTTTGGAAGGAGGTGAATAACTTGCACAAAACAAGAAAAATCAGAACATCGGTGAAGGGGAAAGTAATAACAGGTAGGGATGAAGTGAGGAGATGGAGAGTGTATCTCGAAAGTTTGTTGAATGTGTCTGATGACAGAGTGGCAGATGTAGGGTGTTTTGGTTGAGGTGGTGCACGAAGCGAGAGGGTCAGGGAGAATGGTTTGGTTAGGAGAGAAGAGGTAGTGAAAGCTTTGCGGAAGATGAAATCCAGCAAGGCGGTGGATTTGGATTGTATTGCAGTTGAAATCATTAAGAAAGGGGGTGACTGTACTGCTGATTGGTTGGTAAGGATATTCAACATATGTATGGATCATGGTGAAATGCCTGAGGATTGGTGGAATGCATGCATAGTGCCATTCTACAAAGGCAAAGGGGATACAAGTGAGTGTTCAAACTACATAGGCATACATTTGCTGAGTATTCCTGGGAAATTATATGGGAGGGTATTGATTGAGAGGGTGAGGGCATGTACCAAGCATCAGATTGGGGAAGAGCAGGGTGGTCTCATTATTGGTAGAGGATGTGTGGATTAGGTGTTTGCTTTAAAGAATGTGTGAGAAATACTTAGAAAAACAGATGGATTTATATGTAGCATTTATGGATCTGAAGATGGCATATGATAGGGGTGACAGAGATGTTTGTGGAAGGTCTTAAGAGTATATAGTGCACGAGGTAAGCTGCTAGAAGCAGTGAAAAGTTTTTACCAAGGATGTAAGGCATTTGTTAAAGCAGGAAGAGAGGAAAGTGACTGGTTCCCAGTGAAGGTCGCTCTGTGGCAGGTTTGGGAGGTAAATGCAAGAATTTTGGAGAGAGGGGCAAGTATGCAGTCTGTTGGGGATGAGAGGGCCTGGGAAGTGAGTCAGTTGTGGTTCACTGACGATACAGCTCTGATGGCTAAATTGAGGGAGAAACTGTAGAAGTTGTTGACTAAGTTTGGAAAAGGAGAAAGTTGAGAGCAAGGTTATTAGGTTCAGTAGAGTTGAGGGACAAGAAACAGGGAGGAAGTGAGGTGTTTTAGATACCTGAGAGTAGACTTAGCAGCTAATGGAACCATGGAAGCGGAAGTGAGGCACAGGGTGGGGGGAGGGGGGCAAAGGTTTTGGGAGCAATGAAGAATGTTTGGAAGGAGAGAACATTATCTCAGATGGGTATGTTTGAAGCAAGGGTGATTCCAACAATATTGTATGGTTGAGATGCATGGGCTGTGGATAGGGTCGTACAGAGGAGGGTGGACATGTTGGAAATGAAATGTTCAAGGACAATATGCTGTGTGAGGTGGTTTGACTGATTATGTAATGAAAGGGTAAGAGATGTTGATAATAAAGAGTGTGGTTGAAAGACCAGAAGAGGGTGTGTTGAAATGGTTTGGACATAAGGAGAGAATGAGTGAGGAAAGGCTGACAAAGAGGATATATGTATCAGAGGTGGAAGACCAAATTGGAGGTGGAAGGATGGAGGGAAAAAGATTTTTAGTGATCTGGTCTGAACATACAGGAGGGTGAAAGGCTTGCAAGAAATAGAGTGAAGTGGAACAATGTGGTATACCAGGGCCCATGTGCCATCAATGGACTGAACCAGGGCATGTGAAACATCTGAGGTTAAACCATGGAAAGGTCTGTGGGTCCTGGATGTGGATAGGGAGCTGTGATTTTGGCATATTACACATGACAGCTAGAGACTGAGTGTGAATGAATGCAGCCTTTTTTGTCTGTTTTCCTGGTGCTGTCATGCTGATGCAGGGGTAGCGATGTTGTTTCCTGTTGGACAAGGTTGCGACAGGAATGGATGAAGACAAGCAAGTATGAAATGTACATGTATAGGCATTTATATGTGTGTATATGAGTGGCTGGGCCATTCTTCATCTGTTTCCTGGAGCTACCTCGCTGACGTGGGAAATAGCAATCAAGTATAATAAAATGAAAACCAAAAATAAATAAAATAAAAGTAATGATATGTAAAACAATACAAGACTAATCTTGACTAGTACTTGTGTTCACTGTTCATGATCCAGGGCTAGGTAAAGTTCAAAAGGATACGAGTTTAAAAGAATTCTATCAATCTATATCTTTGACACCTGTTCCATTCTGGGACTCCCTTAAATGTGTGGCCACAGCAATAGACTCCATAACTAGTGAATTCTAGTGCCTCACCCTTAATAGACCATTGGTAGAGGGCAACTCTAAAGCAGTACTTGCTGAGGCTCTTATCTAATGTTCCTACTGACTACTACTACCCAATGCTCCTACCTAATGTTCCTGCCAACTACTTCTTCCTACTGTTTCTACCTACCTACTACTTCTATCTATTTCTCCTACCATTTTGCCAAAAGGTGGGGCTAGCACACCGCTTTTACCACAAGAAAATCTAGTTACAGAGAATGAGCCGTGAGACACAAGTGTCATGTGTGACAAGGAGAGATTGTATGTTTATGGACATAAAGCCAGTACTCCACATGGGTAAGGCAGAAAGAAAAACAGCTATCTGGGTCAGAGGAGTGCAACACGACAACCAGTGAAGTGCTGGCTCACTACACAACCATCACTAACCCTCCCGATAACGAGGCAGGTAGTACTAGTCGTTGGCTGCCTACCAACTACTTTCATTGTTTTCATCCATGGTTGATAACTATAAATACAATACTTACCTCATTAGCAGAAACGGTTCTTGCACGACTAGTACCAGTGCTGCTGTATGAATGACTGTCTGTATTCAGTGACTGGGAACTTTGTTGCACTTGCTCAGGCTTTTGACCTTCTGAGCGTACTCCTTCTGCACGATCTGATCTTCTCGTTGGACCATAAGGATTTCCATACATCACAGATAACTCCGGACCCCCTCCGTATGTTTCATGAAAGAAGTCCCACATTTCCTCAGAGATTTGGGCATAGTCAGAACCTGGTTTCAGCATGGGTTGACCAGTCTTAGTTGTACAAATAGAAGAATTGTCAATGGGCCCAGGTGGTTCTTGCTCACGACCCCGCACAAAGTTCTCCCATGTGCGGAACCATCTCATTGAGATGGCCACTATATTGGGGTGTTCTTCCTCCTGAAACATCTTTTTTAGCTTAAAGAACATTTCAAGCTCACTATTCTGACGATGCGAAAGGGCATCAAGTTCAGCTCGACAAGTGACACACTCATACAAGCGCGTACATGCAGGACCACCACCAAACACTTGGTGCAAGTATTCCCAAACACCTTGGTTGAGCAGCATCACCAATTCTCCTACATAGCTTGCCTGTTTAAAGAAACAATACGTATTAATATAAATGTTACCTAATTACTCAAATGCACCTATTCAAATATCACAATTTTAGTGCCAGCACATGCAATATGTTCATGAACAACACAAAATACCACTACTTTGTGGGGGATCAATGACTCTGATAGAAAGGTACAAAGAGCCTATATTCAGTAGGAATGTAATAGCAACTTATGTTGGATGCCTCAAAATACATTCTCCCTGTGAACTAAAACATTTTCCATAAAGTTCCATGTACTATAAGGGATCCTACTATGTTGCTTGCACTTTCCATCCTACTAAACAAAGCATCTCATTTTCATTCAATAAACAATATCAATTCAAATGGATTGGGAGTGTTTTCCCTACAAATAATGAAAACTTCACTAGACACTTCTTACTAGCATACTTCTATCTATCTATATCTATCATCACCATTCTTGAAAATCCTTTTCTTAAATTTAAGTCATTTAAGCTTCTATGGTAAACATCAAGTGAGATTCATACTTTTTGTGGTTGTACTCCTCCATGTGGACACAGAAAGTCATAGTTATCGATGGGTCCTGGTTCTGAGAATGTGTTAAACTTGTTTACCCACTGTTTTGATATATAAAACTGCATCAGTGAAGGCTCACGGGAGGATACCTGTTAATACATGAATATTGTATATTAACAATGCATTTATCTAAAAACATATTTTTTCCATATTTCTTTGCCAATTTTCCCATATTGAGGTTGCACCACAAAGGATGGCCTTATCTGCTCCTATCCAAAGCCAAGCCCCAGAGACCATTCTGTGATATGATGTGCTGATGGGGGGTGATCAATACAAGAAGTGTGATAATAAAGAGTATGGTTGAGAGAGCTGAAGAGGGTATCATGAAATGGTTTGGAAATATGGAGAGAATGAGTGAAGAAAAATTGACTGAAAGGATAAGTGTGTCAGAAATGAAATAGACAACAAGGAGGAGCTCATATCTGAGATGGAAGGATGGACTGAAAATGGTTTAGAGTGCTTGGGGTCTAAACATGCAGGAGGGTGTAAGGCATGCATATGACAAAGTGTACTGGACCAATATCGTATACAGGGGGCAACATGCTGTCAATGGACTGAACAAAGACATATGAATCTACCACGGAAATAACAGAAACGTCTACAGGTCCTGATTGGGGTTGTGGTTTAGGTGCATTAGACAAGACAGTTGTGGTTATATGAAGCCATCTAGGATGTGTTATGTGAGGTCAGTGTGTAGAATAGAGGTGGAGCAGTTGGATTTCAAGCAAAGTTGTGTAGGTGAGAATGGGATATTTTCCTTCATTCTGTTATGGATCAGTAATACAAAGACTGAATACTGGAGACAAAAGTGATATAGGATGACAAAAGGAGGCAGAGTTGGGTAGCTTAGAGAGATAAGGAATTAGTTTCATGCAAGCAAGTTTCCATTTGCTAGCAATTTCGTGTAGCCAAGAGTGGTTGGAGATAGCTGTAAGAATTTTGACTGTAACTGTGCCAGTGTTTTATGTCGACAGGGCTTACTGCTGAAAGCTCTGTAAGGTTTTAATTGATGTAATAGTGGGAACAAAGAGTGGGCAGGCAGGTGCTTCTGGATGGATTTTGTTGTTTTGATTTTTCACAAATTTACTGTTTAAGGGAGACGTTGGTTTGAGGGTGAAATTGAAAAGTGCCTCATGAGAAAGGTTGTGTTCCTTAAGATAGGGGATGTCGTTGGAATGGGTCAGAAGTGCATGAATGGGTCTGGACTGGTACTGTACATGTGTTCTCTTTCTTAATGTGTGCCAGAGTTGGCTGCTGTATCTTGTTATTTATTGTGCTCAAGATAAGGTGACAATTTGTAGTTTGCCTTTCAGAAATTTGGTTGATGATGGTGTTTTTAAAAGTTTGTTTGCTGATTTCTATTGATGGTGAGTTGTTCTGTCATAGAGAGTTTCTTTGTTTTATAAGGCGTTCAGCTTGTGGGAAGAAGTTGGGTTGTATTTCTTTCCATGTCCTTATGGCATGTGCTTTTTGCTGGCTTGATTAAAGATAATGATGAAGTGTACCATAGCATGATTTAAGGATGGAATATCATTGAAGTTTTGGAGCTTTGTGTGAAGGTTTGCCAGTCTGCTTTCCAATATTTTGTGCAAGGCTTTTTATAGCTGTGTGGACTGGGTGGGCTTGATGGAATATCATCAGGATGAGTAGGTGGTATGAGGCCCATACGTGTGCTCCAGGCAGCCTATATGTGTAGGCCTGGTGAGCAGGTGATGTCTGGTGAGCTCAGCTATTGAAGGTGGTTTGCAGGGAGAGTGGTTGGATGGTTGCTGAAACTGAGGATATTGCAAAGTTGTAGTAAATTTATGAATAGTTCATAGTTCACTTCAGGGATTTTTTGTGTGAGTTCTGAGTCAAATGGGATGGCAGGCAGTAAAATCTCCAAAGAGATAATTTTTTCATATGTGTTTGCAGTTTCCCATGTTAGCCAAGTAGCAACAGAGATAAGTGTTGGTATATTATCCCAGGGGACAGAGGAGAAAGAACACTTCCCACATATTTCCTATCTGTTGTAGAAAGTCATTAAGAAGGGAAAGAGCAAGAAATCCTCCCTTCCTGTATTACTTTTCAGAAGAAGGAAGAGAAGCAGAAGCAAACCAAAGATATAATTCCTTTACGGTTCAAACATTTGTTCTACAAGCAACCTCATCTATGTGGAAAATAACAATTGTGCATCAAAGAAAGACATATATATTTCATGCGTGGCGAGATGGCAATGGGAATGAATAAAGGCAGACAGTATGAATTATGTACATGTGTATATATGTATATGTCTGTGTGTGTATATATATGTATACGTTGAGATGTATAGGTATGTATATTTGCGTGTGTGGATGTGTATGTATATACATGTGTATGTGGGTTGGTTGGGCCATTCTTTCGTCTGTTTCCTTGCACTACCTCGCTAACGCGGGAGACAGCGACAAAGTAAAATAAATAAAGTGAGGATATTCCCTCAAAGGCTCAGTCCTCTGCTCTTAACGCTACCTCGCTAATGCGGGAAATGGCGAATAGTATGAAAAAAAAAATATATATATATAATACTTTGTCGCTGTCTCCCGCATCAGCGAGTTAGCGCAAGGAAACAGACGAAAAAAATGGCCCAACCCACCTACATACACATGTATATACATAAATGCCCACACATGCACGTATACATACCTATACATTTCAATGTATACATACATATACATTCATATTTATATTTTTATTTATTTTCCTTTGTCGCTGTCTCCCACGTCTGCAAGGTAGCGCAAGGAAACAGACGAAAGAAATGGCCCAACCCACCCCCATACACATGTATATACATGCACGTCCACACATGCCAATATACATACCCATACATCTCAATGTACACATATATATATACACACGGACACATAAATATATACACATGCACAAAATTCACACTGGCTGCCTTTATTCATTCCCATCGCCACCTTGCCACACATGGAATAACATCCCCCTCCCCCCTCATGTGTGTGAGGTAGCGCTAGGAAAAGACATATACATACACAGACATATACATATATACACATGTACATATTCATACATGCTGCCTTCATCCATTCCCGCCGCCACCCCGCCACACATGATATGGCACCCCCCTCCCCCAGCATGCCCGCGAGGTGTGAGGTAGCGCTAGGAAAAGGCAACAAAGGCCACATTCGTTCACACTCAGTCTCTAGCTGTCATGTGTAATGCACTGAAACCACAGCTCCCTTTCCACATCCAGGCCCCACAAAACTTTCCGTGGTTTACCCCAGACGCTTCACATGCCCTAGTTCAATCAATTGACAGCACGTCGACCCTGGCATACCACATCGTTCTAATTCACTCTATTCCTTGCACACCTTTCACCCTCCTGTATGTTCAGGCCCCGATCGCTCAAAATCTTTCCACTCCATCCTTCCACCTCCAATTTGGTCTCCCACTTCTCCTCGTTCCCTCCACCTCTGACACATATATCCTCTTTGTCAATCTTTCCTTACTCATTCTCTCCATGTGACCAAACCATTTCAATACACCCTCTTCTGCTCTCTCAACCACGCTCTTTTTATTACCACACATCTCTTACCCTTTCATTACTTACTCGATCAAACCATTTCACACCACATACTGTCCTCAAACATCTCATTTCCAACACATCCATCCTCCTTCCCACAATCCTATCTATAGCCCATGCCTCACAACCATATAACATTGTTGGAACAACTATTCCTTCAAATATACCCATTTTTGCTCTCCGAGATAACATTCTCACCCTCCACACATTCTTCAACGCTTCCAGAACCTTCACCCCTTCCCCCATCCTGTGACTCACTTCTACTTCCATGGTTCCATCTGCTGCCAAATCCACTCCCAGATATCTAAAACACTTCACTTCCTCCAGTTTTTCTCCATTCAAACTTACCTCCCAATTCACAATTGACTTGTCCCTCAACCTTACTGAACCTAATAACCTTGCTCTTATTCACATTTAGTCTCAGCTTTCTTCTTTCACACACTTTACCAAACTCAGTCACCAACTTCTGCAGTTTCTCACCCAAATCAGCCAAATATAGCTGTCATGCAAATATGTATACCTTAACCACCCTAAAACAAATGTTGACCTATCCTCACTCCCACTGACATGCATAATGCATATATAACCTGAAAGAACTTGCTTGCACCAGAACCAGACTACATATCATAATTCTATATAAAACACTGTGGGCCATTTGTAATCCAAGTGCATACAGATATCCTCAAATATTCCTGACTAAAAACAAAAAGACAAGGGAGCAAATGGGAACTTCAGTGAAGAGCGCAAATGGGGAGGTGATAACAAGTAGTGGTGATGTGAGGAGATGGAGTGAGTATTTTGAAGGTTTGTTGAATGTGTTTGATGACAGAGTGGCAGATATAGGGTGTTTTGGTCGAGGTGGTGTGCAAAGTGAGAGGCGTGCAAGGAATAGAGTGAACTGGAATGATGCAGTATACCAGGGTCGATGTGCTGTCAATGGACTGAACAAAGACATATGAATCTACCACGGAAATAACAGAAACGTCTACAGGTCCTGATTGGGGTTGTGGTTTAGGTGCATTAGACAAGACAGTTGTGGTTATATGAAGCCATCTAGGATGTGTTATGTGAGGTCAGTGTGTAGAATAGAGGTGGAGCAGTTGGATTTCAAGCAAGTTGTGTAGGTGAGAATGGGATATTTTCCTTCATTCTGTTATGGATCAGTAATACAAAGACTGAATACTGGAGACAAAAGTGATATAGGATGACAAAAGGAGGCAGAGTTGGGTAGCTTAGAGAGATAAGGAATTAGTTTCATGCAAGCAAGTTTCCATTTGCTAGCAATTTCGTGTAGCCAAGAGTGGTTGGAGATAGCTGTAAGAATTTTGACTGTAACTGTGCCAGTGTTTTATGTCGACAGGGGGCTTTACTGCTGAAAGCTCTGTAAGGTTTTAATTGATGTAATAGTGGGAACAAAGAGTGGGCAGGCAGGTGCTTCTGGATGGATTTTGTTGTTTTGATTTTTCACAAATTTACTGTTTAAGGGAGACGTTGGTTTGAGGGTGAAATTGAAAAGTGCCTCATGAGAAAGGTTGTGTTCCTTAAGATAGGGGATGTCGTTGGAATGGGTCAGAAGTGCATGAATGGGTCTGACTGGTACTGTACATGTGTTCTCTTTCTTAATGTGTGCCAGAGTTGGCTGCTGTATCTTGTTATTTATTGTGCTCAAGATAAGGTGACAATTTGTAGTTTGCCTTTCAGAAATTTGGTTGATGATGGTGTTTTTAAAAGTTTGTTTGCTGATTTCTATTGATGGTGAGTTGTTCTGTCATAGAGAGTTTCTTTGTTTTATAAGGCGTTCAGCTTGTGGGAAGAAGTTGGGTTGTATTTCTTTCCATGTCCTTATGGCATGTGCTTTTTGCTGGCTTGATTAAAGATAATGATGAAGTGTACCATAGCATGATTTAAGGATGGAATATCATTGAAGTTTTGGAGCTTTGTGTGAAGGTTTGCCAGTCTGCTTTCCAATATTTTGTGCAAGGCTTTTTATAGCTGTGTGGACTGGGTGGGCTTGATGGAATATCATCAGGATGAGTAGGTGGTATGAGGGCCCATACGTGTGCTCCAGGCAGCCTATATGTGTAGGCCTGGTGAGCAGGTGATGTCTGGTGAGCTCAGCTATTGAAGGTGGTTTGCAGGGAGAGTGGTTGGATGGTTGCTGAAACTGAGGATATTGCAAAGTTGTAGTAAATTTATGAATAGTTCATAGTTCACTTCAGGGATTTTTTTGTGTGAGTTCTGAGTCAAATGGGATGGCAGGCAGTAAAATCTCCAAAGAGATAATTTTTTCATATGTGTTTGCAGTTTCCCATGTTAGCCAAGTAGCAACAGAGATAAGTGTTGGTATATTATCCCAGGGACAGAGGAGAAAGAACACTTCCCACATATTTCCTATCTGTTGTAGAAAGTCATTAAGAAGGGAAAGAGCAAGAAATCCTCCCTTCCTGTATTACTTTTCAGAAGAAGGAAGAGAAGCAGAAGCAAACCAAAGATATAATTCCTTTACGGTTCAAACATTTGTTCTACAAGCAACCTCATCTATGTGGAAAATAACAATTGTGCATCAAAGAAAGACATATATATTTCATGCGTGGCGAGATGGCAATGGGAATGAATAAAGGCAGACAGTATGAATTATGTACATGTGTATGGGGGTGGGTTGGGCCATTTCTTTCGTCTGTTTCCTTGCGCTACCTCGCAAACGCGGGAGACAGCGACAAAGTAAAATAAATAAAGTGAGGATATTCCCTCAAAGGCCCAGTCCTCTGTTCTTACGCTACCTTGCTAATGCGGGAAATGGCGAATAGTATGAAAAAAAAAATATATATATATAATACTTTGTCGCTGTCTCCCGCATCAGCGAGTTAGCGCAAGGAAACAGACGAAAAAAATGGCCCAACCCACCCACATACTCATGTATATACATACACGTCCACACACGCAAATATACATACCTACACAGCTTTCCATGGTTTACCCCAGACGCTTCACATGCCCTAGTTCAATCAATTGACAGCACGTCGACCCTGGCATACCACATCGTTCTAATTCACTCTATTCCTTGCACACCTTTCACCCTCCTGCATGTTCAGGCCCGATCGCTCAAAATCTTTCCACTCCATCCTTCCACCTCCAATTTGGTCTCCCACTTCTCCTCGTTCCCTCCACCTCTGACACATATATCCTCTTGGTCAATCTTTCCTCACTCATTCTCTCCATGTGACCAAACCATTTCAATACACCCTCTTCTGCTCTCTCAACCATGCTCTTTTTATTTCCACACATCTCTCTTACCCTTACGTTACTTACTCGATCAAACCACCTCACACCACACATTGTCCTCAAACATCTCATTTCCAGCTCATCCACCCTCCTGCGCACAACTCTATCCATAGCCCATGCCTCACAACCATACAACATTGTTGGAACCACTATTCCTTCAAACATACCCATTTTTGCTCTCCGAGATAACATTCTCACCCTCCACACATTCTTCAACGCTTCCAGAACCTTCACCCCTTCCCCCATCCTGTGACTCACTTCTACTTCCATGGTTCCATCTGCTGCCAAATCCACTCCCAGATATCTAAAACACTTTACTTCCTCCAGTTTTTCTCCATTCAAACTTACCTCCCAATTCACAATTGACTTGTCCCTCAACCTTACTGAACCTAATAACCTTGCTCTTATTCACATTTAGTCTCAGCTTTCTTCTTTCACACACTTTACCAAACTCAGTCACCAACTTCTGCAGTTTCTCACCCAAATCAGCCAAATATATGCAAATATGTATACCTTAACCACCCTAAAACAAATGTTGACCTATCCTCACTCCCACTGACATGCATAATGCATATATAACCTGAAAGAACTTGCTTGCACCAGAACCAGACTACATATCATAATTCTATATAAAACACTGTGGGCCATTTGTAATCCAAGTGCATACAGATATCCTCAAATATTCCTGACTAAAAACAAAAAGACAAGGGAGCAAATGGGAACTTCAGTGAAGAGCGCAAATGGGGAGGTGATAACAAGTAGTGGTGATGTGAGGAGATGGAGTGAGTATTTTGAAGGTTTGTTGAATGTGTTTGATGACAGAGTGGCAGATATAGGGTGTTTTGGTCGAGGTGGTGTGCAAAGTGAGAGGGTTAGGGAAAATGATTTGGTAAACAGAGAAGAGGTAGTAAAAGCTTTGCGGAAGATGAAAGCCGGCAAGGCAGCAGGTTTGGATGGTATTGCAGTGGAATTTATTAAAAAAGGGGGTGACTGTATTGTTGACTGGTTGGTAAGGTTATTTAAGGTATGTATGACTCATGGTGAGGTGCCTGAGGATTGGCGGAATGCGTGCATAGTGCCATTGTACAAAGGCAAAGGGGATAAGAGTGAGTGCTCAAATTACAGAGGTATAAGTTTGTTGAGTATTCCTGGTAAATTATATGGGAGGGTATTGATTGAGAGGGTGAAGGCATGTACAGAGCATCAGATTGGGGAAGAGCAGTGTGGTTTCAGAAGTGGTAGAGGCTGTGTGGATCAGGTGTTTGCTTTGAAGAATGTGAGAAATACTTAGAAAAGCAAATGGATTTGTATGTAGCATTTATGGATCTGGAGAAGGCATATGATAGAGTTGATAGAGATGCTCTGTGGAAGGTATTAAGAATATATGGTGTGGGAGGCAAGTTGTTAGAAGCAGTGAAAAGTTTTTATCGAGGATGTAAGGCATGTGTACGTGTAGGAAGAGAGGAAAGTGATTGGTTCTCAGTGAATGTAGGTTTGCGGCAGGGGTGTGTGATGTCTCCATGGTTGTTTAATTTGTTTATGGATGGGGTTGTTAGGGAGGTAAATGCAAGAGTCCTGGAAAGAGGGGCAAGTATGAAGTCTGTTGGGGATGAGAGAGCTTGGGAAGTGAGTCAGTTGTTGTTCGCTGATGATACAGCGCTGGTGGCTGATTCATGTGAGAAACTGCAGAAGCTGGTGACTGAGTTTGGTAAAGTGTGTGGAAGAAGAAAGTTAAGAGTAAATGTGAATAAGAGCAAGGTTATTAGGTACAGTAGGGTTGAGGGTCAAGTCAATTGGGAGGTGAGTTTGAATGGAGAAAAACTGGAGGAAGTGAAGTGTTTTAGATATCTGGGAGTGGATCTGTCAGCGGATGGAACCATGGAAGCGGAAGTGGATCATAGGGTGGGGGAGGGGGCGAAAATTTTGGGAGCCTTGAAAAATGTGTGGAAGTCGAGAACATTATCTCGGAAAGCAAAAATGGGTATGTTTGAAGGAATAGTGCTTCCAACAATGTTGTATGGTTGCGAGGCGTGGGCTATGGATAGAGTTGTGCGCAGGAGGATGGATGTGCTGGAAATGAGATGTTTGAGGACAATGTGTGGTGTGAGGTGGTTTGATCGAGTAAGTAACGTAAGGGTAAGAGAGATGTGTGGAAATAAAAAGAGCGTGGTTGAGAGAGCAGAAGAGGGTGTTTTGAAATGGTTTGGGCACATGGAGAGAATGAGTGAGGAAAGTTGGGCACATGGAGAGAATGAGTGAGGAAAGATTGACCAAGAGGATATATGTGTCGGAGGTGGAGGGAACGAGGAGAAGAGGGAGACCAAATTGGAGGTGGAAAGATGGAGTGAAAAAGATTTTGAGTGATCGGGGCCTGAACATGCAGGAGGGTGAAAGGAGGGCAAGGAATAGAGTGAATTGGAGCGATGTGGTATACAGGGGTTGACGTGCTGTCAGTGGATTGAATCAAGGCATGTGAAGCGTCTGGGGTAAACCATGGAAAGCTGTGTTGGTATGTATATTTGCGTGTGTGGACGTGTGTATGTACATGTGTATGGGGGGGGGGGGTTGGGCCATTTCTTTCGTCTGTTTCCTTGCGCTACCTCGCAAACGCGGGAGACAGCGACAAAGTATAAAAAAAAAAAAATATTATTTTTTATTTATTTATTTTGCGTTGTTGCTGTCTCCCGCGTTAGCAAGGTAGTGCAATGAAAGAGACGAAAGAATGGCCCAACCCACCCACATACTCATGTATATACATACACGTCCACACACGCAAATATACATACCTACACAGCTTTCCATGGTTTACCCCAGACGCTTCACATGCCCTGATTCAATCCACTGACAGCACGTCAACCCCTGGTATACCACATCGATCCAATTCACTCTATTCCTTGCCCTCCTTTCACCCTCCTGCATGTTCAGGCCCCGATCACACAAAATCTTTTTCATTCCATCTTTCCACCTCCAACTTGGTCTCCCACTTCTCCTCGTTCCCTCCACCCCCGACACATATATCCTCTTGGTCAATCTTTCCTCACTCATTCTCTCCATGTGCCCAAACCATTTCAAAACACCCTCTTCTGCTCTCTCAACCATGCTCTTTTTATTTCCACACATCTCTCTTACCCTTACGTTACTTACTCGATCAAACCACCTCACACCACACATTGTCCTCAAACATCTCATTTCCAGCTCATCCACCCTCCTGTGCACAACTCTATCCATAGCCCATGCCTCACAACCATACAACATTGTTGGAACCACTATTCCTTCAAACATACCCATTTTTGCTTTCCGAGATAATGTTCTTGACTTCCACACATTCTTCAAGGCTCCCAGGATTTTCGCCCCCTCCCCCACCCTATGATCCACTTCCGCTTCCATGGTTCCATCCGCTGCCAGATCCACTCCCAGATATCTAAAACACTTTACTTCCTCCAGTTTTTCTCCATTCAAACTTACCTGCCAATTGACTTGACCCTCAACCCTACTGTACCTAATAACCTTGCTCTTATTCACATTTACTCTTAACTTTCTTCTTTCACACACTTTACCAAACTCAGTCACCAGCTTCTGCAGTTTCTCACCCAAATCAGCCAAATATAGCTGTCATGCAAATATGTATACCTTAACCACCCTAAAACAAATGTTGACCTATCCTCACTCCCACTGACATGCATAATGCATATATAACCTGAAAGAACTTGCTTGCACCAGAACCAGACTACATATCATAATTCTATATAAAACACTGTGGGCCATTTGTAATCCAAGTGCATACAGATATCCTCAAATATTCCTGACTAAAAACAAAAAGACAAGGGAGCAAATGGGAACTTCAGTGAAGAGCGCAAATGGGGAGGTGATAACAAGTAGTGGTGATGTGAGGAGATGGAGTGAGTATTTTGAAGGTTTGTTGAATGTGTTTGATGACAGAGTGGCAGATATAGGGTGTTTTGGTCGAGGTGGTGTGCAAAGTGAGAGGGTTAGGGAAAATGATTTGGTAAACAGAGAAGAGGTAGTAAAAGCTTTGCGGAAGATGAAAGCCGGCAAGGCAGCAGGTTTGGATGGTATTGCAGTGGAATTTATTAAAAAAGGGGGTGACTGTATTGTTGACTGGTTTGGTAAAGTGTGTGGAAGAAGAAAGTTAAGAGTAAATGTGAATAAGAGCAAGGTTATTAGGTACAGTAGGGTTGAGGGTCAAGTCAATTGGGAGGTGAGTTTGAATGGAGAAAAACTGGAGGAAGTGAAGTGTTTTAGATATCTGGGAGTGGATCTGGCAGCGGATGGAACCATGGAAGCAGAAGTGAATCAAAGGGTGGGGGAGGGGGCGAAAATCCTGGGAGCCTTGAAGAATGTTTGGAAGTCGAGAACATTATCTCGGAAAGCAAAAGTGGGTATGTTTGAAGGAATAGTGGTTCCAACAATGTTGTATGGTTTCGAGGCGTGGGCTATGGATAGAGTTGTGCGCAGGAGGATGGATGTGCTGGAAATGAGATGTTTGAGGACAATGTGTGGTGTGAGGTGGTTTGATCAAATAAGTAACGTAAGGGTAAGAAAGATGTGTGGAAATAAAAAGAGCGTGGTTGAGAGAGCAGAAGAGGGTGTTTTGAAATGGTTTGGGCACATGGAGAGAATGAGTGAGGAAAGTTGGGCACATGGAGAGAATGAGTGAGGAAAGATTGACCAAGAGGATATATGTGTCGGAGGTGGAGGGAACGAGGAGAAGAGGGAGACCAAATTGGAGGTGGAAAGATGGAGTGAAAAAGATTTTGAGTGATCGGGGCCTGAACATGCAGGAGGGTGAAAGGAGGGCAAGGAATAGAGTGAATTGGAGCGATGTGGTATACAGGGGTTGACGTGCTGTCAGTGGATTGAATCAAGGCATGTGAAGCGTCTGGGGTAAACCATGGAAAGCTGTGTTGGTATGTATATTTGCGTGTGTGGATGTGTATGTATACACAAGTGTATGGGGGCGGGGTTGGGCCATTCTTTCGTCTGTTTCCTTGTGCTACCTCGATATCGTGGGAGACAGCAACAAAGTATAATAAATAAAGTGAGGATATTCCCTCAAAGGCTCAGTCCTCTGCTCTTAACGCTACCTCGCTAATGCGGGAAATGGCGAATAGTATGAAAAAAAAAATATATATATATAATACTTTGTCGCTGTCTCCCGCATCAGCGAGTTAGCGCAAGGAAACAGACGAAAAAAATGGCCCAACCCACCCACATACTCATGTATATACATACACGTCCACACACGCAAATATACATACCTACACAGCTTTCCATGGTTTACCCCAGACGCTTCACATGCCCTAGTTCAATCAATTGACAGCACGTCGACCCTGGCATACCACATCGTTCTAATTCACTCTATTCCTTGCACACCTTTCACCCTCCTGTATGTTCAGCCCCGATCGCTCAAAATCTTTCCACTCCATCCTTCCACCTCCAATTTGGTCTCCCACTTCTCCTCGTTCCCTCCACCTCTGACACATATATCCTCTTTGTCAATCTTTCCTTACTCATTCTCTCCATGTGACCAAACCATTTCAATACACCCTCTTCTGCTCTCTCAACCATGCTCTTTTTATTTCCACACATCTCTCTTACCCTTACGTTACTTACTCGATCAAACCATTTCACACCACATACTGTCCTCAAACATCTCATTTCCAACACATCCATCCTCCTTCCCACAATCCTATCTATAGCCCATGCCTCACAACCATACAACATTGTTGGAACAACTATTCCTTCAAATATACCCATTTTTGCTTTCCGAGATAATGTTCTTGACTTCCACACATTCTTCAACGCTTCCAGAACCTTCACCCCTTCCCCCATCCTGTGACTCACTTCTACTTCCATGGTTCCATCTGCTGCCAAATCCACTCCCAGATATCTAAAACACTTTACTTCCTCCAGTTTTTCTCCATTCAAACTTACCTCCCAATTCACAATTGACTTGTCCCTCAACCTTACTGAACCTAATAACCTTGCTCTTATTCACATTTAGTCTCAGCTTTCTTCTTTCACACACTTTACCAAACTCAGTCACCAACTTCTGCAGTTTCTCACCCAAATCAGCCAAATATAGCTGTCATGCAAATATGTATACCTTAACCACCCTAAAACAAATGTTGACCTATCCTCACTCCCACTGACATGCATAATGCATATATAACCTGAAAGAACTTGCTTGCACCAGAACCAGACTACATATCATAATTCTATATAAAACACTGTGGGCCATTTGTAATCCAAGTGCATACAGATATCCTCAAATATTCCTGACTAAAAACAAAAAGACAAGGGAGCAAATGGGAACTTCAGTGAAGAGCGCAAATGGGGAGGTGATAACAAGTAGTGGTGATGTGAGGAGATGGAGTGAGTATTTTGAAGGTTTGTTGAATGTGTTTGATGACAGAGTGGCAGATATAGGGTGTTTTGGTCGAGGTGGTGTGCAAAGTGAGAGGGTTAGGGAAAATGATTTGGTAAACAGAGAAGAGGTAGTAAAAGCTTTGCGGAAGATGAAAGCCGGCAAGGCAGCAGGTTTGGATGGTATTGCAGTGGAATTTATTAAAAAAGGGGGTGACTGTATTGTTGACTGGTTGGTAAGGTTATTTAAGGTATGTATGACTCATGGTGAGGTGCCTGAGGATTGGCGGAATGCGTGCATAGTGCCATTGTACAAAGGCAAAGGGGATAAGAGTGAGTGCTCAAATTACAGAGGTATAAGTTTGTTGAGTATTCCTGGTAAATTATATGGGAGGGTATTGATTGAGAGGGTGAAGGCATGTACAGAGCATCAGATTGGGGAAGAGCAGTGTGGTTTCAGAAGTGGTAGAGGCTGTGTGGATCAGGTGTTTGCTTTGAAGAATGTGAGAAATACTTAGAAAAGCAAATGGATTTGTATGTAGCATTTATGGATCTGGAGAAGGCATATGATAGAGTTGATAGAGATGCTCTGTGGAAGGTATTAAGAATATATGGTGTGGGAGGCCTGGATGTGAATAGGGAGTTGTGGTTTCAGTGCATTACACATGACAGCTAGAGACTGAGTGTGAAAGAATGTGACCTTTTTGTCTGTTTTCCTGGCGACACCTAGCTGAAGCAGAAAGTAGAAATGTCATTTCCTTTGGGACGGGGTAGTGCCAGGAGTGGATGAAGGCAAGCAAGTATGAATATGTACCTGTGTATATATGTGTATGTATACTTTGATATGTAAAAGTATGTATATGTGCATGTATGGGTGTTTATGCGGGGGGCTGGAAATCCTCCCCTCTTGTTTTTTTTTTTCCCAAAGAAGGAACAGAGAAGGGGGCCAGATGAGGATATTCCCTCAAAGGCCCAGTCCTCTGTTCTTACGCTACCTTGCTAATGCGGGAAATGGCGAATAGTATGAAAAAAAAGAAAGATATATATATATATATATATATATATATATATATATATATATATATATATATATATATATATATATATATATATATATATATATATATCTGTTTCCCATTTTAGAAAGTTAATACAAGGAGGGGAGGATTTCCGGCCCCCCGCTCCCGTCCCCTCTAGTCGCTTTCTACGACACGCGAGGAATACGTGGGAAGTATTCTTTCACCCCTATCCCCAGGGATAATATACATATATATACACACACACACACACACACACACACACACACACACACGCACACACACACACACACACACACATACATATATATACATATGAAAAACGCAAGAAACAATTTAGAAAACAAACTTTTAGCTTGAAATGAATGAAAAAATGAACGTCACACAATGGTCCAACCTCTGGCCATGGCAAAGGAAATGTACAATTTATTCACACAAACGCCAACAGCAGTTCTCATCAATTCCACCACTGAATCAATAAGCTTCAATGTCTAAGCTACATTTTTCTCCAACTTCAAATTGAAGAATGTGTGGAAGTCGAGAACATTATCTCGGAAAGCAAAAATGGGTACGTTTGAAGGAATAGTTGTTCCAACAATGTTGTATGGTTGCGAGGCGTGGGCTATGGATAGAGTTGTGCGCAGGAGGATGGATGTGCTGGAAATGAGATGTTTGAGGACAATGTGTGGTGTGAGGTGGTTTGATCGAGTGAGTAACGTAAGGGTAAGAGAGATGTGTGGAAATAAAAAGAGCGTGGTTGAGAGAGCAGAAGAGGGTGTTTTGAAGTGGTTTGGGCACATGGAGAGGATGAGTGAGGAAAGATTGACCAAGAGGATATATGTGTCGGAGGTGGAGGGAGCAAGGAGAAGAGGGAGACCAAATTGGAGGTGGAAAGATGGAGTGAAAAAGATTTTGTGTGATCGGGGCCTGAACATGCAGGAGGGTGAAAGGAGGGCAAGGAATAGAGTGAATTGGAGCGATGTGGTATACCGGGGTTGACGTGCTGTCAGTGGATTGAATCAAGGCATGTGAAGCGTCTGGGGTAAACCATGGAAAGCTGTGTAGGTATGTATATTTGCGTGTGTGGATGTATGTATATACATGTGTATGGGGGGGGGGTTGGGCCATTTCTTTCGTCTGTTTCCTTGCGCTACCTCGCAAACGCGGGAGACAGCGACAAAGTATAAAAAAAAAAAAAAAAAAATATATATATATATATACATGTGTATATGAATTGACGTTATCCCTGGGGATAGGGGAGAAAGAATACTTCCCACGTATTCCCTGCGTGTCATAGAAGGCGACTAAAAGGGGAGGGAGCGGGGGGCTGGAAATCCTCCCCCTTTTTTTTTTAATTTTCCAAAAGAAGGAACAGAGAAGGGGGCCAGGTGAGGATGTTCCCTTAGAGGCCCAGTCCTCTGTTCTTAACGCTACCTTGCTGATGCGGGAAATGGCGAATAGTTTGAAAAAAAAAAAAATGAATTGACATGTATGTATATAAACGTGTATGTGGGTGGGTTGGGCCATTCTTTCGTCTGTTTCCTTGCGCTACTTTACTAACACGGGAGACATCGACAAAGCATAATAAATAAATAGATGAATGAATGGATAGGCCATTCTTCGTCTGTTTCCCGGCACTACCTCGCTGACGCGGGATACAGCAATCAAGTATAATAAAAAATATAAAAAATAGGAACATTTGACAAATCAATAATTTCTACATTCAATCTAAAGTTAAACCCTTCTTATCTGATATCATATTAAACACTAACTTCCACCTCCAAAAAAGAACCCCATATTCTGCATGTAATACTGTTTAAATGTTCTAACTTTATGGAACAAAGACAATAAGCTTACCCATCTGTTGTTGTATCACAAGAAGCCTTAGCAAGGTGAAGGCTGCTGCTGCTGGTTCCTCCAACTTGTTGAAGCTGTGTAACAGATGAGTGCTGCAAAATACTCAGCTGGTCACTACTAGGGATGGGTAGACTTAGGTCTTGGAATGTTTCCTTTCTGGAGGATATTGTATTACATGTCAAGCACTGCACTGAGCTGACAATGGTTCCATCAAAGATATCTGAGATGACACTACGGTATGAAGGAGGCTTTCTTCTGCGGCTGGGGTTGCTACTGGTGCTTGTAGATATCTTGCTCGGAGGAGGTGATGCCGTAGCTGTAAAGAAATTTAATATCTTACTCAATACCCATTTACCTTTCCTGTTGGAGTTAGGTAACAACTGAAAACACTAAATTTGTAATGGAGAAAATATAATTCATGAAAATATTGCTTCTCACAAATCTAAACTCTGGTAACCTTTCTGTAGATTTTCATAATTCACTAAATGATAATTTTTTTTCCATGTGAGGCATTTCTTCTGACTTAAAGGTCATTTGTGCTAAAGATCCTTTTACTTAATCTTAATCCAGAAAGCTTATTTCTTTATCAGTCTCAAGTGCATCCCTTCCCACATCCAAAGCAGGGAGGCATATGAAGGAATGAGTTTAAAGACTCAGCAACAATGATCAAAACTACTGATGAAGACTTCTGCCTATTGGTCTTGCTACTAATTAAGTAACAAATGCATGAAGCAGTCACTAAATGTCACCACTATGAACAGACAATACATGAAACCAGTAACAGTTGTAGTAATGTCAAGCAATGAAACTAATTCTTCCCTTCACTCACTTTAAAAGTCTTAGAAACACCATTTTCTACCTGAGCAAGATAGATGAAGAACTGCCTCAACAGCTCAAATCCAGTCTCTAACTGTTATGTACAATACACAAAATAACAGTCCCCTATCAACAGCCAAGCCCCACAGACTATTCTGTGGTTTCCTCTGATCACTTTATGTGCCTTGGCTCAACCCACCAACAGCATGCCATCCTTTATATACTACATCTCTACAATTTTTCCTGTCCCATAGAAAATATCATCTAATAAATGTTTTCTTAAGGCCAAAGGGGAAGCCATAATTACATCTGCTCAACTTCTTATCTAATCAAAGTGGACAAAAATCAAACATCCTCCTCGGGTGACACACATGCATGGGATAAAGCAGACTGGAGCATGTAACTGTAATATAACACATCAGGCTACAGCATTCTATATGATAAAAGCCTCCAACTCCAATGAATGCTCAGGCCCTAATACCCCCAAAACTCCATCACTCCATCTATTCATCTACTTGGGGTGCCCTTCCTTTATCACATGACTTCTCAAAACACACATCCCCTTTGTTAATTTCTCTTCACTCATCCTCTCTATATGTCTGAACCATTTAATCACATCATAGTCAGCCCTTTAGATCAAACTATATACACAACCTCATTTCTCTCTGATACTGTCATTTCTTACATGATCAACCCACCTCATGCCACATATAATTCTCAAGTACTTCATTTCCAGCATATGATGGACTGTACTCTTACCTGAAAATGTTTGTGGGTAATGCCAAAGTCATGAAAGTGAAGAAAAATAATGATTGCATCAGATTATACATGGAACATGACAAACTCCAAAGTTAGTCTGAGAAATGGTTTAGGAAATTTAATCCACATGTATTAAAAGAATGGGACACTGAAATAAGGCCTCAGCACAATTCTTTAACAGGCGGGTACCAATCCCCGGGGGCGGTTTGTTCGTCAGAGGCGTGGGCACCCTGGTGGAGTTGCCCGCTGCTTCCGTCCAACAGATTGCAGTGGATGGAGTGAGCGTTGGTGGATGCCATATGCATATGATCTGCGAAATTGTTTCTTTTCGAACCATGTTCTATCTTGTAACTCAATCTTTCTTATAACTATGCTATCTCAATCTGATCTAAAACCTTTCTCTTGTCCTCAATCACACTTCCGTAATTGTTCTAATTTCACTATCTACTCAGAGAACTTGCTTTAGACCGCTTATTATTGGTCATCATCGATAGAGCAATTATGGCTCTGCCAAAGTCCACATTAACGATTGGAAATACGTAACATAATAGGAGCCTCTGCAAACACTGTGCTAGAGTTGCCCTCTGCCAGTGGCCTGTTAAGGGTGAGGCACTAAAGGCTAAGAAGTGGAAATGTAGTTCACTAGTTATAGAGACTCTTAACTGCCTATCTATCTATATCCCTTATGACTGTTCCCTCCAGGAACTCCATCAAGGGGTGACCATGGCAAAAGGGTCTCCACTTATCCTTGTCCTTACATGCCTCCCTTGCATACACCTTTCCACAAATTCTTACTATTTCTTTCCCTCTAGTATTCCTCCACCCTATTTGCCCACATCACAGGTGGTCTTCCTCTCATACCAACACCTTTAATTGTACTATCCCTGTAAACTTCCTGTCTTGCATTCTTACCACATGCCCAAACCACCTAAAAGATTATGTTTCACCCATTCTACCACTCCAAAGCTCATTCCCTCTGCATTCCCTACCATACCACATCTTTCATACACCCCTTCATTTCCTTCTTCTTTCCATCTAGTCACACCACATGCTCTTCTCAAATAGCTCATTTCCACAGCCTCTGTTCCTCATTCCATGTCCATGTTTCAGTTGCATAGGTTAGGGTTGGGAGGATTATGCTCTCCCTTAATCCTCTCTTCACTTCCAAACTTACACCTCTAGCCTTCCATATTCTATTAAGGGATCCAATGACTCTTCTACCTTGCACTGCTCTCTCCTTTATCTCTCCTTTCATATCACAACACTTAATGAAGACAGCTCCTACATATTTAACTTCTCTCACTTCTTCCAATCTTTTTCCCCCAATATCCATAGTACAATTCAGTACACTTTCTTGTTTCACTCCATACAGTTTTACAAAATCTATACTTTCACTCTGTTTCCTTTCAAACACCACTGCCATGGCTACCCCCTTGAGGGGGTTCCAGTTGGGAACAGGTATCAGAGATGTAGATTGATAGATTGTTATACCTTTAAATATACGCATATTTGCCCTTACACACACTGACCTTTCCTTCCACACAGTCCTTAATACACCCATGACCCTGCCTCCTTTTTCCACCCTCTGGCTCACTTCAGCACCCACAGTTCCATCCACTGCCACATCCACCAAGGGTAACTAAAGCATTTAACTTCTAGGTTATCCCAATCAAGTTTTCACTCAAACAATACCATCTCATCCCATGATGCACCTCATATCTTCAATTCTGTTCATATTCTCAGTTTTCTTCTTTTAAATAGTCTCATCAATTTTGTCACCATCTTTTAAAGTACACTAGAGTTTGCTAACAGTGTAATGTCATTTGCAGAGAGGAAAGGAGACTAAGAAAAAAATGAATGCATGAAATGAAGGAGGTTTTGGGGTGTTGAGGATTCAATTCAATAGGGTGAGAGGTGTGCAATAGACAGAACAAATTGGATCACTGTGGTGTGTGGAGACATGCTGTCAACTGCTGTACCAGGGTAGATGAAGCAATAATTAATCATAAACCATGGAGTGGTCTGCTCAATTCAGCTAGGGATGGTGGGCTACGGTTTTTATGCATTAAATATGAGTTAGATACTGTATTTGTTTAAGTGAGGCTGTTATTCTTTCAATCCTGATGCAACCTTACTGTTCTATCTCCATATGCCTAAGGAAAATTACACATATAAAATAAAATCAAATCTTGCATTAGGTATTCAGAACACTCTCTTAAGGTTACAATACATTCAGACCACAATATAAGGCCTCATGTTTCAAATACCTGTAAATTCTAGAAATCTGCACTCTGTTTGGTCCTAAGCATTATGGATTTTCATATCTCAACCTGCAGGCCAACTCAGCAGTCTGAGAATGATGTAATTCTACAAAAGCATGTAAGCCAAACTTTTCCCATGAAAAAAGGACAAAAGAGTGCATTCAGACTCTGTCCACTTTCAAAAGCAACAACAAGAATTCTACCTAAGAAATGCCGTAACTGAAGTTTCACTTGACAAATCAGGATACTGGGCAAAATGAAAAGTAAGAAGCATCTGTATCAGCACAAAAGTTTATGTTACACTTGAACATGATGAACACGGTTTAAGGATTCATAAGAATTTGCCGAGAGACAAGCTTATGTGCACATGATCCGTCCAGAGGAATTAAATCAATATCACATTAATCAAAACTGATTTTCCCTAACATGCAACAGTATAAATTAGGAATGCATTCTGGGATATCAGACTGATCATTTTTTGGGGACAAAAGAGGATGAAAATATTTTTAAGACATTTAAAAACAGTAACACATTACAATAGTAAAACAAATGTAAATAAAAGGTTTCAACATTGAACTTCCTCCAAATCATTGAAATCAATGCTTTCTCCAAAATAATCCATATAACTGTAATCATAGGAATCAGGTGTTTGATTATAATCATAATCATTCAATATTCACAATGATTCTTGTAAGAAACAGAACTTTTCATGAAATTATTCTCAATTCAAAACTGATGATCAGATTATTTGATGTATTTTAAAAAATCCATATGAAACAGACATCGCAATATCATTAGTAACTATAGCTATACTAACCCCTAAAGGATGATGTGAAAGATGCTATAGATGGCTTGCTGGAACCAAGACCACTGGTAATTGAGGAGTGGACTTGGGGAGAAGCCGAAGAGGATATCACACCAGCAGAGTCTGAGTCAAGTAAGGTGGTGTCTGATACTGCATCAGAGAATTCTGTTGTCTCATGGTCATGCAATAGGAGGCTCCTGTAGAAGGAAGAATATACATGTAAAAATCACAAACAAAGCTACCTGTATTATCTATATACATAAGTTTATCTATCTATCTGTCTACCTGTCCATCTATATTTTTCCTATTACCTTTAAATCTTTTTCCATTTGCAAGGGGTGTA
Organism: Panulirus ornatus; assembly: GCF_036320965.1. NCBI lineage: Eukaryota > Metazoa > Arthropoda > Malacostraca > Decapoda > Palinuridae > Panulirus > Panulirus ornatus. The sequence goes on from NC_092275.1 coordinate 16,650,407, forward strand.
CTTAGTAATCTGAGCAAACAGTATGGTGCTGACCTGGAAATAATCAACATAAAGCAGAAACTTTGGGTATACATTTAATCTATCATACTTTTCTAATCAGACATCCCTCCAGTTGCACCTCTCACTACATTAATACTGAAAAGTCTCTCTTTCACATGCCTTTCAATTAACACATAATCCAATAACGCTTTCTGGCCATCTCTCCTACTTACATACATATACTTATGTATATCTCTCTTTTTAAACCAGGTATTCCCAATCACCAGTCCTTTTTCAGCCTACAAATGTACAAGCTCTTCACAATTTCCACTTACAACACCGAACACCACATGTACACCAATTATTCCCTCTACTACCACATTACTCACCTATGCATTCAAATCACTCATCACTATAACTCGGTCTCATGCATCAAAACTGCTAACACACTCACTCAGCTGCTCCCAAAACACTTGCCTCTCTTGAACTTTCTTCTCATGCCCAGGTGCATAGGCACCAATAATCACCCATCTCTCTCTATCCACTTTCAGTTATCAATCTAGAGTTTACTTTCTTACACTCTATCACATACTCACACAACTTCTGTTTCAGGAGCAATGCTACTCCTTCCTTTGCTCTTGTCCTCTCACCAACCCCTGACTTTATTCCCAAAACATTCCCAAACCACTCTTTCCCTTTACCCTTGCACTTCATTTCACTTAGAGCCAAAACATCCAGGTTCCTTTCCTCAAACATACTATCTATCTCTCCTTTTTTCTCATCTTGGTTACATCCACACACATTAAGACACCCCAATCTGAGCTTTCGAGGAGGATGAGCACTCCCTGCGTGACTCCTTCTTCTGTTTCCCCTTTTAGAAAGTTAAAATATAAGGAGGGGAGTGTTTCTAGCCCTCCCTGCTCCCATCCTCTTTAGTCGCCTTCTACAACACGCGGGTAATGCGTGGGAAGTATTCTTTCTCCCTCAACCCTACTGAACCTAATAACCTTGCTCTTATTTACATTTACTCTCAGCTTTATTCTTTCACACACTCTACCAAACTTAGTCACCAACTTCTGCAGTTTCTCAACCGAATCACCCACCAGCATTGTATCATCAGCAAACAACAACTGACCCACTTCCCACCACCAGCATTGTATCATCAGCAAACAACAACTGACCCACTTCCCAAGCCCCTCTCATCATCCATAACAGACTGCATACTTGCAACTCTCTACAAAACTCTTGCATTCACCTCCCTAACAACCCCATCCATAAACAAATTAAACAGACATGGAGACATCACACACCCCTATCGCAAACCAACATTCACTGGAAACCACTCACTTCCTCTCTTTCTACCCGTATACATGCCTTACATCTTCGATAAAAACTTTTCACTGCTTCTAGCAACTTACTTCCCACACCATATACTCTTAATACCTTCCACAGAGCATCTCTATCAACCCTATCATAAGCCTTCTCCAGATCCATAAATGCTACATACAAATCCATCTGCTTTTCCAAGTATTTCACACTTACCTTCTTCAAAGCAAACACCTAATCCACATATCCTCCACCACTTCTGAAACCACACTGCTCCTCCCCAATCTGATGCTCTGTAAATGCCTTGACCCTCTTGATCAATACCCTCCCATATGATTTCCACGGAATACTCAACAAACTCATACCTCTTTAATTTGAACACTCACCTTTATCCCCTTTGCCTTTGTACAAAGGCACTATACATGAATTCTACCAATCCTCAGGCACATCACCATGAACCATACATACAATGAATATCCTCACCAACCAGTCAACAACCCAGTCACCCCCTTTTTTAATAAATTCCACGGCAATACCATCCAAACCTGCCGCCTTGCCGGCTTTCATCTTCCACATAGCTTTCACTACCTCTTCTCTGTTTACCAAATCATTCTCCCAGACCCTCTCACTTCACATAGCACATCGACAAAAACACCCAATATATGCCACTCTATCATCACACACATTCAACAAATCTTCAAAATACTCACTCCCTCTCCCTCTCAATTCACTACTATTTGTCATTATCTCACCATTTGCCCCCTTCAATGATGTTCCCATGTGTTCTCTTGTCTTACGCACTCTATTTACCTCCTTCTAAAACATCTTTTTATTTTTCGATAAAATTTAATGATACTCGCTCACCCTAACTCTCATTTGCCCTCTCTTTTACCTCTTGCACCTTTCTCTTGACCTCTTGCCTCTTTCTTTTATACATCTCCCAGTCATTTGCACAATTTCCCTGCAAAAATCATCCAAATGTCTCTCCCTTCTCTTTCACTAACAATCTTACTTCTTCATCCCACCACTCACTACCCTTTTCAATCTGCCCACCTCCCACCTTTCTCATGGCACAGGCATCTTTTGCGCAAGCTATCACTGCTTCCCTAAACACATCCCATTCCTCCCCAACTCCCCTTACGTCATTTACTCTCGCCTTTTTCCATTCTGCACTCAATCTCTCCTGGTACTTCCTCAAACAAGTCTCCTTTCCAAGCTCACTTACTCTCATCACTCTCTTCACCCCAACATTCTCTCTTCTTTTCTGAAAACCTCTACATATCTTCACCTTTGCCTCCAGGGAAACTATGCATCAAAAATCAACAAGAAGTGGAAAAGCCACAGGAAGGAACTTTAGAAAGAAAAAATTTGTGTCATACCCTATTAAATGCTTTAGTCAAGGGCCATGAGAAAAGAACTGCCAAAGTCCTGGAAAAGAGACAACCAGATATGGGTCACACTGGAGAAAGAATCACTAATTAACCCTGTACTGTGAAAGTCATGCTGGTGAACTAAACAAGGTGGGATGATTTTTGAAAGAGAGAAGAGGGAACCAGTAGACTTGAAAATGCCATAAATGATAAATAAATTGAGTTAACTGAAGTTGAGTGTAAGGATGAGTGATTAATCAACAGAGGAAGTTAGATCATTTAAGTATCTGGTTCAGTATTATGAAAACAAGGAACAGTAAATGAAGATAAACAGAAGAGAGCTGTCCAAGGGAAAAAAATGAATAGATCCATGAGAAGAACAACTAACAGGAAATGTGACCACACATGTATAAAAAGGACCAAGGTATGGCACAGTTCCAATACTCTAAACATAAAAGTGTGAAAAATGGACATGAACAGAGTAGACAGTTCTGATATTCAACCCATGGAAATGAGCACTTTTAAGAGTGCTTGTAGTACAAGCCAACATGACAGAGTGAATAATGTTGAAATTTACAACAGATGTAGGTGTGTCAATTACAGGAAGAAATGGTGTGGTATCTCAGGATGGATTTAGGGAAATACACTCATGTGGTTTGGTTATGAGGAAAGGATGCTTGATGACAGAGCAGTATCATAAACAAAGGGGAGCAAATCAGAAAGAAACAAGAGGAAGGGAAAATGGTTAGCTTTCTGGAAGGGATAAGAGAATATTTGGAAAAAGGCCCAGGAAAGCGAGTGAATGATAAATCATGCTCACAAGGTGTGTTAACATTAGGCAAACTAAAGGCTAATCTGCCATCACCACCCACCAAAGGTTCCAGCGACAGAAAGATCTTAAGAGACGGATGTCACTCAAGCAGCCCTTGAACACCTTTTATGGGGTTCTCACCACTTCAAGGCCACACTCCACAAGAAAGCTTGGTTAAAGAGGGCTCCTTTGGGAAATGAATGCCATTAATGATGCTGTACTCATTTCTGTACACTCATGATAGAGCCCACTGAAGGTGACTCATCACTCACAGTGTTACCACTCACAAGGAAATTCAACAAAGAACACCAGTGTCTGAGTTATAAACAAGTAAATAATAAAAATAATAAGCATTACCGATTACTACTTCTATGAGTAATCCCAGTTTCTACGTCCATTCCCCCATGCTGCCTCTTCTTTCTCTTGCTGGGGTGGTGATCTGATGACCCTGAAGACTGCTCAGACACCCCTGAGTCACAGGTTTCATATTCTGCTTCAGACTGAGATTCCTCCCGCTCTGAAAGGCTTCCTGTTGATATTTCTTCCTCCTCTGGAAGTAGGTTACTTAGTATATTAGCACATCTTAAATACTCCACTACTTTTACTTCAGCAATACACAGTATTTCATGCTTTTTTCTCATTTTCTTTTTATAGGATGTTATCCTCATGCACTTAAATTGTCTCCTAAATATGTTATGTTCTCCATTACTACCTACCTTATCTAATTCTAATCTATTGACTTAAATTCACCTTAATTTGTCAAAAGAAGCATTCAAAATTCAGTGATAATTTATAACAAAACCATACAAAAAAAAAGTATATATATGTGTCGGAGGTGGAGGGAACGAGGAGAAGAGGGAGACCGAATTGGAGGTGGAAAGATGGAGTGAAAAAGATTTTGTGTGATTGGGGCCTGAGCATGCAGGAGGGTGAAAGGAGGGCAAGGAATAGAGTGAATTGGTGCGATGTGGTATACCGGGGTTGACGTGCTGTCAGTGGATTGAATCAAGGCATGTGAAGCGTCTGGGGTAAACCATGGAAAGCTGTGTAGGGATGTATATTTGCATGTGTGGACGTATGTATATACATGTGTATGGGGGTGGGTTGGGCCATTTCTTTCGTCTGTTTCCTTGCGCTACCTCGCAAACGCGGGAGACAGCGACAAAGCAAAAAAAAAAAAAAAAAAAAAAAAAAAATTTTGATAAAATGAACACCATATCCTTAGTACATCATCTGAAACTACCTCTCTCTCCAAAGCAATTAATCAAAGACAAATAGTCTCAGTGCTTTTTTCTGTGGTCACAGGTACCTTATGTGGCAATCAGTTATAGATATGAGTAGCAAAAGGGCAAGGACGCATACCTCCCTACAAATAAAATTTTAGCGTTGCCTCTTCATAATTTATTGCTAGCGATGTAAATATCCATAACTAAATTGTGCAAATAATGTTTGTTAACGTTTCCCTACCTTCCATTTCTTTCTCCTCATCCTCGTGTGACATTAACCGAGGCTCTCTAAGTTCTTCATGTAGCTGATCCATAAAGTATCGCAGAAACTCTTGAGAATCCTGTTGCGTATATCCTCGAAACATTGGGTACAACTGCAAGGAAAGAGGTAAAAGGAACAATGACAATTTCTCTTAATCTTTAAATATACAGCAAAATCCTAACTTCACATACCAGATCTCCAGAACTGTGCTCTCCATGTTGTACCTTTGAGTCCTGTTAATTCATTTCAACTGTCTCCTGAACTAACCTACATCCACAAAATTCTGAGACTGTTTTTCACATGAATGCCATGGCCAGCTTTAGTGAAGTTGCACCAGGAGCAAACAAAACAGCCTCATTTGCCCACATTCATACTCTAGCTGGCTCATCAAAAACATACTCTCTTCATCACCACAGAGGTCTTAAGTCACCCCTTTTAATCCCAGACATACATGAGGACAACCTGCACTCTCTTGCCACTGATTGAACAACCCTATACTCAACAAAACTCTAACTATACTGGGCATCACATATAACAAACACATGACATTCACTCTCCATGCCACAAATATCACCATAAAGGATATACACAATCTTAAGGCCCTCATAACACTGGCCTGCACCAGTTTTGGAAAAAGAAAAGAATCAATCCCTTTGTATCCTCTACAACAGTTTATCTGGTTCATCATAATCTATGCCTCACCTGCCTGGTTGCCTACCATGTCAATACCAACATAACAAAACTATAAAACAAACCAGATAAGGTTCTCAGAACAACCTCTGGCTGCCTAGCCACAAAATCATGAAACATCACCACAAAACAAAAATAATTCTAATACAATATGCTCAGCACTTCTATCTATATCTCTGACATCTGTTCCCTCTGGGAACTCCCATCAAGGGGTGACCAGAGCAAAAGAGTCTCTACTTATCCCTGTCCCTATATGCCTCCCTAGCATAAACCATTCCATGCATTCTTCCACTATTTCTCTCCCTCCAGTATTCCTCCACCCTATTTGCCCATGTCACAAATGGTCTTCCACCCACACCATTCCCTTTAATTGTACAATCATACACTCTCCTTGTAAACTCACTGTCTTGCACCAGACCCTTCCCATCCAAACCACACCATCAAAAACCCTCAGGAAGATGCAAAAAATTAGTAAGCAGACATGGTAGAGCTTCTGCTATACTGCTTGACAAGGTTTAACTACAAACACTGTCTAAATATACAATACATTCCAAATTCGGGATATCACATGTTCTAAAAAGCATATCCATAGTTTTTGATGAGTGAGTTTTTAGTAGAAAAGTAAGACCCAAGTGTAAGCTGAAAGGGATGATGGATCTGCATCCACACTGACTAATGTCACTATGGCTGTTTAATATATCTATAGACTGGGAGGTAAGCAAAGTAAGAGTCTTAGAAAGAGGGGTAGCCTGGGAGGTGAATCAGTTGCTGTATGAAAACAAAACAGATCTAGTGGCATCTTCAAGTGACAAGCAGGAGACAGAATCACAGATATAATCATATTGTTTGCCTTTATCCATTCCCAGGGCCACCTCACCCTACAGGAAATGGCATCACCTAACCAAATTGGAGGTGGAAGGATGGAGTGAAAAAGATTTTGAGTGATCAGGGCCTGAACATACAGGAGGGTGAGAGGATGCAGAGAATAGAGTGAATTGGAACAATGTGGTATACCAGGGTCAAAATGCTTACCTGTTTAAAACCATGATACAAAAGAGAGGGTGTGACAAAACTTGGTCTTTTTTTGTGCCACATTTCAATCATTAATCTCTGAAATGGTCTTGCTAGGCCAGGTGTTTTTCTATCAGTGCGCAAGAATGCTGGACACTCAATCATAAACTGAGCTAGAGGAACAGAGTTACTCATGGCCTGAAGAGCAGAGTTCATGTAGCAAGTTAAGCCTAAGTTGCGGAGGCCAACTAACCCTGAAATAAAATTTAAACTTGTATTAATTTTACTGCCATTATGATACAGTACATTTACTTACATGTAATCTAAACTCTATTCTATTCCCTTTAATGGTCATCTGACTACTGGCAGGATGCAAACACACATACAATTCTAAATGGCTAATAGTTGGCAGTGTATACATTATGAGAGCATGCTTAGAACTAGGTAGTATGAAAAAATGTATGTATGTACAGTATATATCATGTAAGTGTGTGTTTGTGATCATCATCATCATCATTATGTAACCCTAAAATGCTGTATGGACTCAAGGAGTTTTAAGGCTTTGCTCTACATAAAAGCAAGGTAAAATGGGCTCCTTCGGGCCAACAAGGTCCTGGAAGACACATAACTCTTTCCCATCCACTGACGATGATAAAGCCTCATCAAAAGTTACTTCTCACTTCTAATATTACCGTTTGCAGACAGAATATGTTAACACCTTTGTCTTAATATCTGCATGGTTTTGATGCATTATACATGATTAAAAATGTATGTGTGAAAATGAAACCACTGTCCATCTTTTCCTGATGTTACCATTTCTTCTTGATGCTACTTTGCTGAGGTAAGAAAGGAAATTGGGTATAGAACGTAATATCACCTTTCTGCACCAATACCAGGTATATTAGGGAGAAAAAAAAAAGTAGAAAGTAGTCAGAAGGAACACTGGGCAGGAGCCTCTAGAAACAATGTGCAAGAATTGCCTTCTACCAGTGGTCTCTTCAGCGTGACGTACTAAAGACTAAGAAGTGGCACTAGAGTTCACCAGTTGTGGAGACTCTACCATGGCCAGCCCCTTGAGGGATTTCCAGGAGGGAATGGGCATCAGAGATATAGATAAACAGATAGATAGATGGATGGACAGATAGCACCAATACCCCCTCCTACGGAGTTCCCACAGAGCTGGATGGGATTAAAAGTCAAGAAGCAGTGATAGTGTGTCTGTTTCATGAATGAAGAACACTGCTGAGTAGGTGTTCAGTGTCATCAGTGGTGAAAATATCATCTTAGGAATGATCAGTCTCATGACATGTTGAATCCATGTTTCTAATAATTGAGAGACTGGTGGTGTCCAGGGCATATATGAGAAAATGTAACTCCAATATGTCTGTGGAGTGTAGTTTCTGATATGTGTTGACTGGAACAGAGTTTAAGACAAGTTTATGGGGATGAATGTTTAGTGCTTGTTGAATCATTGTTGTGTGAATGCTTTTTTTTCTAATGTCCTATTTGTTGAGAGAGGGGAGAATTGTGGCAATATTTTACTTAAGTGAGAGGCAGCAGCGAGTTTTTCATTCTCCCATAACGGTGGGTGGGTGGTTATGGAGGGCTTTGGGTGGGAAAAGTGTATTGCTGTTGCAGAGAACTGGGTACTGAACACACTGAAAAAGGTCATGTATTGGAAGAATTTTGGTTTCAATATGTAGGTGCTGAGTGCTTGTAGTTGCACAGTAGCTTATGATTGTCCCGAGAAATCTGTTTTGTTTGTTGTTTGGGTTGTAGTTTTTATGGGAAGGAATTGGAGTGATGAGACATACAGGGGATGAAATGTTGTCAATGAGGCCACCAGGGTACATGAAGAGGTGGATGACCAAGCTGGCAAGGAATGGTTCAGAGTACAAGAAAAATAAAACATGACCCAATGAGTAGTAAACAAATGCTTATACTGTAAACAAGGAGTAGCAATTGCATAATATCAATTTCCATTTTCTTCTTTAATTTCAACTAAACTTGCTGCAAATTGGGATCACCTGTATTGCACATCAACAAAATTTTTCAACTACAGGTGTAAAAAAACAATCAAACCATTTTCATGGTTAATGTGAAGAGGGCAAAAGTGATAAGAACCCCTTAACATCTCAATACACCACCTACATCAACTCAGCACTTTAGAAAAAGGCATAAACTTTGAAAATCTTCTGTACAAACCTCTTGGTTTTACCTCCTCCCCTTCCTCTTCATCATCATCATCTTCTGCACTAGACTGGCTAGGTGTTATAGGCTGAGCCACAGCTACCCCAGGAGCACTGATTGGTCCTCCAAGGTGCTGCTGTTGACCTGGAGGTACACTGAGACTTGCCATTACAGATGAAGTTACCTACAAAAAACAGCAAAATTATGCATCATGATTAGCTTAAACCAAAAAGACACTTCTCTGTAATGTATAACAACATACTGGAAAACTAAAACAAGTGCAGAGTAAACTGTTCCAAGTGTTTCAAACTGCAATCCTGTGATTTCAAAATATTGCCAGTAAGCAAGTCAGACTAATATAATACACTAATATGCAATTCAGTCATTTTATGAGGTAGTGTTATCTATACATTGCTGCACAATAACAATTTCGATGAAAGACAACTTCCAATACCAAGGAGCTTTCTAGGATATATCTACAATAATTTTCAACAATTTCCACAATCAGAAATAAGGGCTATGTTAAACTAAGAATTTGGCCTCTGGTAAACAATTAAACAAATGCCTCAAATCCCAGTTCCCCAATTTCAGTGATGACAGTGAGCATGAACACCAAATATACCATTATGATGCATGTTAACAGGCACTCTTAATGCAAGTGTTGCTGCTACATAGCCACATACTATCTCTGTTCCATATCACAAAGTCAAGAGTCCACAGAATTCGAAAACTCTCACACTGGAGTGTAACCAATATCTGAACCCTTAAGATGCATTGCAGAATTGGAAATATCAATCCAAAAATACATGTGATCAATGTGAACTGTAATGTCATGGATAAAACATGGAAATCCAAGCATCTACAGACATATCTACTACATCCTAAATCATGTCCTCCAAACAATTCAGTCACATTACAGTTCATAATCCACACTTTTTTCTGTCACACCCAACTATTCTCTATTCTACTCTTTCCACCTGTTACCAGATTTCACCTGACAGTGGTTATTCTGCAAGTAAAAATTCACCTTTGGTGAGGCTGTGCCACTGTCAATGGGCAAAAAGGAGTACAATCTCTTCAATGAACTTTTCACCCCAAATGAGTTCATCCTCTCCCTGTTACTGATTGCAGTAAAACCTTGAACCAGCAGAAGCCCCATAAAAGGGATCCTGAGGCTATATGATAAAACAAAATTTTTCCACATATTTCCTACTTTCCCTATAAATGTTGTCATTCAAACCAGATTTCTTCTATCTTCTCAAATCCAATAGCTATCATATGCATATCAGCTAACTACACTGTTCCTATAATCTTATCAGCCTGACTTACCAAATCAAATTAACCATATCAATTCTAACCGTCCTCTTGTACACCTGGGATTCCATACCTAACAAGCCTATTCTGTCTCTGACAAATCCATTCAAGTCATGCAACACAAAGCATTTTCCTGGCTCTACATCCTCTACTGCTCTTTCTCAAAATTCCTAAAAAGTAAATTCAGTTTCCTCTTGTCTCACATTATATGATACATACACAACCAACAATCATTCTGGATCTCTTAAAACTGAATTCTGCAACCAAAATCTTTAACTCATATTCTTGAAATCAACATCTTTCATTAATATTCTAACATCTTTTTTCATATAACCACAAGTACCATCTTGCAAACCTCATTTTACATCCTTCACTCTACTAAGCTAGAAGATCCTAATACATTTTATTTCATCATACTTTGTCGCCGTCTCCCGCATTAGCGAGGTAGCGCAAGGAAACATATACATACCTATACATTTCAAATCCCTGGGGATAGGGGATTAAGAATACTTCCCACGTATTCCCTGCGTGTCGTAGAAGGCGACTAAAAGGGGAGGGAGCAGGGGGCTGGAAATCCTCCCCTCTCGTTTTTTTTTGTTTTTTTTTTCAATTTTCCAAAAGAAGGAACAGAGAATTGGGCCAGGTGAGGGTATTCCCTCAAAGGCCCAGTCCTCTGTTCTTAACGCTACCTCGCTAATGCGGGAAATGGCGAATAGTTTGAAAGAAAAAGAAATATATATTTTTTGCTTTGTCGCTGTCTCCCACGTTTGCGAGGTAGCGCAAGGAAACAGACGAAAGAAATGGCCCAACCCACCCCCATACACATGTATATACATACATCCACACACGCAAATATACATACCTACACAGCTTTCCATGGTATACCCCAGACGCTTCACATGCCCTGATTCAATCCACTGACAGCACGTCAATCCCGGTATACCACATCGATCCAATTCACTCTATTCCTAGCCCTCCTTTCACCCTCCTGCATGTTCAGGCCCCGATCACACAAAATCTTTTTCACTCCATCTTTCCACCTCCAATTTGGTCTCCCACTTCTCCTCGTTCCCTCCACCTCCGACACATATATCCTCTTGGTCAATCTTTCCTCACTCATTCTCTCCATGTGCCCAAACCATTTCAAAACACCCTCTTCTGCTCTCTCAACCATGCTCTTTTTATTTCCACACATCTCTCTTACCCTTACGTTACTTACTCGATCAAACCACCTCACACCACACATTGTCCTCAAACATCTCATTTCCAGCACATCCATCCTCCTGCGCACAACTCTATCCATAGCCCACGCCTCGCAACCATACAACATTGTTGGAACCACTATTCCTTCAAACATACCCATTTTTGCTTTCCGAGATAATGTTCTCGACTTCCACACATTCTTCAAGGCTCCCAGAATTTTCATCCCCTCCCCCACCCTATGATCCACTTCCGCTTCCATGGTTCCATCCGCTGCCAGATCCACTCCCAGATATCTAAAACACTTTACTTCCTCCAGTTTTTCTCCATTCAAACTTACCTCCCAATTGACTTGACCCTCAACCCTACTGTACCTAATAACCTTGCTCTTATTCACATTTACTCTTAACTTTCTTCTTTCACACACACTACCAAACTCAGTCACCAGCTTCTGCAGTTTCTCACATGAATCAGCCACCAGCGCTGTATCATCAGCGAACAACAACTGACTCACTTCCCAAGCTCTCTCATCCACAACAGACTTCATACTTGCCCCTCTTTCTAAAACTCTTGCATTCACCTCCCTAACAACCCCATCCATAAACAAATTAAACAACCATGGAGACATCACACACCCCTGCCGCAAACCTACATTCACTGAGAACCAATCACTTTCCTCTCTTCCTACACGTACACATGCCTTACATCCTCGATAAAAACTTTTCACTGCTTCTAACAACTTGCCTCCCACACCATATATTCTTAATACCTTCCACAGAGCATCTCTATCAACTCTATCATATGCCTTCTCCAGATCCATAAATGCTACATACAAATCCATTTGCTTTTCTAAGTATTTCTCACATACATTCTTCAAAGCAAACACCTGATCCACACATCCTCTACCACTTCTGAAACCGCACTGCTCTTCCCCAATCTGATGCTCTGTACATGCCTTCACCCTCTCAATCAATACCCTCCCATATAATTTACCAGGAATACTCAACAAACTTATACCTCTGTAATTTGAGCACTCACTCTTATCCCCTTTGCCTTTGTACAATGGCACTATGCACGCATTCCGCCAATCCTCAGGCACCTCACCATGAGTCATACATACATTAAATAACCTTACCAACCAGTCAACAATACAGTCACCCCCTTTTTTAATAAATTCCACTGCAATACCATCCAAACCTGCTGCCTTGCCGGCTTTCATCTTCCGCAAAGCTTTTACTACCTCTTCTCTGTTTACCAAATCATTTTCCCTAACCCTCTCACTTTGCACACCACCTCGACCAAAACACCCTATATCTGCCACTCTGTCATCAGACACATTCAACAAACCTTCAAAATACTCATTCCATCTCCTTCTCACATCACCACTACTTGTTATCACCTCCCCATTTACGCCCTTCACTGAAGTTCCCATTTGCTCCCTTGTCTTACGCACCCTATTTACCTCCTTCCAGAACATCTTTTTATTCTCCCTAAAATTTACTGATAGTCTCTCACCCCAACTCTCATTTGCCCTTTTTTTCACCTCTTGCACCTTTCTCTTGACCTCCTGTCTCTTTCTTTTATACTTCTCCCACTCAATTGCATTGAGATGCCACAAGCATCTTTTGCGTAAGCCATCGCTGCCTCCCTAAATACATCCCATTCCTCCCCCACTCCCCTTACCTCCTCTGTTCTCACCTTTTTCCATTCTGCACTCAGTCTCTCTTGATACTTCCTCACACAAGTCTCCTCCCCAAGCTCACTTACTCTCACCACTCTCTTCACCCCAACATTCTTCTTTTCTGAAATCCTCTACAAATCTTCACCTTCGCCTCCACGAGATAATGATCAGACATCCCTCCAGTTGCACCTCTCAGCACATTAACATCCAAAAGTCTCCCTTTCGCACACCTATAAATTAACATGTAATCCAATAATGCTCTCTGGCCATCTCTCCTACTTACATATGTAAACTTATGTATATTTCTCTTTTTAAACCAGGTATTCCCAATCACCAGTCCTTTTTCAGCACATAAATCTACTAGCTCTTCACCATTTTTCATTTACAACACTGAACACCCCATGTACACCAATTATTCCCTCAACTGCCACATTACCCACTTTTGCATTCAAATCATCCATCACTATAACCCGGTCTCGTGCATCAAAACTACTAACACACTCAGCTGCTCCCAAAACACTTGCCTCTCATGATCTTTCTACTCATGCCCAGGTGCATATGCACCAATAATTACCCGTCTCTCTCCATCCACTTTCAGTTTTACCTATATCAATCTAGAGTTTACTTTCTTAGGCTCTATCACATACTCACACAACTCCTGTTTCAGGAGTAATGCTACTCCTTCCCTTGCTCTTGTCCTCTCACTAACCCCTGACTTCACTCCCAAGGCATTCCCAAACCACTCTTCCCCTTTACCCTTAAGCTTCGTTTCACTCAGAGCCAAAACATCCAGGTTCCTTTCCTCAAACAAACTACCTATCTCTCCTTTTTTCTCATCTTGGTTACATCCACACACATTTAGACACCCCAGTCTGAGCCTTCGAGGAGGATGAGCACTCCCCGCATGACTCCTTCTGTTTCCCCATTTAGAAATAATCTTACATGTCATAAAAGATGAGACAATGGAGGATGGTGAAACTTATCGAATAGTCACAAAGATCTCAGAGAGACAACTCAACCACTTGCACAATATCATTCAGGATCCTTTATGCTGAAACAGCAAATATGAAACACTGGATTTCATCTCACAATTTCTTGTCAAAAATCTTTAAACATTGTATAAAGAATCTGGTAAACCTATACCTCGTATCTCAAGGACTGGGTGTATATTACTCACACGTTAGACTTAGTAAATCTAAAACACTGGTTGAAATGATTATATTATATAAGTGATACATGAAATCTGAACAGGTGATGTAAGCAGTAGCTTACCTCCATTTCACATACGTAGCACCATGAACGAAGAGAAGTCAAATTTAAGGTGATACAGTGAGAAGGAAACTGACTGTTGTGGAAGGTTGAATGGTCAGCATGGGCTTCTCCACAGCCAACTCGCATGCATCCGGAATATAAACACAACCTTAGGCTTGAGCCTCCAGCACCACACCATTCACATGTACCCTGAAGTATAGCACAATTGGTACTGTCTAAATATAAGTTTAAGAAAGTTGAGGTTAATTACCTTTATACTCAACAATGAGGATCCACAATTCTTGAAATTAAGCAATGAAAAATTTTTGAAATTTTTTTGGATTTAAGAAATATGGGCCACTGATTATGGTCTGATTATACTGTAACCTTAACTGAATGTTCTGCATATTAGCCTAAAGCAGATTATAAAAGTTGTATGTAATACATTTATATACATATTATACAAAACAACCGATAAACATCCAATAAAATCAAAGAAAGGAACATACAAAAACCTACTTATACTCCTTAAACGTATCATGCTAACCAAAGGAAAACTGGTAAAAACCTATCAAAGTCAGTTGATCTAGCTTCATGCAATGATCTACAATTAGCAAAGCCCATGGTAGATTCATAAACAGAATGGAAAAGCTTTTCCCTTCTGCCTCTTGATATTATATAGAGTTAACACCATCAGTCACTCATGTGATGCACTTATCCACTTTTATGTAAGATTTCTAACTTCTGCATGATGATAAATGTAATATACTTCCTCTTCACAACACTACATCAAACACTATCACTTTCATGTTTCTGGATGCCATTACAATGGAAGAATTATAAAAAATACTTAATAAAAGCACATAGCTTTACTAGTACACATTCAAATTATGAGCACAATGGAACAGGCTATGGCAGCTCATGTTAAACAACATGATCAATTCTGTAATCTCATGCTCCACTTTGGTAGTAATCTTGAATACATTAAATATTGGATTTCAAACTTTAAGGGCTTTAGGAAAACAGTCTTTTTCTATTCTACCTTCACTGATACAGCAATTTCAAATGCACACAAAAAAAATAATGCTTCTACAAATCAGAACAAACTTTGTAAAAACAAAACAAAGAATGGAATCAGTACTGTCTTTAAAATCGTCATTAGATAAAATGGATAATGTACAATAAAATCTGAAGTATGTTTATAATAAACAACTCACAGCAATATAAAAAATTCTGCCACCCTCAATAAGTTTATATGGTAACAGCAACTTATAATATCAAAAGTCAAATCAACATAATACAAAGTGAAACTAATGCATGATTTGTTAAAATGTATCAATGAAAATATCATTCACAAGCAAATACCAGAGGTGAAAGATCATGACACAGTTCTCTAAGCAAAACACCAAAAGCATCAATATGCTTTTGATCTCATCAATTATAAATCCTTATGTAACCTGAAAATATTATAATAAAAAGAAGCATCACAAGTCATATGTATGGACCTTGATACTTTTTGTATCCCATCACTTCTAAGCTTCAAAGGTGCATCAAATCTGTTAACTTTATGTGTAGAATTAAAACATAAATACAGTTTTTCTCAAATTTTTGACTTGAAAGAGAAGACTGAAATTGAATCTAATCTGAAGCACATGAAGTTCCATTTGGGGACATATAAGGATCCTCCTATCTAAGCTTTAAACTGAAGCACTACCATCATATGCAATCTACACCTGAAAGATTATGGATCAATATGCATAAAAACTTGGATTTTGAAATAAGAAAAAATTTCATTATGAAAGTAAAATCAGGAGCAAGGGAGAGAACACTTGCTTCCACAGGAGTCAAAAAACAATTTCTATCATTTCTTTCATACTTGTTCTCTGTTTCCTGCATAAGTAAGATAGTGTCAAGCACAGATGAAGAGGTGCACTCATCCACTCTCTAGTTATCATACGTAATGCACTGAAACCAACACTCCATATTCACAACCAGACCTCACAAACCTTTCCATGATTTCCCCTGACTTATGTCTTGGTTCAATCTGTTGACAGTATATCATCCTCTATACACCACATCACTCGAATTCCCTCTATGCACACCTTACACCCTCAAACATGTTCAGGTCCTGAGTACTCAAAACATCTTTCACTCCATCCTTCCCCTCCACTTCTGATACATATACTCTCTTAATCAACCCTCTCCTCACTCACCACATCCATGTGTCCAAACCAACTGAGCACACCTTAAGCTCTCTCTAAACCATACTTTTCTCATTATCACACCCATCTCTTACCCTATCATTTCTTACTCAATTGACCCTCTTCTATACTTTCCTGTCTTGACCCCATACCTTGCACTTATACATTGTTGGAACTACTACTCCATTAAACAATCCCATCTTTGCCCTTACAAACAAAAATCTCTCTTTCCACACACTCCTCAATGACCCCAGGGCGTTATCCTCCCCTACCCTATGGATCACTTCAGCTTCCACAGTTCCACTCACTGCCATACAATTCCATTCATTGCCATGTCTACTCCAAAGTATCCAAAATATCCCCCTTCCTCCAGACTAACCTCTCTTCAAACTTACAATCCAGGTACCTCATCTCTTTCCACTACTAAACCTGATAACCTTGCTTTTATTTACATTTTCTCTCAACTTTTTCCTTTCACATCTCCCAAATAAGAAAAATCATTATGATTAAAAGAATACACCTAATATCAGATACAAAAATTAATCATATCGACACAACCATACCTCTCTTTTCTCTGCTAGAAGTCTGGCACTGAAGTTTTTGTCTATGATATACTGATGAGGACAAGGGGCACCCATGGTGATGGCTGGCCATTAACAAGTTCTCCCAGCCTCTAACTGTTAAAAAATATAGTTGTTTAAAAATCGAAGTGCATCTCAGAAGAACTGTAAACACTTTTAGTTGATGTGCATTTAAGACATTTCACATATTTCATAAAAAAATATGTATAACCAATATGACATACTTTGCTTTTAATTCTGGTTCTCATAACCCACTGTTACTCATTCAGTAATCTAATGCCACAATGTGTACACTGTATTTCCTTTCAAAAATTTCCAGAAGTTCATTGGATTGCAAAAAGAAACTGTACCCATTCAGAAAAAAAGAATACGATAAAAGACTACAGAAGAGTGTAAATTCAAGTGCACAGGAGTTACTGTACTGCGATTTCCAAGTTAAAGGTAAAAGAATATAGGGTAAACATATGAGACATGGTTATGTGGTTGAATAATGTATATATGCCAAAATGGCCATTCAGTTGACCCTTTCACAAAAGCAGTTGTGATATCCACTGTATGCTGTGTGCAAAATAATCTTAAATATTCAAAAAATATATCAGGTTTGACATTAACTAAAACACTAAAAAAAAAATATCTATAGAAAATGATATATAACTCAACCTATTCAAATATTTATGTGATACATATCTTTTAGTTTTTGCTGCTCTGCCGCTAAGCATTTGAGCTATTCCAAGGGTGCTGTCAGACATACAGTGAGATCTGGAATAATTTTGGAAGTGTTTTTGTCATACATAAATTTAATTACTTAGGATTTTCAATGTTATCATGTCTTATCCTGTAAGAGTGTCACAGCTTTTCAAACTATCACAAAATGCAAGGGCACACATCTCATACACATCTTAACATTTCCAAGTACACTGACAAGTTATGTAAAAAATTTAGGATGCAGCATCTGATAACAATGCTTGGAATGCCACTACAAGCATTAATGGTTGTTGAACAAGGCAAATGCGAATAACTCAAGGACTTTCCCTTGAACACCCTCATCACAGTAAGCAGAAAAAAATATCAATGGGACATATATGACCCAACCACAGTGAATGTGGTCAACATCTTACATGGAAAATTATATTGGCAGTGCTTGACTAGGATATCTAGAATTACATTGGCTGCATCCATATGCAGAGAAAATAAGCTAAAATTAAATGGAAAAAAATATTAAGAAATGGTCTCTAGTCATGGAATCATTGTAAATAAGAAATCTTAAGACTTGAACTGCCTTATCTTTAATTCTTCCTGTTTTTCTTTTACCAGCTCACAAATTGTGTGATTCATTTTTGTCAACCTAATGTACATCTCTAATTACCTGCAACTTCATCTATCTATCAGCATTATTGGTCCATCCCAATTCCATGAAATGAATCCAGTACATATAGCCTCCGAAAATCACTCACACACACATGGTCTTCTTTCAATATAACCCTCATGACCATTCCTTGACAATGAAGTCAATATTTACTAAAAAATACTTGAACAAAATCATTCTAATACTAAAAGATATGTCTATCAAAGAACCTACCTAAACAGGGCACCCAATGGAGAAAAGGGATATTAGGAACACAAAGCTTGAAAACCATGATGAATATGTAATGTAAAAATACTCATACAACCTGAAGTACCATAACTTAACATCTACCAAATTAAATGTAAATGCACACCGCGAACATCGGACTTTGCTAAGAAAGTTTCAACGGATAAAAACACTGAAACTATACCAATGTTACTGTGAACAGTTTCTAATACACTGAAACTATACCAATGTTACTATGAATAGTTTCTCATACACTGAAACTCATAAAAATTTCCAAAACATCCTATGCTAGTGTGCATACTGAAAAAGCAATATTAGGTACATGAATGCAAGTTTTGGAGAGGGGCAAGTATGCAGTCCGTTGTGGATGAGAGGGCTAGGAAAGTGAGTCAGTTGTTCGCTGATGATACAGCGCAGGTGGCTGATTTGGGCGAGAAACTGCAGAAGCTGGTGACTGAGTTTGGTAAAGTGTGTGAAAGAAGAAAGCTGAGAGTAAATGTGAATAAGAGCAAGGGTTGAGGGACAAGTCAATTGGGAGGTAAGTTTGAATGGAGAAAAACTGGAGGAAGTGAAGTGTTTTAGATATCTGGGAGTGGATTTGGCAGTGGGTGGAACCATGGAAGAGGGAGTGAGTCACAGGAGGGGGGGGAGGGCAAAAGTTTTGGGAACGTTGAAAAATGTGTGGAAGGCGAGAACATTATCTCGGAAAGCAAAAATGGGCATGTTTCAAGGAATAGTGGTTCCAGCAATGTTATATGGTTGCGAAGCGTGGGCTATAGATAGAGTTGTGCGGAGGAGGGTGGATGTGTTGGAAATGAGAAGTTTGAGGGCAATATGTGGTGTGAGGTGGTTTGATCGAGTAAGTAATGAAAGGGTAAGAGAGATGTGTGGTAATAAAAAGAGTGTGGTTGAGAGAGAAGAAGAGGGTGTTTTGAAATGTTTTGGTCACATGGAGAGAATGAGTGGGGAAAGACTGACCAAGAGGATACATGTGTCAGAGGCACAGGGAACAAGGAGAAGTGAGAGACCAAATTGGAGGTGGAAAGATGGAGTGAAAAAGATTTTGAGTGATCGGGGCCTGAACACGCAGGAGGGTGAAAGGCATGCAAGGAATAGAGTGAATTGGAGCTAGGTGATATACCAGGGTCAACGTGCTGTCAGTGGATTAAACCAGGACATGTGAAGCGTCTGGGGTAAACCATGGAAAGTTTTGTGGGGCCTGGATGTGGAAAGGAACATGTGGTTTCGGTGCATTATGCACGACAGCTAGAGACTAAGTGTGAACGAATGTGGCCTTTGTGGTCTTTTCCTGGCGCTACATCGCACACCTGTGGGGAGGAGGGGGTAGACATTTCATGTGTGGTGGGGTGGTGACGGGAATGAATAAAAGCAGCAAGTATGAATTATGTATGTGTGTATATATGTATAAGTCTGTGTATGTATATATATGTCTACATTGAAATGTATAGGCATGTATGTGTGCATGTGGGGATGTGCATGTATATACATGTGTATGTGGGTGGGTTGGGCCATTCTTTCATCTGTTTCCTTGCGCTACCTCACTAACGCAGGAGACAGCGATAAAGTATAATAAATAAATATAAACAATAATCAAAAACTGAACCAGTACCTCAAGCTAATTAATCCCCATCTCTTTTTGAAATCATTCAAGAAAAATGAAACATCCTTGACACATTATAAACCCTCCTTACACCATATATCATCCTTATACATTTCATTTCTAATACATTCACCCTCTTCCATGCTCTGTCATCAAGGATTCTTGTCTTGCATCCATACAACATCAATGGGACTACTATACCATCTTTGCCATAAAAGCAAAAGATCCATCTTTTCACAATAACATCCTTTTTTTTTCTATTATACAATAATATCCATATTTAAAAAATCTTTCTTTTACACATGTTCACCATTTCCCACATCAGCAAGGTAGCAGGAACATTAGGTTGATATATTTGATAGGTGTCACTAGAAACATAAGTGGGAGGCTCTGGAAACACTGTGCTTGAGTTGCCCTAAGCCTGTGGCCTGTTTAGGGTGAGGCACTAAAGATTAAGAAGCAGCAATGGAATTCTCCAATAATGGAGACTCTTTTGCCGTGGCCATCCCCATGAGGGAGTTCCCAAAGGGAACAGATGTAAGAGGTTTAGACACCAAAGTAGCATCAATCTTTGTTGTCTGAGTGTGACTGTTTATTGTCATCAAATGTAAATTTCAGTGTGCATGTGTGTTCTCTACTTTCCTTGCACGACACTACATTAATCCATTTTACTATCACTTTTCTAAAAGACACTTAACAAGACTCTAAAGGTAAAAATGAGTTATTTCTGAGGGGAAAATAATTTCCATATCTAGCTAGTGCATTACCCTCTCCCATCCCAA
Organism: Panulirus ornatus; assembly: GCF_036320965.1. Classification (NCBI taxonomy): domain Eukaryota; kingdom Metazoa; phylum Arthropoda; class Malacostraca; order Decapoda; family Palinuridae; genus Panulirus; species Panulirus ornatus. Next base: position 16,671,494 of record NC_092275.1, read on the forward strand.
TGTTAAGGGCATTTCACAAAATGTGGAGGGTTCTCAAGATTGGGGAAGATGTGATAATCATTCTGAAAACCTTACCGAGCAAAAGTAAACTAAAGCTAGGTAAGGTTTTGCTTCAGCTAAATTAAGCTCATGTTTCTTTTTTGGGTAGGGAAAGGAATGCAACAGTAAAAATGAAATCATAAAATTGAATGGAGTGAAAAAAAAAAAAATTTCAAGTTGCAATTATTCCAATATCCATCTAAACCACTTAAACCGAAGTCTTTTTTTATATAAAATGACCAATATGGTAAGGGCAAAACATACCCAAATCAAGGCCATCTCAACAGAAAAATGGTAAAGGAAAAGAATGTAGAAATTAATCATAGCTCCACAAATGTTTGTAGAACTGACTCTTTAAGGAAGAAAGCTTATAGGAGGAGGAAAATACAATAGAAGGAACAGAACTCCATATTCTAATTGTATGAGACATGTAATGCGATGTGATGTGGTTCACAAAATGTGCAATTCAATACAAAATAAGGGTGTAGCTCTTCCTCTAACTCATTCTTAGCCACAGTGAAATCAATAACTTTTAAACTCCTTAATTCTCCATCTTTCAACTTCAACCATCCCTTTCTGTTTACCATGATGTGGCTGCTCTCTCCCTGTTCTACTGTCATCAATTCAACTACAGCCCTAACAAGCAGTCTGAATGCATCCATGCAATTAATCCTTAGATCCTTTGCATATTTTGGATGCTGCTTCCCATACTTTCTGTGTGGATATCAGCCACACAAGGAGACTTATACCTTCTTTTCTGGTATAATAAAACTGCAGAATTTTCTTCCTTCTTTTGTCTCTCTTCCTATTAACATTTCCACCAAACTGAATCATCCACGAATCTCTAAGGAGCTATAATCAATGTCTTCATTCTTTTTCTTTCCTGTGATGTGATGATGAGTAAAAAATCTGAATTCAAAGAACATCCAATGCATTCATACACTGAAAAGAATAAGGTAGAAGCAATCCACACCACCTACAATAAGGCATGCATGAAACATCCAAAATCCCTCGAAAAGTCTTGTTTTACTTAAACATTCAAAACATGTAAAAAGCAAAGCTAAGGTGTATACATATCTATGTAAATGTATAAATTCAATAATCCCAACATACAACTATCTAAAAATCCTTGAAGAACTAAATAACTGCTGCTGTCAAACTTCAATTTACAGGTCAAGAAGAGTGGTGGAACAAAACAATGAAATGAAAGAGGCGTCTCAGAATGACGTGCTACTTTCTTTGTCATACTCCAATACGTTTATTTTCTTTCTCCCCTAACAACTTTGTCCAACTGTTATTCTGCAAGAAAAGTAACTAATCCAATATCAACTTAGTGCAAGGATTGCAAGTAACTACAAAAAAATAATACCTTAATATTTACCATAAGTTTACAGAAAAATTCCCCATAATTTGACTCAGCAAGTTTGTTTACCTTCAGTATCTAACCATCACATGGAAATATTCATAAAACTTGAACATCAAAAACTGCACATGTATCTTCCGGAACATAATACATCATTTGTGGCTTACACTTGTGTTCTAAAGGTTCGTGCATTATATTAACTGCTTCTATACCAGCTACTGAAAAGTCTACGCTATGGGTCCCACATTGCATCACCTCTCCATCAATGGAAAACAAAGCTTGCAAGCACCACCGGTCATGACTCCACTCAAACCTTCACTCCACGTTACTACACCTGCATCATACAATATCTCTCCGGCATTATATCATATCAATATCATATACTGTAGGGTTAAATGACCAGTTATTAGACTACTGAAATCTTACCTTGGTAGGGCAGACGACATTTCTGAAAAATAAGACTCCATAAGGGAAATACACCAACAATAACGTCGCTGACAAAAGAGCATCGCTAATGCCATCGAAACATATAATATGTCCGTTGTAGTTCGGTTCAAAATCTCGATCGTCATATAGAAAATTTGAACCTTATTTACATCCCTTCATGAAGTTTATATCGTACTAGCTGTCATTTGAAAGATTTTTTTTCCCATGATAGTTATATCACCACGGTTATCTGGCTAAGATAAGGGGTATCACACCACGTAAAACATGTCAAAAGTTTCAATTATGTGAATTGGGGAGCCTGTCCGAACGATATATTACAGATGGAGTTTCCAGTAGCACTTTTGAATTTATAACATATAATAAAAAAAACAGGTTTACAAGGTACTCGTTCGGCGAGACTTGCAAATACGAATATGAACTTTGTGAATTGCATATGAATAACCAAAAGTTATTGGTAACTTATAATTGAAGGAAAACAACTTATCTAAAGATAGTACATCACACAGTCAATTAGATGACATACTCGAAAAAAAACTGGGTAATTATTTATCAGTTACGACCATCGATTCAAGAAAAATAATACAATATGAATAAATTCAGTTTTGCAGCTTAGTATAATAAAAGTTTAAAATGCACTTAGACACCAAGCAAGGAATAATAGCAACTGGAGAAGGCAACCCCCCCTCCCAACAACAACAACGCCAAAATGCAAGACACACTAAAAGACATTTGCATAGCATAATCTTCGTTACATAAAAATATGATTGCATGAGCCACTCTTTATGTCCATTTAAATTGCAATCCCTGCTTTGATAATTATGTAACGTTTCGTTAAGTGTACATGTCTAATCTATAGGATGTAAGGATTGAGTCAAGTGTCAGAAGTACGAGTAACATAACAATAATTATACTAACATGACTAAGTTCTGTGAATATATCCATTTGGAACTGCTGGAGGACGAACGTTAAGAGGTGACGATGGAGCGGGAAATTTGAATGTCGTGACGTCAGAAACATGTGACGTCAAGAACGTGACGTCAGTGGCTGGTTGGTTACTTGCGATTTTAGGTTAACTAAAGAATTAATTAAGGTTTTCAAGTTGGATATCACTTTCTTCTTGAATACACGAATCTCTTTCAAGTGTTCAAGATAATTCAAAGACAATATTCACTCCGAGTCACTGATTGTTTCCAGTTATTGGTTTAGTCCTGCCTCCGACAGAGTGTTGCGCCACAATGATGCCCAACGGAATTGTGCGCAGTATCCCAGTCATGCTGCGCGAACCACTTGCGTGTAATGATTCGAGATGCTGGACTACAAAGCTTCGTTTATCTTTACTGACCATTGACTAGTGGTAAAGGTTTCGGAGACGAGGAATTTGAGTATCAGGGTGACGCTCCACTCATGTGTCCATGAAAACTAAGTAAACATTGCATTGTAAGCGTAGATAAATTGCGACCTTCGGGAAAAAGGAATATGAAGCCATTTTTGGCTCTTTTGATATTCAATTTTACAGTGCATATATTTATATTCAGAGCATACGAGTTTATGCAAAGACACTAGATTCGGGATATGTTCACCAACATGGTACCCATCAATATCTTTTTCCGTAGTTCCTTAACCCATCAACCTCTCCTGCCGTTACCCTAGACGTAATTCTTAATATTCATTGTTTTATGTTTCCTAGTTTCTCATGATCTCGTGCTGATCCGCTTCAACATTATTAACATGAGCAAATGTTTAATGAATTCGAAGACGAAGTTTGCCGATGATTCTTCTTCAAAGGATATTTATGTTACCTGAAGCGGGCTGATTAAACTAGTAATGTCTGGGTCTTAAATACAGTTTTCAATGCATTTCTCAACAATTTTTCTACTATTTGAAGGCAGATTTGAGGTTGATGAGTTAATGATCAAATTTCTCCACACTTTAATATGGAATGAATGATGCCAAGTATTCACATTTCTTTGTTTATGCTGATTTGTGCATTCTAATAACCCTTTGATGGGCCTCCTGCTGTTTCAAGGCTGCACTATACCAAGAGTCAATGAGACGGACTCCTTTTAATGGAGAATTTCTTATTTTGAATCAAAAATTCCCTAGACACTGAACTCCTTTCCTACCACTGTTGATAACACAGCCTCATCAGAGACTTCTCGTTCGAGGTGAAACTCCTTCCAGGAGGAATCAAGTGCCATATATATATATATATATATATATATATATATATATATATATCGAAAGAAATGGCCCAACCCCCCCCCCCCCATACACATGTACATACACACGTCCAGACACGCAAATATACATACCTACACAGCTTTCCATGGTTTACCCCAGACGCTTCACATGCCTTGCTTCAATCCACTGACAGCACGTCAACCCCTGTATACCACATGACTCCAATTCACTCTATTTCTTGCCCTCCTTTCACCCTCCTGCATGTTCAGGCCCCGATCACACAAAATCTTTTTCACTCCATCTTTCCACCTCCAATTTGGTCTCCCTCTTCTCCTCGTTCCCTCCACCTCCGACACATATATCCTCTTGGTCAATCTCTCCTCACTCATTCTCTCCATGTGCCCAAACCATTTCAAAACACCCTCTTCTGCTCTCTCGACCACGCTCTTTTTATTTCCACACATCTCTCTTACCCTTACGTTACTTACTCGATCAAACCACCTCACACCACACATTGTCCTCAAACATCTCATTTCCAGCACATCCATCCTCCTGCGCACATCTCTATCCATAGCCCACGCCTCGCAACCATACAGCATTGTTGGAACCACTATTCCCTCAAACATACCCATTTTTGCTTTCCGAGATAATGTTCTCGACTTCCACACATTTTTCAAGGCTCCCAAAATTTTCGCCCCCTCCCCCACCCTATGATCCACTTCCGCTTCCATGGTTCCATCCGCTGACAGATCCACTCCCAGATATCTAAAACACTTCACTTCCTCCAGTTTTTCTCCATTCAAACTCACCTCCCAATTGACTTGACCCTCACCCCTACTGTACCTAATAACCTTGCTCTTATTCACATTTACTCTCAACTTTCTTCTTCCACACACTTTACCAAACTCAGTCACCAGCTTCTGCAGTTTCTCACATGAATCAGCCACCAGCGCTGTATCATCAGCGAACAACAATTGACTCACTTCCCAAGCTCTCTCATCCCCAACAGACTTCATACTTGCCCCTCTTTCCAGGACTCTTGCATTTACCTCCTTTACAACCCCATCCATAATATATATATATATATCATAATTTCCTGCAGTTTCTTACGTTAGCTAGGTAGCGCCAAAAGGGGCGAAAAGACTTCATTCACTCAATCCACAATTGAGTAGTCAACAATGCACAAAAGCCAAATTTTCATGTAAATATATGAGATCATTTTTGCTCATATAAACTACACTTTACAATGAACATGAAAACGTGCTGTACTGCGTACTGGAAAATATGACTTCGACGTAAAGCTACATCGTTTTCAAATGACGCAATTCTGTTATAGCAATGCTAAATTCAAATGAGTTATATAACTAGTTATACATATATGGCAGTTCTTTGTAACCTTCGACGGAGAGATAAGTTTTATCAAAATAGTTTGTATAAGGTCCTGAAAAATCGGTACGGAGGGCTTCCATATATGTCGACTATAGTGCAACGAACTTGGGATCCTTGATATTTACGATTACCCGAAAGTCAATATTGGCTTGTCAACTGAGTCCCAATTTATTGTTCTTGTGTTAAGCGTGTCTTTGCGGCAATGAAGTAATACTCTGTGCTCTGCTCTGACCCTGGAGCATATTAAATAAAAAAATGTTTCCATTACATTGTTGGTTATGGCCACAGAGGAAAGTTTCGCTTAGTAATCTAAATTCAGAACCCGAGCCTACGTTCATGGTTTCCCTTCATAAAATCATCAGAAAAATATACAGCTTTAGATGTCAACAATGATTAAATGTAGAAAGAAAGATATCTATTATTTTCGTACTTGAATTAACTTACAAAGTGATATCAACAGTATGAAATAAAAATCTGAATTAGAATTTAGTGGCTACTTGAACGCGCTCAGAGCAGCAGTGTATTATTGCAGCTCATGCTCGGCCAGTACAAGAGTGAGTTGGGAAGATTTCTCGGTCAAAATGGTGAATTAAGAGTACCTGAATTAACTCCTCCGCATTGTGATGAGGCAGACGGCAAAGGGATATGTATTGGAAGTCGATCGTTACTTGGAAATATGGTCTCTAATTCCCCTAGCCTTTAAACCAGGAATGTATCATAGACCACATAGGTCTACAAATTTCGTCATTTACCGTTATTTCATGTAAAGGTCTTTAACTGAACTGGTTCTTGCGAATCTTGAACATATTGGTGAAATAATTGTTATCTATGAAGACGCTTTGAAGAGCAAACACAAAGACTGCCACTTAATTTTAAAAGTTGAAAAGGACTTTCCCTGCCCCTCTATCTTAAGATTAGCATAAGAGAGTTTATTGGAGTCACTTGCTCTTATGTCTGAAAAAATACTATATATATATATATATATATATATATTTTTTTTTTTTTTTTTTTTTCTGACTGTATGACCAACTTGGGAATCTCAGAAGTAACATCTATGGGGTAAATCGGTAAACCCTCAAATGAAGTGGAAGAAAAACGTGAGGAATTTGATGTGCAGGGAAAGTTTTGGGTTGAAAGTCAAGCTAATCAGGCTTACCTAACCTCCAGATGCTGAGTTATGACCCTAATGCAGGGCTATCTCTCCATAATCCAGAGATGGGTGTTAATTTGCAAGTCATGAACAGACAGCCTGGACAGTATGTAGCCATCTTAGCGATGTGTAAAATCAGTTATAGTACACACGTATTTCATGTGGCTGTCGATGTGGAGAAGGTGGCTTCTTCCATCATAATTAATTTTTAAAATGTTTTATATTTTGCCGGTAAACAAACTGGTAAAGTTCCATTATAGGTAAACCAAAGAAATAGCTTCGGAATATGAATGATTTTGTTTTGCTAGGGGTTTGTCGTGTGGTAAGAATAAATCAAGAATGACCATGTTATTTGGAGCATTAATTATTCTGCTGTAAATATGGTGAATTTAACTTCCCCTCGCAACCTGATTTCTTTATGCCAGGTAAAATATTTGGTAAAAGTCCACTTTAACTCCACATTGCTACAGTATTATTATTGGATATTAAGTGATTAAACTGTTTAAAGATTATGATGACTGGTGCAGAGCATGATTTGGAGCATACTTTACTGATATTAAATACAAAATGGTAGTGCATTGCCTCGGGAAGCAGTGAACAGATATGAATGTACTAAAATTTGTTCCTAGAGAGTTAGGCAAAGGTTTCATAGGATCTCTTGATTATTCACATATTTTGATTTTCTATGTTATTTAAGCATGCATTTTTGCTCATCTTCAATTTTGGATCTAGTAATGATATTTTTTGTTATTGGATAAGTTATTATAGAGATGTATACTAACAAGCATTTCTTTAAAAAAGTTTAAAGTTGTGCCCAACTTTTTAGTGGCATATAGCTTATAGAAGTTGGTATACTTAAACATTGTTTGCTGAATTGATTATCTTCTTAAGATATGACATAATTATTTTTCCCCTGACTTAGATTTATAGAGAAACCAACAAACAAGTCTAACCAAACAAGAAAAGCAAGATAAGGAAAGGAAGGGTACATTAGTTAAACTCATTGGAACACAAGGAGGATTTAAATCAATAATAAGAAGAAACTCAAGATTGTCAGTATCCATCACAAAAACAAGACAACGCCAAAATGGTCAGTCATAAATAAGTCTCATGTCAAAGAGATCAGCATGATACAGTATTTTTGAAAGGAAAGATGTTTTTATGCTGTTTCTAGGATGTAAGATAACTTTGTGCATTCATGCAAGCGATTGTTAACATAATGACAGCACATTTCCACACTTCATAATATGATGCATGATGTAAGATATTCTTTTACATCATAATACCATACTCACCAGCACAAGTTTCAGGCAAGAAGAATCCCTTAGTGTCTTCTACAAACAATCCATCCACTCCATCCTAAACTGTGCCTCACTCACCCAATCATCCACCCTTTCAAAAGCATTCATAACAAAACTACAAACCACAGAGCACTGAGAACAATCATTGTTCACATAGCAACAACAGCTATATGTTATCTTAACAAAGCAGAAATACTGCCAATACAATCCCACCGCAACATGCTTGGCACCTAACTCCATGCTATAGCCTTACCTTCTTACACCCAAGCTACTTTATCCTTCATCTCTCATGTAAAATTATAAGCTCGTTATTACCTCGCATTTGAACAACCTCAACTTACAGACACCCTACCCTCACTAATCTCCCAACTGACAAAACATATTCACACTAATGACTCAACAAGTACAAACCAACCATTTTCCAAATACAGTCATAAACTCTGCCAGACATATACTCATCTGAAACAGCACTTTCTACACAATGCGTCACTTTCTGTTCAGTGCATAGGACACCACCAATCTCTCCAACATTACAAACGAATTTAATGTCATAAGATTCCTCATGCCCAAGATACAAATTCCACCCCAAAACACTGAATACCAGCGGCTCAGTCACCCTGGAACAACAATGACTTTAATTCATATTTAAATAAAGCATGAAATGAATCATAAAGTGCAGGTTGTCATTTGAGTTATCAGAAATTAAGCTGATATCTAGTTAGCCAACAAGTATAAAAATGTTCTCTGTTTTCTTTGTGAAGTACATTGTTTTCCAAGATTGCTGAAGGGTCCACTGTAGCTCTGACATCAGTATTTCTAGAGGAACACAATGTCTCATATATACCAGACGAAATAATGTGCCAATCCTCCCATAACCCTTACCAGTTATCTTATTGCCTCCTGGACTGCCCTCTTTGTAAGACATGCAAGTCAAATCTTTAAATTGTCATGGTTCACCAATAATATCATTGTTCATGTTGTATTGATGGTAAAATTATATAGTCCTTTTGTGAGATGCTAAATTCTTTTCACTTTTAAATCATTATTGATTGTTTTAAGAATGTCACTCATAAAGTCTCCCTTTTTAAATGTAATGGCAGCCTCCTTGATGAGAATGGTTTAATTGTGTTTTAATTCTTTCTTTAATACAGTTCAGCTTCAGTATGTTTGGAGAGCCACTGCAGCCCCAGCCATTCAATACCCATTACCGATGCTATTCTGTATCCATGTTTCCAGGAGATAAGCAAGCTGTTGAGAACGGTGGCAAAAGTAAGTTCGAAGTGCATCAAGGCACTGTTGTACTTATCTGAATCTGACAAATGGTTACAGTTGCCCTTTTGCTTTACCTAAACATTTGCTTTGAACTATATATCATACTGGCAGCCTAATAATGATAGTATTATGGCTGCTGAATCCATGCATACAATATGTTATTTTCACCTTTCTTTTCACTGACTTTAAATAGCCATTTTCCCCTTTGGCAAAGTAACAGCATGTGCAAGATTTAATGTTTTTTCTTATCAGCGATTCTAGTTTTTGGTAAGCATGAGATGATTAACCTCATTGTTAAAAATATTCACTTCAAGAAATGCTTCTGTGAATAGTCAAGCCGTCAAAAGGAGTTCCCTTGTTTCATAAGTGTAATTAATATTATGAAAATAATATTACAGCAGTCATAAATCTGTTGACTCATTTTTTGTTAAAGTTCCCTGAGTATTTCATCTAAGTGCACCTTTGGTACCTTTACATACACAATTGTCATCTCATGTATATTTATTTTCAGTCATAATGCCACCTTCAGCCCTAGACGTTCTGACACGACTCAATATTGTCTACCCAATGTTATTTAAACTGACAAACCAGCGTGCAAACAGACACACCCATTGTGGTGTCTTGGAGTTTGTGGCAGATGAGGGAAAAGTTTATATTCCCTATTGGGTAAGTAATTCCATGACAACAAAGAAATCGTTTACTGTACAAATATGAATCAATTACTACATTGCAAATTAAAAGGTTCTCTTGAAATCCTGTAACTTATTTTATTCATAACGTTACCAAGGTATTATTATTATTATTATTATTATTATTATTATTACTATTACTTGAAATATGCCTTTTATTATTTTTATTTTGCTTTGTCGCTGTCTCCCACGTTTGTGAGGTAGCGCAAGGAAACAGACGAAAGAAATGGCCCAACCCACCCCCATACACATGTATATACACACACGTCCACACACGCAAATATACATACCTATACATCTCAATGTACACATATATATACACACACAGACGCATACATAAATACCCATGCACACAATTCACACTGTCTGCCTTTATTCATTCCCATCGCCACCTCGCCACACATAAAGTTATTAAAGTTATTAAGTTATGCTTGTTTTACATATTGCACAATGAAGCTTCTAAAAATGAAAATTGCATTATACTAAATATATATATAAACATGTATATTTGTTATTTTTCCTCCTTGTAAATTAGATTACAAGTGTTATCAGTTAACTCTGGAATAGCTTATTCATATAACAAAAGGAGACAATCACAAATAACAATGAAAAATATATTATGTCCATCATACAACAGTAACAAAATTATTGAGATTCCTCTGTTGACTTACTAATACAGTGCAGCAGTTTTTAATATAATGCAAATGTAGAAAGGGTGGGATGATTTCAATTGACATGAACTTGCTGTATAAAGTGTGCTTCATCCATTTCATTAAATGAGTGGAGTAATGATAATAGGTAAATTAAAACTATACTTTCTGTACCTGCATGACAAAGCTAATGTAGGAAGATTAATATGATCTATGAGTAATAAAAAAAATTTCCTTGTACAGATGATGAGGAACCTCCTGCTAGATGAAGGTGATCTTGTACACATCAAATCTCAGTCTTTACCTGTTGCCACCTTCTCCAAGTTTGAACCTCAGAGTGTAGAATTTTTAGACATCACAAACCCAAAGGCAGTCTTGGAAAATGCCCTGCGTAATTTTGCTTGCTTGACTGTGGATGATGTTATTGCTCTCAACTATAACGACAGAATATATGAATTGAGAGTTTTAGAAGTAAAGCCTGGAAATGCCGTTAGCATCATTGAGTGCGACATGAATGTGGAATTTGCCCCACCAGTGGGATATCAAGAACCAGAGAGAATGGACAGTGAGGCATCCATAACTGAAGATGATAAAGAGGAAATGATGCCTGAGCCTGTAGGATTTTACTCCTTCCAGGGCTCAGGAAACAGACTAGATGGCAAAAAGAAGAATTTAGAGTTGTCTCAGGAAGAAGTAATGAAGAGGGTTCTACGGCAAAGAGGAATTCCAGATTATGATTACGAAGTGGGTTTCATCAAATTTTGGAGGAAAGTCCCTAAAGTAAGTGAAACTGAAAATAAAATTGAAGATCAAGAAGAATTTGAATGTTTTCAGGGAAAGGGCACTTCTCTGCGACAAGCAAAATCTAGAAAATAATCTATATTTGTAGATAGTAACTATTCATGTCAAAGCCTCTTTATTATTCTTGAGTTTCTTTTATTTCAGAAATATTTATATTTAATTATATACAGCAAGAGACTTATAGTGTACCTTAACAAGCTCTAGTGGGTCTGTTCCTACCTGAAGCTCATCTTGTGGTCAGGATTACAAAGCTCCTTCACTTTAATTTTACTAACCAATATTTATACTGGAACATTTTTTTTTTATCAACATTGAAGGACTGAACACCAATCATTATTTACTTTAAAGCAATGCAGCCCTTAGACTTCTCTTTTTTGTGAAAACAATTGGTTGTGAAGATATAATAAATTTGTCCATGACATCATGACTGTGACCAACCATGATCAAGCAAGAGGTGTTAGTACAAGTTAATCCTGTTTTAACAGCCAGGTGTCAGAAAATGCTCCCTGCTCACACACACTCCTCTTAATGAGAAAGGAAACATAATGTTCACTAATACAGCTTTTCACTATCAAAAGGATGTAGTTTCCTGAAAAGGATTATTCTTTTTTCTATAATTGCTTTCCCTCTTGACATCATATGTTGCACTTCATTGTGGTCTGCAGTACTTTCTTAACTTCCAGACTATCCTACAAGGATTGCCCTATCTTGTCTGTGTATTCCTACAATTTTGTCTTTTTGACAACCATGACCATTTTTTTTCGGTGTGTGACTTTTTCTCCTTATTCATGTTTGCCAATTGCCTGACTGTCATAGATTCTTCAGAAAACATCTTTATACTTTTTGTTAGGTTGCCATTACTTGAATGGTACCTTATGTATATCAAATCGTTGCCTACAAGATACCAAAAAGTTGTATGCTAGGTTTACTGTTGCATTATATATAAAGTGAACCATTTTCCACTATCCAGCAAGGCATAATTTGTAACTTCACACATCCCAGTCCTTGTAAAAATTAAAATTCCCTCATATTTACAAACCCCTCTATCACATGCATCCTCATTTTGTTCTTCCGCCTCAGTCTTTACCTCTCCTTTCCCCTCTTACCTTGCTATTCATACATCCATTATTTTCATATGATCCATATTTCACACAAACAGTTACTTTCAGTGTTTCATACCTCATTTTGATGTTATTTTTCACTGTCCACAGCTTACACCATCATTTTGTTTTGTGAAACCAAGATTTAAAGCTTGATATTGATACAAGTTCCTGTATACTTTCTCGCTCTTGTCTTTCCTATCTTAATCTTCCATAAACTACCATTAACTTATTCACTATAACCTTGTGGTAGGGGAGAAAGCATTCTACCTCTGTATTCCCTGATCCTCAAAGGATCAGGCAGGGTCATCTAAATGTATGGATGTGACCATGATAAGAGAGGAGAAATAGGAGGTATGATTGAGGAAAGAAACCTGGATGTTCTAGCCGTGGTGAAGCAGATTTCAAGGGTAAAAGGTAGTGAATGGTGGGATGAAGAAGTAAAGCTACTAGTGAAAGAGAAGAGAGGTGTTTGGGTGGTACTTACATGGAAGGAATGCAAATTATTGGGGATGTATAAGAGAAAATGACAGGTCAGTAGGAAGGTGCAGGGGTTGAAAAAGAGCAAATGAGAGATGAGTTGAGTGAGTATCAGTAAACTTTATGGAAAATAAGATGATGTTTTGGAGGTATGTAAAATATGAGCAAAGAGAACAAAAAGGGCTGTTGAATGTGTTTGATGACAGAGTGGCAGATGAAGGGTGTTTATATCCAATCCAGTCATCATCTGTTAATTTCCTTCATCAGAAGTTGCAATATCCCATCCTTCCTTTACCTGTTTTTCCATCTACTTTTTGTTAAAACCCTCACAACTCATCCATAAAGACAGTAAACACATTAAGGGATATAACACTCCAACCTCATTCACACACCACTCTTATTCCTGTTTCTGACATAACATTCATCTTCAACTTTGTAAATTTTTAGCACTTTCTATAGCTCATTTCTGTCATATCTTATCCTATGCTTGATCTGGATCCAAAAATGCGACATTTTAAGATATTTTTTCTTATCCTTTTGGTGCACATTGTCCAGTTCAACCTCGGCATCTTCAAGTTTCTCTCTCGGTGGTCATCACCCTCTTACCCACTAATAAGTTTGAGTTCAGCTTTCTTCTTGATCATGCAGTATATCCCATCTCCATTCCATTATAGGTGCGACCACTCTTACACAAATTAAGAACTTTACAGTCTTACAAAGGTCAATAATTGCATCAATACAGTTCAGTTGCTTAGCACCTTAACCTGTTTTTGGCCTTCATGTATATTACACTTAAAGACGAGTACTATTGCAGCATCTTGCATTGCTCTTCTCTGGATACTAAGTCCGCCCATGGTACCTAACTGTATTTCACCTTTCTTTTTCCAAATTAGATCTCTTCTTATTAGGTCTGCCTTTACATTCTTCCTTTGTACTGTCTTTCCCATTCTGTAAATAACACAGCTTTGCATGCCTCTTTAACTTTTTGTAACTCCATAGTATTTCTTCCATCTGTCACATATGCTCTAGTTTTGATACAAATATGTCATCTTCTTGTAGTGTGTTCTAATACTTCTAAGTTTTTTTTCCACTAAAAATAATCACTGAAATTTCTTCCCATATCTTCATCCAACTTTTTACTATTCAATGCAACATTTCATCTTTGCTGTTTTATACCTTTCTTCCTTTGCTTCAGTTTCATCATTTATCCTTTCCAGGTGTAACAATAATGAATTTCACCTTTTCAGTTACTTCCTTTATTGTCAACACTAAATGCCTGTTTTTCACTGACTGCCTTTATTAATAGAGATATCAGAACTATATAGTTCATATTTTAAACTATCTTTATGTAACTATATACTGCATGCTTAAATAGTAACATGAAACTGTGCTGTTTATTAGTGATTCATTTTTGATGGTATCATTTTACAGCTATCACAATGCTGTCAAGGCAACCACGTATAACATTAAATCATTATTACAATAGTGAAAACTTTATGGCCACTGCTTTTTCATAGTAAAAAGTATATTGATCATGTAAATTTTCAATGTACAATCCATATTTCTGTATTTGTAAGGCTGCATGCCATCAATAAAATTCTAGATGAAATATGTGACATGTTTAATGTCATCCTAAAAATGAAAAGCACCTAGAAACATATTCTCTTTGATGAACTTTTATACTAAAAGTTATAACAAAGAATGCAGGAGACAGTGTGCATTCTAAGCACCTATTCCAAGTGTAAACATGGAAATAGTACATTAGTTTAATCTGGGAACTAAAATCACCAAGAAAATGTTTGGCAGGTGGTCATGAATAAACGTAATTCCTGGAATATGCCATGAAAATAATCAAACATGAGTGATGTTGTCAAATGATTCAAGTCTCAGCCTTAACCATATAAAAGGTTTATATTCAAAATCTCTTAGGTCTGGACTAGTTTATACAAATATAAACTCCATTCTTTAATTAATATTCAGAGACTAGCAAAATCCCACATAAAGTGTGATTTTTTTATGTCACAAGAAAACACTACATTCAGCAAACAGCACAATCAGCTCGTGTTCCATCTGTAATAGGACCTCGAATAAAGGGAAACAAAACTGCTTCATTTGCATTTACAAACCATACGTTACTGCACCAAAGATGACAGCTGACAGCCTTTGCAGTTTTTCACTCAAGTCTGCCATCAGAGCTGTGTTATCAGAAAACAGCATCCGACTTACCTTCCAGGTCATCACCAATCCAAATCACTGCAGATCTGCCCCTCTCCTCAAAATCCATGCATTCACCCTTACCATCCCATCCATAAACAGGTTAAACAGCTATGGTAACATCACTCATTCATGAAACAGAGCCACCCTCACCTGGAGTGATTCCCCCTCCTCTCTTCCTTATCTCTTGATAACACCACATTGCTTGCAGTTTTCAACCAGCACCATATAATTGAAACAGCTCCCTTAAAGCACTTATATCAACCTATCATATGTTAACTCCAGATCCATAAAAGCCACATACACCTTTCGTGAATCTACACTGTTCCTCCCCAGTCTGGTGCTATGTGCATGCCACCACTCTCCCATAAAACTTTGTATACTCAGCAAAAGTATAACTATAATTCATGTATTCACTTTTGTTCTCTTGCCTTTGTACACTGGCACAAACAGGTACTCCACCAGTCCTAAGGCACCTCACCTACAGGAATATTTACTATGAAAACCTAACTAACCAGTCAACTGGTACCACAGTCATCCCCTTTCATAGACATTCAAATGTATTCCTAACCACTACAGCCACATTTCGCCTTTTGAAAGGCTACTAAACCATGTGATATACTTCCCCATCTGCTCCCCTTATTGAATTTCCCATTAGTTCTCTTGTTTTCATCAACAGAATTAAAACAGTAAAATAACAATACCATATTGTAGTAGTATTATGACAATTTACCCTTTAGTTTTCCAATACTCTCTAACACTATCTCTTATTTGCAACACCTTTATATTTCTCTTGACCTCCTGCTGCTTCCTCTTGTATGTCTCCCAATCACTCACACTCCTTCCTTGAAGGTAACACATATACACCTCTCTTTTCTCTTTTGCTAAGAGCTTAACTTCCCCATCCCTCAATCTTTACCCTTCATCACATGTCTATATCCCACCATCCTCATATCACAAACTTCTTCCCTAAATACCTTCAATTCCTCAAGACCCCTAAATGTGTGAACTCTCATCTTTAGCCATTCTTCTTCACCCAGTCTCTCTTGGCATCTCCTCACACAAGCCTCTATTCCAAGCTCACTCACTTTCACCCATGCCATTCCCTCTTTCCCTAAATTTAGCCTTTTCAGTACAAACTTTCACCTTCATCTCCATCAAGAAGTGATTAGATATCCCTCCAGGTGCCCCCCTCAGCACTTGCAAGGTTTTCTCCCTGAAAATCTCAGTCATTCAATTCCTGATGCTACCTTGATGAGGATGGAAGATAGCAAACAGGCATCAATGGAAAGAAAAAAAAATTACACATACCAAACTTCTCCAGCCTGTTTCTGCCTGGTTCTCCTACAGGTAAGAAGGTAAACAAAGCCCCAGGATTGCAAAAGTGTAAAGCCATGGATCAAAGCCTACCAAGATAGTATAGCCATAACAAACAGATGATACAATGGCAAAAATCAATTAAAAGTATGGCTGAAAGTGAGAGGAGATAAAAAAATACAGATAGAGTGAATAAGCTACTGGGTCCTTGGAGTATTTCATGAGAGATGGTACATGGAAGCATTTTGTATGAGAAGGTTAAATGCAAATTAAGATAACTTTTAACCAACTGATTTATCTTATGCAAGGGCAAAAGGTAAATTAAGATAACCTTTCTCCAGATGCTGTAATCATTGTGAAAAGAGTAAAATCTTGAAAGAAAGATATATCATTTCACATCTAATTTATTACCTTGGTAATAAATTAGAATGAAAAATATGAAGATTGGTTGGACATGAATACTAATCACAGTATAAATTTACTCTCAGTCAGAAGAGTCTACCAGATAATCAGAAGGCATTCTTTATAATACTATTATGTATTTCCATTCTTTCATCATTATACAGTTTTATTATTTATCAATCATAAACTCATGATTTTTCATACTCTGTTTAGCTTTGTAACAATAACAACTCTAATTGTTTGATCAAGACCTGAACATACACTTAATCCCATTTTATCTGGACTCCAGTCAAAGCTCGTAATTGGTTGACTTGTGATGGTCGCATTTTGTAGTGGTTTTACTTCCCCTACAATACCAATCTCAGATCCATCATCCAGTTTCTTTGATCTCGCTGCAGGATATGAATATTTCCATAGCATAATTGAACCATTACCACCAGTTGTGGTGAAGATTTCACGATTTTGAGGCAAGTGCTTCCCACACCAAACAGTCGACTTGTGACCTTTATCCATCAGTCTAGCAAAACCTTTATCTTCGTGAAACGTTCGGAGATCAAAAATGTAGAACTTTGATTCTAAAGTTGTAGCTAAAAGTTTATTCATCGAAATATCTTTGCGGTCAAATTCAAGTGAGCATACACCATTTTTCAAGCTTGTTTCCCACTTCACAGCCATGTAACGCAGATCAAACATCTTTACATCTCCATTGTCAAATCCAGCACAAAGAATTCTTTCGTCAGTAGAATGTGAGTTTCCAAAAGCCACACTCCAACAATCACGCTTTTGTTCACCTTCCTGAGGTTCAACAGTGATAACTGGGCGGTCTCTTTGTCGAGGGTCCCAAACCTTTACTAGCCCATCTCGGCTACCTGTGGCAATTTCTGGGGCACCTGAAAAAGCCAAAAAATACATGTTGCTAATCATACCCCTGGCTCCCTCAATTGAAATGCATCTATTTTTTAAAAACTTACACATTGTATCCATACACCTCTTCTGTGATCTATCTCTCCTCTCTATAGCTTAAATCACTGTACCATGACCTTTAATAATCCATTGTCTGCCATAAAATCTACATGGTCAAAAAGACTTTCATCCACATATCTCCCAAATAATTTCTATACACCAAATATCATAATTTCAATTACTTATGAGTTATCTTTAATTTACCTGAAACCAAGAAAACTAAGTTTTCGCATAACATAAAAAAGCTGAAACATTCAATTCTGCAAGCTAACTCCACATTTTACAGTTCATTATATTTACTGATGCTATCAGTGTATCTCCAATTCTTTCCCTCTGACTGAACAAACTTAATTTATGCTTTCCCACTACCATCCTTATAAATCAACGCTCTATAATATCTGAATTCTAAAACTTCTACATTCACCCTTATATGACACAGTAATTACCTAATCTTTTCAAAACAACTTTACTCTTTCTTGCATCCCCTCTTAACATCCTAACCCTACACACAGATGTGAATTACCATTAGACCAACTCCTCTTACTCCATTAGTGAAAGTATAATCTACAGTCAACAAATGTAATCATTCTGTCCCACCATGCTTCATCTGTACCCTAATGTGAATTCTGATGTATAGAATTATAAAACAACCAGTGTTTACATGTCTGAAACACTTCTGCATCATTACAAGCTATTCACTTACAACATAACTGTGAATGAGGGGTTTGTAAATGATTCATCTCACATAAAGCACCATCCATAAAATCAATAAAACACCATAGTAATAGGAGGCATTAAGAACTAGAGTAACAAGTAAATCTTAAAATTGCAAGTGTCAAACTTTAAGACTGGAAACTGCCATAAAATTGACAAAAATTGGAAGATTTTGATGTAGAAATTAAAGGAGAAAGGAGAATGTATTCCAAAAGGTATATATATTAATAATAACTGAACATCTATTATCATGTCAACACCAAATTATTACAAGAAATATTGTAAATATTTCTAAATAATTAATACTAGTTGTACCCACACTGATTGGTGATGCTCTTGCACAATATCAGAGCACAATTATTTGCAAAAATAATGATCAAATGCACAGAACACACTAGTTAGCACAATCACTGGGTGTAAAATTGGCTTGGAAGGCTTACTGGTTATGGCTCAAGAGGGCTTACTGGCTATTGATGGGCTTGGTGTTGTTACACTCTCAATGCCTACATTTTCTAACCTAAGCACACGTTTGATCATCAACAATAAAAACGATTGAAATTCTAGCATGAAAATGAACATCCAGCAATAAGAGTGCATTGCCACCTGATTGACTGTAGCCAAATGATTCTGATATCATAGAAAACTGATTTTCAGGCTTATGGTGGGCCTGCCACTTTCATACCGAATGCTTCATAGTACACAGATCTGACAGAATCATACATACCTCAAAATAATCCATCTAACTTTTACCTCACTAGTGCACCATCCATAAAATCATTAACAACTAAGGTAGTATTACACAGGTCTGACACACTTACAGTTATTAGAAGCTCCTCATTCACAGCAGAACTTACTCTTATATGTGCCCTACTTCCATTAGAAAAGCCTATTACAGCATTTAAGACTTTTCAAAGCAAACTATAATGAACATTTTCCTCAATCATTCTAAAAAGTTCTTCATAATTCTTTATTTAATTGCCTTTCCCACTTTAGCAAGGTAACTTTTGGACAAAGAACAATGGCATCATTTACACACATTAAATCTCTTGTTTACATGTATAATGCACAAAAACAAACCCTACTATCCAAAGCCAAGCTTTATAGACTATGCTTTATCATGTGTAATCATAAGTCCATAAATGCTGCAAACACTTTCTCTTTTTATTCATGAGCTTTCTCCACTACCTACTTCAATGCAGAATGCAAGTCAACACATTCTCTTCCCAAAGTCATTCTTTACTTAACAGGTGTTCAAACATTCTTCTAACACAAATCCATTCCTACTATATATCATACTATGCTAATAATACTCATGCCTCTAAAATTCTTACGATACTTTTTACTACTCACATTTTCAAACACCGCCTTGATCTAATCACCAAGCCCATTACCACTTTTACATTTTACCACATAAGCTTTACATAGCCATTCAACTGTCCTTTATTAGTGTCACATTCGAATTTCATCTAAATCCCTGGCTTTTCTGTTTTTGGTGCTCTACTGCTCTTCTCATCCCTCCCCTGAAATGCCCTCTTCTGAAACATACCTATTCATCATCCTTCCTCCTCCAATCCCAACAAAATAAAACCAAAATCTTTTTCATTACCATCATAATCAGGTCGGAATCTTTAAAAGCTATGGTGAATGAAATGTTTGTGGGATGACTGTAAGTACTGTACAATATACAACTGATTAAAAATCAAAAAGTCATCTTTGAGCTTGTGAAAAGCATGTTTCTGAGCCAGTCCCACAACATTCTCTCTTATAATATAGTTCTCAAACAAAGCCATCGAGGCATATGAACCAGTCCCATTAAATGCACACAAAAAGGCAACTATATGGCTTGGAGAGCTGCATGAAAAATTCTACTTAAACACAGTACTATAACCTTTCACTAAGCCATCTCAACTAGCATCCTGCCAATGATATCACAATGGCCTTACCTGCACAGCAATGCTGCCTGCTGTGGTCAGTTTTGCATCTCAATGGTCACTGTAATGAAACCCAAACATAAAGGGAAAGGTGGGCTTTGTAGCATAGGGCAGGTGATGGTTCTGGTTCAAAAGCATGTTTTTCACAAGCTGAGATCTTTGAGAAAACCCATCACCTGCCCTCCAATCATGCAGTTACCACAGACAATGAACGAAGGAGGAGGATTTACTTAAATGAAAAAGTCCTTACAATATCAGCACTAAGTGAAGACAGTTACAAGACATCTGTCTTCTGGTGGTGATGACCTGAAAATGCATCTCAAAGTAAGATCTAGGCACCTCAGTCTTTCCAGGCTGACTATCTTTCTGATGAGAAAAGTTTCTAAGCAAAAATCTCTTAGCAAAAGTTTTAATGATTTCAAAAACATCTGACCTCAGATGACCCTATACGACATATCTGAAGAACAGCCTCAATTGTGAGATAGTTTCCCAAGTCAAGTGCCCTACATCTAAT
Organism: Panulirus ornatus; assembly: GCF_036320965.1. Classification (NCBI taxonomy): domain Eukaryota; kingdom Metazoa; phylum Arthropoda; class Malacostraca; order Decapoda; family Palinuridae; genus Panulirus; species Panulirus ornatus. The sequence goes on from NC_092275.1 coordinate 16,692,411, forward strand.
CCACAGTTAGCCTATTTTAACAGTCCTCTGAGTAAATAGAGAAACTCCTGTCTTTGAACATCGAGCAATCAATCTAAAAAGTTTGCTGTTTCGCTAAATGTATATTTCAATTGCTCCTATAACACCAGAACTGTACTGCATAAAATGTCTCCTAAAAGAAGCATTTTTTACTTGTATAAGGAAAACAAACTAATGGAAGGAACTCGAGAATATGAAAACATGAACCCACATTTCACCAAAGAACCCATTCACAATAGCCTGCATCTGTAACATATTACTAATCAACACAATACATATGTAGGGAATGCATGGGTAACTCCATTACTAAACAATCTGTAATTTTCACAAACTATAAAATGCAATGCTTGAAGTACAGTAGGATTAAACATTATTCAATCAAAAATGTGGCAACAGGCATTATACTTAGTCTGTTTAACAGACATTAAAGAAAAAACATTGTATAGGCGGAGAGTTGGCAGCATGTGTTGTGAACAGCCTAAAACTTTCCCCAGTCATTTTACCAGACCATGGGTCGTATGCAAACCTTAAGGTGTGGGACAAAAGCTGCTAGAAGCAGAGAAGTTTTTTCAAGGATGCACGCCATGTGTACGTGTAAGACAGGAGAGTGAGGGTTCCAAGTTGATGTTTGTCTGCAGAAGTATGACTGAAAAACATAATGAGGATGTGCTGAAATGGTTTGGCTGTACAGAGAAAATGAGTGAGAAAAGGTTGACAAAGATGTGTGTCTAAAGTGGAGGGAACAAGGAAACCAAACTGGTTATGGAAGGATGAAGTGGAAGGGATTTTGAGTGATCAGGGCCCTAAACATGCAGAAGGGTGAAAGGTGTGCATCGGATATAGAGATCTGGAACGATGTAGTATACTGGAGTTGCATGCTGTCACTGGACTGAACCAGGGCAAGTGAAGCATCTGGAGTAAACCAAAGAAAGGTCTGTGGGGCCCGATTGTGGATAAGGAGCTGTGGTTTCAGTGCATTACACATGACAGCTAGAAAATGGATGTGGGCAACCTTTCTTAGTCCGTTCCTGGTGCTAACTCGCTAATGCAGGAAACGGCAATCAAGTATGGAGAAAGAAATGCATGTGTGTGGGTGTGAAGTGGCTGGGGGAAACCATGGAAAGGTCTGTAGGTCTGTTTGTGGATAATGGGAAATAATGGCTTTGTGAATGGTTATAGCAATGGTTTAGAGTAAAACATTTCACACAGCTCTCCAAGACATCACAGTTACATTTCTGTATGCATTACCATGACTGTGGCATCATCTATCAAACTTTACCTCACTGACAACCAGACAGCTTTGTTAAACAACATAAAAGGAGGTCAGGTGATTGGTTGGTTCAAAATCTTTTATAAGTGAGAGAGAGAGAGGGGCACAGAAACTTGTACACTTAAACTTTACCTTTGCCAATATTGAGACCAGCTATTCCATCAATCGCATTGATGATCTCACTGTGTGCTCTGACTGAATAGATTGGGACTTCTGGTGACTGCAGATCAATAATTTCCAACTTTCCCTCAAAGTCTCCTATTGCTAAGTGGCGATCTTCCAGAGCAGAAGCTCCAAATGTTCCTGTGGATGGCACCCCAATCAAACTGGTGTGCAGAATACGAAAATGTGCAGAATATGGAAATCACCAAGAAAAACGATTACAAAAACTTTTAAGTTGCTTATGCAATTAAGGTGGGTGGTAACTTACAAATATCAACAAAACCAACACTAAAGTATTTGTTTAAATTGATGTAACACATTATTGGAACCAACTCTTAAATAATTCAACAATCTGATATAAAATTAACCAAACTGGGGAGGGCTTTGAAGATGACAGAAAAGGTGTGTTCAAATTATGTAGAAAAAGAAAAACATAAGCAAAAATGAACAAAAACTATGAAACCCTTAACAAGTGGCTGAGATTTACCAAAATTCTTGAAGTTATTGATGACAGTTATTTCCTTGGTCCACATTGTGCACTAAGTAAACAAAGTATGCTTTCAAACAAAACTATTCAAACATTCTTTTCTGCCATGAAATCACAATTTCACTTTAAAGTCCCTTTGGACACAGCAAGAAAACTTGAAAGCAAAAGTTCATGAATATTGTCTTTTGAAAGCACACTTTTTTTTACTTCTGGCTACAGTTAGTGCATAAGAGATGACAATAACAATGGCATACTTCTGAAATAACAATGATAACTGGGCAACTGTCAGCCATTGCTCTTCATAGATTCAATGGAGTATCAATTTCTTCTCTACACTAACCGGACAAATCCCCTCTTCTTCAATCCCCTGTCTGCTTGTGCGCCATTTATGCGTTATATTAAAGTAAACTTTGATATAGTACAAATGACATATCATTTTTGCTGATATGCATTGGTTAATTCTATTGTTGCCCTAAAATACAGAATTTCATTGAAATTAGTACACATCAACAAATATGCATTGCATCAAATGCCTACTTTTACTTTTACAGGGTATCATTGTTCATTTACAAACTTGTTCACCTTTCCCACCTTAGTGAGGTAGCATCAAGAACCAAGAAAAACAATAATCCACACTGCTCCTTCTTCTGCACCTATTTTCAGTGTTAATATCTGTTGGGGGAATTTTCTGCCTCCCCACTCCTCCCCATCTTGGTTGCCTTCTATGACACATAAGAGACATGTGGATGGTATTCCTTCTCTCCTATCCCAAGGATAATAACATGAATAAATGTCAGATACTGTATTTATTTGGTGTACTACAAGCCATCTGGATCACATGGGGAGGTCACATATCTGAACTATTATTGCCCCATGTTTAACAGCAAATCCATCAAAATCTCACTAAAGAAAATTTATAAACTGGGGAATCAGTTCATTTAATGAAAGGCTAAAACTCACGGCAATGGCATCAATCTTTATGAATTCAAGAACACTAAAGAATAAAAATCTTCAAACACTGATTCATTACTATGGGAGAATAATAATACAATAATACTGATGAACAAGACCATTAGCCCTATATGTAACACTGCCATTATTGCTGTACTGTAATTCATCCATAATTTAGTGGAGCCAATCACCTACATACTGCCTCGGAACATCACTCACACACATAATCAACACTTGTCCAGCGTTTAACCACTTAAGGTCTAACTAAATTGTGTATGAAAGATGATGATGATTCTGAGGGCAAAGTATATGTCCCTACTGCCCCTCTCCTTCCAGTAACTTCATCATATCTCTCTTCAATTCAACCTTAACCCTTCTGAGGCAGTAGGCTTTATAGGAGAATCTCTTAGGAAGGAGATCCCTTTTATTCCTGACAAACACACAAAAATACCACACAACTCACTTGATATGCTTGATGATACTCATGAAGTACCTCATAAACCTGACAGCAGTGTAGCAAAAATTAATGTGCAGCACTTGCAAACAATGACTAAATAAGTTGACCAGTATATTGTTTTAAACCAAACATTATACTCTAGTCAGACATGAAAAATCAAAGTCTTTTTATCTATTTTGAATTTTTGCCATTAGTGCAAAGGGAATATAACTCCTGTTGCCTTACTGAAGGTTTAAGCAGAAATATGCCATCCTCCGATAATTAGTGAAACTACTATCCCTGGGATAGGGGAGAAAGAATACTTCCCACGTATTCCTTGCATGTCGTAGAAGGTGACTAAAAGGGAAGGGAGCGGGGGGCTGGAAATCCTCCCCTCGTTTTTTTTTTTTTTTCCAAAGAAGGAACAGAGAAGGGGGCCAGATGAGGATATTCCCTCAAAGGCCCAGTCCTCTGTTCTAAACGCTACCTTGCTAATGCGGGAAATGGCGAATAGTATGAAAGAAAAGACTACCAGTGGAATTGCAGTGGAATTTATTAAAAAAGGGGTGACTGTATTGTTGACTGGTTGGTAAGGTTGTTTAACACATGTATGACTCATGGTGAGGTCCCTGAGGATTGGCGGAATGCTTGCATAGTGCCATTGTACAAAGGCAAAGGGAATAAAAGTGAGTGCTCAAATTACAGAGGTACAAGTTTGTCTATCCCTGGGGATAGGGGAGAAAGAATACTTCCCACGCATTCCTCATGTGTTGTAGAAGGCGACTACAAGGGACGGAAGCGGGGGGATGGAAACCCTCCCCTCCTTCTATTTTAACTTTCTAAAAGGGGAAACAGAAGGAGGAGTCATGCAGGGAGTGCTCATCCTCCTCGAAGGCTCAGATTGGGGTGTCGAGTGCTCATCCTCCTCGAAGGCTCAGATTGGGGTGTCTAAATGTGTGTGGATGTAACCAAGATTTTACCGGGGTCAACGTGCTGTCAATGGATTGAACCAGGGCACGTGAAACGTCTGGGGTAAACCATGGAAAGTTCTGTGGGGCCTGGATGTGGAAAGGGAGCTGTGGTTTCGGTGCATTATGCATGACAGCTAGAGACTGAGTGTGAACGAATGTGGCCTTAGTTGTCTTTCCCTAGCGCTACCTTGCAGGGGTAGGGATGTCACTTCATGCATGGCGGGGTGGCGACAGGAATGAATAAGGGCAGACAGTATGAATTATGTACATGTGTATATATGTACGTGTCTGTGTGTGTATATATATGTATACGTTGAGATGTATAGGTATGTATATGTGCATGTGTGGACGTGTATATATACATGTGTATGTGGGTGGGTTTGGTCATTCTTTCGTCTGTTTCCTTGTACTACCTCGCTAACGCGGAAGACAGCGACAAAGTATAATAAAAAACTACCATCATTTATGTGCATTATATCTGGTATCATTATTAATACCTTATTACGATATTACTAAAATCATGTCACATAACTATCTAAAAGAGGATCTCCACATTCACATTGTTTTATGGCATTTAGGGCTTTTCTTTCTTCTTTTCATGGAATGTATCTCCACTTACATGACAGGAGTTCATGGAAAAATGCTCTTTGCTAACTCAAACTTTGCTTACAAGCCAACTTTTCAGGAACATATACATTCCATTACAAAGAGTATACTATATTTATTGTTCTAAACAATTAAATGGAGAAGACAATATGGTATTTGTTGAAGTTTTACTTTGCATGAATCTGAACCTTCATAATGATCTATTGCAGCAATAAATCAAGTCAAGATTTACACTTTCAAAAATACTGCACACCACATTAAAGATATACAAGTTCATGGCTTGTCTATTAGACATAATCACAATGCTCTCATTCATCACTCCAACGATATACTTCATAAATTACCTATCATGCACAGTGTAAAGTCTTTGAGTTTCTCTTTAATTCTTAAGGGGAAAAAAAAGAATGAATGATTAAACCTAATGGCTACGACATTAATATCTAGGAAACAAAACCTTTAAGCTCTGATGATCCCCGTCATTTGAAAGCTAATCTTTTCTTTTAAACTATTCGCCATTTCCCGCGTTAGCGAGGTAGCGTTAAGAACAGAGGACTGGGCCTTTTTTGGAATATCCTCACCTGGCTCCCTCTGTTCCTTCTTTTGGAAAATTAAAAAAAAACGAGAGGGGAGGATTTCCAGCCCCCCCGCTCCCTCCCCTTTTAGTCGCCTTCTACGACACACAGGGAATACGTGGGAAGTATTCTTAATCCCCTATCCCCAGGGATAAGGGATTAAGCTAATGAACCAATGAGAGCTAATGAACCAAAATAATTCAAATACATATAATCAATATGCCAATTCTTAATGCTCTCTAATGTCTCCAGTAAGGTGTTCCAAATTTCACTAACTTTGGCACTTTTGAGAATATTAGTGATCAAAGAAATGGTGCTTGAGTTGGTGGATTTGTCATTCTTTAGTCCTGGCACTGCTAAGGCATCTACGTGATGACACAGTCCTTTATTTGCTCCATTCTGAATTGCTATGCACACAAGAATACACTGCCCACCATGGTGTCACTTCCCTGACTTCTTATACACACACTCACACATAGCTGCAGTTCACCACACTATCACCTCCCTCAAACCTCCCATCCACCCTAATTATTCCCTGCCACACTCTCATTTTACTCTCTCCTCCCAACATATATCACTATTGTTCCCTACCACACTGTACCCCACGCCTTATGTGCAATGCTATCATTCCATGCCAGACTGTCACTTCCCTCCTTCCCTAAACACAGTGTGCTACTGCCAATGCTACAAAGAATCCCCCTCACTCAGGCAGTATTGCTGCACCTTTTTGAGTATTGGTTGCTAAAATATAAAGCCATTTACTTTTAGGAGAATTTGGATAAAATAAAAAAAAAAATTCCTGTACATTATACATCTGTACGGTAAAGTACCTGGGGTCTATTCCATAATTCAAATATCCCAGGTCTTAGGGTATTCAAATACTATGTTGTTAACGGTACCAAAAGTGTCAAAAATTCACAGAAAAAAATCGTTCATAAAACTAAACTTTGTACACATCTGAAACATTAACAGTTAATAAGAACAAATCTAGCTTAAAATTAATCAACATGATTAGACACAAGCAACAGATCATACCGCACTTTAGAGCCTTAGGCCGCTCCACATCATGTAGCAACTTAAGATCTCCCTCACTCATTTCATACACCTGCCAAAATGAAGGAGAAATTTAAGTTTTAAACTTGAATAATGAGGATATCAATTCCAACTATATGCAAGTATACAGAGCAGCCAATTGATTCAAAATGTTATATACTCTGCAATCTTCTCCTCAATAACATATAAACTGACGAAATAATGATAAAGAGGTTTCAGTTACCTTTAAAAGTTCTTTAACATATGAATTCTCAGCAAACAATGACTTTTATGATGCAGATGTATGCTTAGAGGTACTTTGTAAAATCTTTATGAAGCATGCATGTTTTAAAGACTCAATACAGAAATACTGAACATGACTTCCTAATGTACAAGTCAATTTCAGATAACACTTTGAAGGTGCAAAGGTGCCTCTTTTAGCAGCACAAGAATTCTTACAACTAAACCTAACAGAATTCCTAAATCCCTTTACAGAGTATCAAATATCTATTCTTGCCATACTTATCAACTACATTTTCTCCTCACTTACTCTTCTTGACACCTTGTATTGACAGAAACAGGTTCAAACACACAAAAAATTTACATTTTTCTAATGATCTGAGGCTTCCTCATCATCTTAATGGGGAAAAGAGATATGTGGAAAGGATAAGATTGCAAATGTTATATTTGTTCTGCTTACTAGTGAGAAGTTATAACTTTCTAGCACCAACTTTCTCACTGGGACTTGAAATCTGTTCAAGAGCATGACTATAACTGTCAAGTCTAGCATTAAAGATTATTCATCACAAGAGAGTACTTTCTCAACACTGCAAAAAGTTAAGAATCATGCTGAAAAAAAATAAATCACATTCACGTTTCATTTTGAGTCAGAGGGAACAAGCATGGAAAAAAATCCTCATTGAGACTAAGCCTTAAATAAGATAAGAAAAAATGACCCAGATGTTAAGGAGTATTTCCCCCTCTTCTCTACCTCCTTACACTCCTTTTGACACAGTAACAAAGAAAATCATCACAGGAGAAATATACAATAACAGCTGGAGTGCATTGAATGACACAATGTTGATGGTAGTACATCAGGGAAAATGTGATATAGATTACAATTAGGTAATACGATAGAAAAAATAAATCAAATCTATGAAAACCTCACGTAACCCTCCAGCAGTTAAGACGTAGCATAATTTTCAATTCTACTCAAAACATAAGGGTGATATTCATGAATGAGCATTAAAATGATGCCTGATGTTGACAAACATGACACAACGAGTAGCTATGAATCACCAGCAGAAAATGAATCTAATGTTGATATATTTCTATATCATTTTTACTACAATTGTATAATCGACTTATACAATTATCAAACCCATGTTTTCCCGAGTGAATAAGCATTATCACATATTCAAAATATAATGCTCCAAATCATCCTCTGCCAAAGCAAATCTTCAAAAACAACATTAACATTTCAGAACAAAAAAATATTCAAAGCTGAGAGCACAGCACATCTAAAATAGTAAATTACCCTAATAACAAAAACTTCATTGAAATACATTTCTTCCAAATCTATGTTATACGTCTCCCATACAACAAAATCAAGTGAAATCCAGGAGGACTGCTGTAAAATTAGTGAAATATACCTGTAGACAACCCAGTCCACTAAATAAATTTACGTAATCAGCTGTTTGCTGTTGTTGTGTTTGTACTTTTATAATCTCACATCACAATCACCAACCTTGTGATGCAAAGCCACACTTTCCACTGGTGGTACGATCTACATATCTAACCAACTTAAACTCTTGGATTCAGTGGATTTCATTGTACTGGGATATGTGTTACTTTTGTCATGCATCTACTAAGCCTTTACTATTTCAATCACCAAATAAAGTAAAAGGAAAGATGACAAATTGGTTTCCACGTACTTCTATTTACGTGTCAATTAATCCCAAATTTTCCCTGATCTTCATACCCCTCCCCAGTATCTTATTTGTTATAAAGAAGCTATATAATGTTCCCAATTATTCAACGCTATTCTACCTCATTTCTATAATGTCCACTAATATGTAGTTCTTCCATATCTACAAAATTATATCTGTGGCAGCCGTAAAGTAAATTAATGAGGGCAAGTGTAGCCCACAAACTTAAATGGGATTATTATACTTTTGATATGAACCGCTGTGAATTAAATAAAAAAAAGACAACCAAATTGGCGCCAGGGAAGTATATAATCACCATGGGTAGGGCTTAATACTCCAGTGTCACCAAAAATGTACATAGGACTTACCTGCAACGCTCCTGTACCTCGGGGGTGACTCCCGATGGCCACCACTTTGGCAGAGCAAGGAATCCACTTCACGTCAAAGGCACTGTAATTAACGCTCTTTTCTATATACGCGAGGATCTGTGGCTTCTCCATGACTCGTATACGGCGTGGCTTTGGGATACTAGTGTTGCTGTTCCTCGCGTTCTTGAAAGTTCTGGCTAACAGGGAAACTATAGATGACTGAACCACTGGCAGAACTTAAGGGGCGAAAGCGTTCTTTTCCCAGTATGAGCAAGAACGTGTTAATAAGGGGGCAGATTTTTCCCTAGTATGAACAAGAAAGTGTTGATGGTATTTGATTTTTTTTCCAGGAGTTACAACTTCTTAATGGTGGTATGTCTCTGTTCAAACATTATGGTTGTAAAGCGAATCTTAAAGGGATATTACATATGCGAGTGTTCAGTCTCTGCCCATTATTCCCTCCTGAACAAGAAAAAGAAAGAATATTCTACTCTATGAAGTTTTAACTTCTGAATAACTCATCGTATTTCGTATACCTCATGTTCTCTAAGGTAATGTCGTTCCCTAGTATGCTTGGCACTGCATTAAACAATATTATCGCCGTTCAGAACTTGACAGCCTTTAATCATGTAATTACTCTTCATGCAATACAGTTTTCAATAGGCCAAAGGTGCATGGTAATTACAATCATCCAAGGAGCTCGAATTAATTTCTAGAATCTTTAACTTTAATGATGATGTCTTAGAAACAAAATGGTTTATGTATTATCGCCTTATAATGTCTATAGTACAGTCATCAGAGATGAAATCAAAAGTGTAGTAAGTGTACCTGCGTTGTGATAATAAAAAATGGTGAGGGTGCAGCGATTTTGAGGGTAAAATGAACAGCTATCACTGTAAGGAAAACTAATTAATACAAATTGGTAGTTATACTCTAAACAGCATTTCAAGGCTTCCGGAAAAACCAATATAAACATGATCCTCTTCTCGAAACTACAATTACTTCACTTGTTTTCGTATTACTTACCTTATTCGTTTCCATGGTAACATGACGCTGACTTGGGATGTGAATTTAACGTGGAACTACGCAATTTAGTATTGCCTGTCAATTAGTTTATCAAATGAATAAATCAAGACCTTTAACTATACAAAACAACTATGGTCTGTCTCAATCGAATGAATACTAAACATTTGGGAGAATAAACTAAGAAATATTCCCTTGGCTACTTATACAGTATAATTTGCTGTGGATGTATTTATCTTTTATCTTTGTTGCTGCCATGTCACTTGCTACTGACAACTATTCCCACGACTGCCGTGCCCCTACATTTTTATTGCACAGTAATCATTTTGGCACAAGAACTAATATGCATGCACCATGAATAGATTTTTTTTTTTTTCAAACTATTCGCCATTTCCCGCATTAGCGAGGTAGCGTTAAGAACAGAGGACTGGGCCTTTTTCGGAATATCCTCACCTGGCCCCCTCTGTTCCTTCTTTTGGAAAATTAAAAAAAAAAAAAAAAAAACGACCATCATGGAGAAAAGGAGAACAGGCTGGGGAAAAGAATGAGTTGAATTAGGGCTCCTTGGGTGACTATAGACTAGACTTAAAGATGGAAAGCTTAAAGGAAGAAAGAAAGACAAACAAAGAAAAAGGATTTCACAGCCCTCACATCGCAAAAGCATGAATAACCTGGTTAATGGTCAGTTCTTAGATAGTCTGTCTACCCTACTGAAACTAGAGAAAACACCTGGTCCAGATTGTAAAACAAATGGCGTGTAAATGATGAGACTGGCCCTATTTTCAACATTATTGGAAATGTGTTTATATCCAATGGAAGGAAAATTTGTGCAGAGTGCATTCTCTCAAAAACATGCTTCAGTTCACAAAAGCAGGATGAAAATAAAGTGGCTACAGGCCTTAGGCAGAAGATGATGGACAGTAATCTGAGTCTTTATATTATTCATAATCAGTTATCCAGAGCAACATGAACAAAGGGATAGAGAGAAGCAGGGTTATACGTAGTTGTACTGGGGTGTTGACTAAAGGCTGAAAAGAGCGTGAAATGTTCAAGATATATATATATATGTACGGTGATACTAATTAAGATGAAATACTAAGACAAGAAATTATCATAACTGCCACGTGCTGCTTATGAAGTGAAATATCAGCTAGAGCAAAGCCAGCAGACGAAGTCAGTGATGGTCTTTGATGTGGATAAGTAAAAGGAAAGTATAGCATAAGAAGGAATATACAAGCTTAAGAAAATAATAGCTAAATGATGTGATGGAGTTGCTAAATACAAGTTTGGAGATAAAAGCTTGGAGAATTGGTATAATCAAGGAGCATAAGACCACAGGATTACCTCTTTTGATATGCAGATATATAGCCTGGAGGTGATAAATTTATGTGAGAAACTTACCAAAGATGATTTCATGGGGTATTCTTAAGTAATAGAACTGGAAGGAGCAAGATGCAGGAGTAGAGGCAAAATCTTTGGAGCCCAGGAAAAGGGAGATGAAATTTAGAGAAATAAAGTACTTGATCAAATAACAGAAAACATGTTATAAACAAAAACTTTATTGGGATAATCATTTGTTGACATCTTTCCTGTCATGTGGGTTTCCCATCCCCTCCTTAAGGGAGACTGAATATCCATACCCATTCCTGGAGTCCAGATGCACCAAATGAGGCCACAGCAAGAAGCAACTCTCCCAACAAAATTGGGAGAACCAACCGGCAGTGTTTCAAGACCACAACGTAAACATAATGAATACAGATGCGGTTGAAATGGTAATAATCGGTAAACATACAGAATTCGATCAGATTGGAAGGGACAATAAAGAAAATCTGCAAGGGGATTTAAGTCTCTTAATGAGGATGACAGTAAGTTCCAAAAATTAACAGTGGATGTCTAATTATGCAGTACATAGAGGGAAGACTAACTGTAAGAAAGACAACATATTGATGCTGATAATTTTCAACCCTTCTCACAGTTACACTGATCCATTACAATCATACTACAAAAAGTAACGAAGGATCAATCAGAATGATTAAGGAAGAGGTAAGAACATTTCATTTCCTAGAGATGGTAAACTACTGATAACGAAGGACTTCAGCTACACAGAAAAATACAGAAAACTTAGGTTCACATGGAAAGAGATTCAAGGAGACACAGGTTCCTTGAGTGTATACCAAAAACATTTCCTCTATCAGCATATCACCGAGTATACTAAAGCCATTAGCATTCTCGATATAGGGAGGTCACCCATGGTGTGCCTGAGGGATTTGAGTCTTTTGATCATCTGACTCTTATTTTTGATCCATGTAAATAACTAGCTAAATGGACACAGCAATAATGTAAGGTCAAGAAAGCAGGAAGGATTGAAGAGGATAGTATTAACATGCAAGGGGACCAGAGATGATCTGATTGATATATGGTTGATAAAATTCAGCCAAATTAAGCTCAAAGTAATGAGGAAGGAACACAGTAAATGTTGGCCTCAGTAAAATGGAAGAAGGCCTCAAATAATTTTCTGACAGGAAATACACCAGAGGAATGTGTGAGAAACTTGTCTGAACTTTTACCAGAGCTTCACATAGGAGACTCTCACGGAGACAAACTGTCTGTGAGCAAAACTCAAAGCATTTAAGTACAGGGACAACAAAATGTATGATAAGATATTCACAACATAGACATAAATTTGAATACACTTTCAGGTCTGGTCATTGTACTGAATGAGCAACAAAGATTTCTTAAGGAGGTCCAGAGGAGAGTAACAAAGATGTTACCTGAAATAAGAGAGAGGGGTTGCAAGGAGACTTTAATTTGCCCACCATGAAAGAGAGGAAAGTAAGGACTTGATCACATTCTTTAGGTTTAAACATAAATATTTCCAAAGTAATACTGCTATTTATTTTCTTAAGATACAATCACTGGAGTGTACAACACACAAGGTATCCAAAACACTATTTAGATTGTAATTTTTGGCTATTCACAACTATTTGTACTTCACATGCTACGAAAATATTTCTATTATGAAAGTATACACCACAATTTTTTTCACAAAATGATAAAGATATACATATTGCTTTTCTTGGAACTATAAACTTTAAACTATCATAATCTTGACAAGCCATTAAGATTTAATTAGGCTTCTCCCCAGTGCACCTTAAAATGACATAATTCCATTATGCAGTAACAAAATTTTATATTATCTAATATTTTGACTGTGGCAGCTCTAACATCCATTATACTGTACACTCTGTGTACAGGAGACTTTCAAATACTCTAAATATATATCTCCATTACTTTGTTACTGAGATCAACCAGAACATACTTTTCTGAGTAAAATATCCCACATAATGTAGTGAAATGCTATTTGGGTGTGTTATGCACCCTCTAACTTATGCTGCTTCACTGCCAAGCATATTAGGTACACTATGGATACTGTCAAGCATGTGTGGTGACATTCACGTATTTCTGGAACTGGTATTGTCACAAATAAATAAGATTCCAAAGGTTTTCCTCACTAATATCTGTTATTTTGAGTGTCAGTACTGCTTCACAAATAATTATGTAATAAGTGGATACTATTTTCATACATGCCTCCTGGACATCTCTCCACTTAGATCCTTAGACTGACCAGTGTACAGAAAACATTAGGCTGTATTGTCTAGTAACTATGCTTGGAATGCCATTACCTTTCACCTCAAGGCAAAGGTGAGAAAATCATGAATATTCAATGTACAAACCCTAGCCGCAGAGCTCACACAGTGAAATATCCTAACAAATACATATCAGCCATAGTGAATGGGTTGATCACTTAAATATTTAAGAAGTCTAGATACATTTTTAAAAATTTCTACAACAGCATGAAATATATGTAGTGCAATCATGAGACTTCTCTGTAATCTGATTTTTCTTTTTTATCTTACTGGGGAGATCCCTTTCAAAAGTGGAGAATTAACATTTTCTCAGTATCATTAGGAAATGCACCTATGGTATAAGCACTCTGATTATGGAGTGTCTTCATCATTCTATTACTTGCTACATTTTAAAGGTAAATCTATTTTGTAGTTTTTATAGATAAGTCCGCCTAAATTCTGTTTGAAACTTAAAAACAACTACAAACTATTATATGATCTACATAACATCTCAGATAAAAGTACTACAAATTTACATGTACCAATGAATCTGCAATCAAAACAAGAAAATAATCAAGTAAACATGTGCAAAATGTCAATGGAAATTTAGTTCAACAAAGTTTTTAATAAAATACCTAAGAATTTGTAAAATATCATGGGATTACATATCCAACCGATCATATACACTGACTATCACAGTAATTTTAGGTCTGTAAATGTTTCAATTCTATACAGGTAGAATATCAAAAATACATTAATCTTTGGGACCAAGTAACATTTGGATTTTGGAATTTTAAGAATACAGAAATATATGAGGTCACAGATTATGGTCTGAACATATCAAAACCTTTGGTGTTTTGTATACCTCATGCAAGTTTGAATGTCTTTTGTCTGTAATATATGTAAATATACACTATACACAAACATATAATCTTTTTCATGTTTGGTTGTCATTTCTCACTCAGTGTGGTAGTACTAGAAGCAAATGAAGTTTGTCCTCATTTGCCTACATCCACAGTTTAGCTATAAAGTATAATACACTAATGCACAAAAATCAGAACCCCCAGTGCACAATCAAACCCCACAGACCTTTCCTTGGTTTCCCTTGACCACTTCAGGTACCCAGGTTCAGCCCACTGACAGTTTGTCAATCCCTGTACAACAAATTGCTCCAATCTGCTTTATCCTAGAAATGCCTCACACCCTCCTGCATATTCAAGCCCCTGTCTGTCCAAACATCTTTCACTCCATTCTTCCATTCATCTTATTTATCCCTTATCCTCGTTCCCTCCACTTCTGACCTGCATATTCTCTTAGTCAGTTTCTCCATATGTCAAAATCAATTCTGCACACCCTCTTCAACTCTCTCAACCATTTTCTTCTTACTACATCACCTCTTTCTTATCCTGTCGTTTCTAACTCAATCAATCTTCCTCATATCAAATGCTGTTCTCAAGCATTTCCTTTCCAAAACATCCATCCTCTTCTGGACCATTCCATTTAGAGCCCATGCTTCACATTTGCAGAGCATTGTAGGGACCTCTATACTATCAAACATACCCATCTTGACCCTCACAGACAGTGACTTCTCTTTCCAAACACTCTCAATGTTCCTAAAATCTTAGTCCCCTTACCCACCCTGTGGCTTACTTCTGCTTCCATGTTTCTATCCATTGTCATGTCCAATTCCCAGGTATATAAACATTCCAATTCCTCTCCACTCAAATTCCAATAAACCAGTCTCTCTCCCAAGCCAAACTCAATAATAGCAACAATAGTGGATAGCATTCATGACTGTGATGCATTCATGGGCCCTCCAGGGTTGAGCACACAGGTTGTAATCCTGGTTGCAGCAGTCGGTCCTAAGTCAACCCAGCTGTTCGTTCACTCTAAGGGGTTGGTCGATAAGTTGGGTACCTGGCTCAGGCTAGGATATATATAAACAGCAATAATTGGATGGCTTTGATTTGGGCCTCAATTAACTGTGCTATCTTAGCTAAAAAAAAAAAAAAAGAAAAAAAAAGTGATCCCCTTTCAAATACTCTTCAAATCTCAGACATCAGGTTCTCAAGTTTCTCATGAGAGGCTGTCACCAGAGCTGTATCATCTGCTAAAAACACATCACTTGCTTCTGAGGCACAAACAAACTGTAGACCTATCCTTGTTTTTCAGAACCTTACAATTATCTCCCTCACCACTTCATCCATAAACAGGTTCAACAGTCATTCTGACATCACCCGCCATTGCTGCACATACAACTGGAATCAATCACCCTCCTCTCTTTCTATTCCATACTTTCAAATAATCGCTAGATAAAAACTCCTCACTGCTTCTAGTAGCTTTCCTCCCACACCATACATTCACTTCATATTTAATAAATATCTATTGAGCTTGTTCACAGACAGCTTATATTCAAGCTGGCAGGAATCTTGAAGGTGATGGACCATGGCTATTCAAAAACTACAGACCATACATATATGGATTATCAACATTATAACTGTCCTCTTCTGTTAAAGCAATGATATCATTGATGGTAGTGGAAGGTTCTTAGGTTAATCTTAGATTGTCTTCTTTAAATCAGGACTCTATAAAAATAAGCTGCACTTCACTATTAATCATATTTTTCCCCTTTATTGGTGTTACCAGGCTCCACCTGTATAAGGTTACACACGTGAAAATTCAACTTCAGAATTGTAGCATCATCATAAGACAAAGGAATACAATCTTGTCAAGCAAATTCTCACTCCAAAGAAGTCCATCTTTTTTTCTTGCTGATGATTGCAGTGCAACCCTGAAGGTGCAAGAGTCCTGTATACAGGATCTTGGGTCATGAAAAAAACATCTCTATGAATCAAATTTTTCTAGTTGTATGGAAAAATATTTTACTCAGAAAA